>NC_139931.1:16141974-16546176 GCF_963514095.1 Eutrigla gurnardus | reverse complement strand
GGATTTAATCTCTGTGGACAAAAGCTATTGTTTCTGTGCCGGTGGAGGATTTATTTTTTAAATTATCATTATTATTTTTTACATATTCACTACTTCTATGTGAATCAGCTGACAGCATGGGGACACTGCTATTATTCGCTGCCTTGCAAGTGGTGACCGTCGGCTTGGTAAGTGCGTGAAGTTTATTCTCTGTCACTGTTTCGTCATGTAAACACTGAGGAATAAAGACTCACGTGCCTGTACTCCAGCGGATTTGAGCCGCTGTCGTCCGGGAACATTTCCCACCGCCTCCACCCGCCGTACAGTGTTGCTGCTACACGTTTCAGTTGTCCCTCCCGTGACTCCATGTGCGATCGTGCTGGTGATATCTGGTAGTTTCCAAACCGGGGTTCAGGGACCACCAGAGGTCCTTGAGGGGTTACTCAGGGGTCCTCAAGAGTGCTCAGAAAAGAATACTGCAATTCACCATTACAAGTCCAAATACTCTAAGTGTCCTTCAAGTAAAAGTATGCAAGTATTATTAGCAAACTGGACTACTCATAATTAATAAAACGTGAATATTATACTATATTATTTGGTTATTATTACTGATGCATTTGTTATAGGTTACTGATGCATGTATAAGTTTGTTTTTCATTTTAATCTGTAACACATCGTTTTATAAAGAGTTAAAATCAAAATAAACTGAAACTCGGAAAAACTTAACCAATTCACCCTTTTATAAGGTGTAATATACACGCTTCTACCTCTCTGTAGGTCCAACATGACACCAGTAATATTATCCAACTGTTATACCGATGGGGATAAAAATACGCTTGAAGCCAACATGAACTCACTGTGCACTATAAATATTATGTGACTTTCAGCCAACGGATGCTTGGAGAACTAGGTTAATGCCGGACGATAACTCTAAAAATGGAAAGCCATTGTCGCTGCGTTGTGTAATAACGCATCCTCCACGCCCACACGCCGACCCACAAGGCCGAGTTGACCCGGTGACAGTGGCACATCAGGACCTGGCCTGGGTTTAGATGGTGGCAGAGCCAGGAAGGGATCTAGGTGATCCGACTGTGGACAGGCAGACTGGCAGCTCCCTGTGATCTCGATACCTGCTGGGAGTCTGTGTGTGTGTCTGTGGCGAGAGAGGGGATGGGAAACAAAAGATAGGAGTGGGAGGGTGTGTGTGTGTGTGTGTGTGTGTGTGTGTGGGGGGGGGGGGGGGATTTGGGGTCAGAGAACGTACCTTTCATCCCTGCTCGCCCGGCGAATGCCAAGCGGAAGGCGACAGAGGGTTACAGATACCCCTGTGGGGCTCGGGACAGTGCTGGGTATTCAGCGAATGTTTAAGCCTCACACAGGAATTTCTGTGATCTTTCCGTAACATGAGTCAAACTATTGTCCTGTTTGGGTCCAGCGTGACTCCTCCTCACACTGAACATGTAGGGTACCAATATTCAGGTTAACCCTAGTGTACGCTGTGTCCCCCTGCTGCAGGCGACCGCCGGCTGCCCAGTGGTGTGCGAGTGTCCGGCGGGGCCTCCTTCCTGTCCCCCAGGGGTCAGCTCGGTCCCGGACGGCTGCGGCTGCTGCAAGGTGTGCGCCGCTCAGCTCAACCAGGACTGCCACGAAGGACGGCCCTGTGACCACCATAAAGGCCTGGAGTGCAACTACGGCAACGACGTGGGCCGCGAGCACGGCATCTGCAGGGGTACGTAGCACCGAGGGAGGGAGGGTCAGACACAGGCTTTTGGGTTTAGATTGGGCATTGAGTTGTGGGTTTAGCTCGGGGTTGAGTGAGGGGATGTGTAACTTCAGGGTGGGGTAACTGGCTTCCGAGCCGGGCGGCCGGACCTTCTCTTTGATAGGGGCTTCGGGTTTGAAGCCCGTGCCACGTTTCAAAAACAGAGCACCTTCATGAGCTGCGACTGAAACCCGGCCAACTCCGGGATTTATATAAGTAGCGCAGTGTGTACACAAACAGCCCCATGAAACACACAAACACGCACACACAGTGGTATTTTTATATGTGTGTTTATTTGGGGGTGTTTCTATATAAAGGGGGGGTTGGTATCCGGGGTGTTGCTTGGGGGAGTCCCACTCCGGGGAGCGAAGGGGAAGGACGTTGTAAACAAGTCAGAATTCCTGTCTGATCTAAGAATAGAGCCTGCTTCATAAATGTGGAGATAGTGTGTCTCTCCCTTTCTCCTCTGAACTGCATGCATATGAAAGGTGCATTTACATACCAGCCACTTCCTGTGTGTGTCACTTCCTGTCCCTTAACTTCTCATCAACTTCAAAGTTGGATCAGGAGTATTAAATAGCTGGAAACTTGTGTTTTGACCAACCTGCCCGTCTTCCTCTCCCCCAGCGAAGGCAGAGGGCCGCTCGTGTGAATACAACGGGCGAATCTATCAGAATGGCGAGAACTTCCGCGCTGGCTGCAAGCACCAGTGCACCTGCATCGACGGAGCGGTGGGCTGCGTGCCCCTTTGCCCCAGCCACGTGCCCCTGGCGTCGCCCGCCTGTCCCGCTCCCCAGCTGGTCAAGGTGCCCGGCCAGTGCTGCCTCACCATCGACTGCCACAAGGGGAGCACCGTCGTGCCCCCGGTGCACCGCCGACCCCAGCCTCCGGCATACCCGCCTTACCCCTTCATCCCCTACCCGGCGTACCCCTTCCCGAAGCCTTACCCCAAACCTTACCGGAAGCTGTACCCCTACAAACCCAAAAAGGAGAAGGACACCCTGGGCAACGAGCTGGTGGAGGTGGGGCGCAAGTGGGACAAGCCACGTGGAAACAAGCACCTGGCGGGTAAGCGAGGGTGCCGCCGTGTCGCCTCAGAGTGCTGTCTGTTTCCTCCACGCAGTAAAGCATCATGTTTATGTTTTAGCAATTTTAGCCTCCTGACGCACAAACTGCCTCACTGTGAGCCTTTTCCTCTGCATCTACATGTGTGTGTGTGTGTGTGTGTGTGTGTCAGCATTTACGTGAGGCTTGTTTTCCACTGGCTCCTTGCACACCAGAGGTGCTCTCTCTCTCACACACACACACACACACACACACACACACACACACACACACACACACACACACACACGCTGCCCTCACACAGCACATACCTCTGTCACCCAGCTTTCCCCTCTCTGTAATCGCCCTCTCTATGCGTCAGTGTTGCCTGTTCACTGAATGAGGCTAGTGTGCTTTTGCATTTCTGGACCTCTCCTTCCCCCCCCCTCTCTCCCCTGCTGCCTCCCCCCCATGTTACTTTTGCTGATCTTGCTCCTCTTTCTCTGACTCTCCATATATCTCCGTCGCCCATTGTCCCTCTGTGTCATGTCTCATAGCCTGGAGGCAGGTGGGAGACCAGTGCGTGGTTCAGACTACTTCCTGGTCCCAGTGTTCTCGGAGCTGTGGGATGGGCGTCTCCTCTCGTGTTACCAACGACAACGCCCGGTGTAAGCTGATCAAGGAGACCCGCCTGTGCAACATTCGGCCCTGCAGCTCCATGTCCATCCCTGTCAAGGTGAGGAATGCGTGCGGGGCTTTTAAGAGAGATTGCAGATCTTCCTCTAATGGGCCACAAGCATGCAGCCGGGCCGCCACGCTAAATACATTCAGGAAAGGATTGCTCTTCAGGGGTCAGATTGGTATTAATATCATGGCATGTATACGGACCCCGCCCCGGATTCCCTCTGCTGCCGGAGGCCGTTCTGGTCCATTCGGTCTATTCGCGGTTCTGTTGCTGTGGGAACCATCCGCAGCAGGATGACGACGGAGCCGATTTAGGCGGCGTTCCCTCTGTGTGGCTTAATGCTCAGTTCATGGTTGTCCCGCTGACGGTGATTCAAAGCTTGAAATATTTGTTGAACATTTTGGGAAATGCTCTTTCTAGGGCAGAGTTTGATGAGAGGATGCATAAGCTGTTAGCTTAGCTTAGCACAAAGAATGGAAACGGGGGGGGAAAAAGCTAGCCTGGCTCTGTCCAAAGGTAAAAAAAATCCCTTCCTAAGCTCACTCATTAACACATTATATCTTGTTTCTTTAAAGACGGAAGTGTAAACATTACATTTAGACATTTTACAAGGGGGTTCATGTGCCGGACTACAGCCGCGTCCCCATTTGCAGTCTACATCTCCAGCGTCCTTTGAAGACCGCGAAGGCTTTATGACAAGAATATGTAAGAAAATGTATTCTGCCACCGCCAAACCTCGCAGACCTCGTTGATCAAAATCCAATCATCACAGGTGCACAATGACTCTTACAATGAATCCTGCGATGCCCTCAGTTGGATCCTACGAATCCGGAAAAAAGAAGGCAGCATTTCCTGGCTCCCTTCGAGGCGTCTTTTAAATGGGACCGCCCTGTCGCAGCCGCTGTGACTCCTCCAGTCTAAGGCGGCCTCCAGCACATTCCTTACTTTTGCCAAAATTGTTAATTGTCAACTCGATTCTGAGTTTTCATTTTTTAAACAACTGAATAACACTGTGGCTGTGACTTCAAAATAACACAATTATCGGAGACGTGACAAATGGAGAACCCCCCCTCATAGGACTGTGGGGGTTGGGAGCTCTCCCACGCTGAACCTGTGACACTGCGGCTGTCAGCTGTACTCGGTGGCTCTTTGCTTCGAGATTTAAAGAGCACTCGATTCGCCCACTCTGCTGCTCTCTCACATTTCTGCCTCTCGCCGTGAGCCACTCGTGAGGCTGGTGGGTTGCTATGCACCTGTCTCTCTGTGCTCTCCCAGTGTTTGCAGAGCTGCTGTGGGTGTTAATGTGCATCGGTGTCAATCCTCAACTATTGCTGGCATGTCCCACTCGCTGGCACTTTGTTTTGTTTCCCTCCCCGTCTCTGTACTTAACTGCATTAACTTTGTTTTTCATGTCTCGGGGCTTGCCTAAGGAGTTATTTCACATATATGTGTTGCATCACAGCCGCACCGAAGAAGAGATTATCAGCTTTGTGCCTCTCGGGGTGACACCGGTTCAATGCTTTGCCTCGCAATTGTTGTGAACACGCGCTGCAAACTGAACACGCTCTTGTCTCACCTCCACAGAAAGGAAGGAAGTGCTCTCGTACCCACAAGGCTCCTGAGCCGCACCGCCTGTCCTACGCCGGCTGCAGGACCACACGCCTGTACAGGCCCAACTACTGCGGCGTGTGCCGGGACGGCCGCTGCTGCTCCCCCCGTCGCACGCGCACCGCCAGCGTGACCTTCGCCTGCCCCGACGGCGAACGCTTCAACCGCTCCGTGATGTTCATCCAGTCGTGCAAGTGCAGCGACGAGTGCAACCATCTCAACGAGGCGGCCATGCCTCCCCAGCGATGGCTCTACGGAGACACACACAAGTTCATCGACTAGTGGCATCCTCCCCCCCGCCCCCCCTCCTCCCAAACCTACATTCCCTCACAAAAAAAAAGACATTAACTCCCCCATAGTGATCCCCATTATAGATTAGCTGTCCTTAGTGTATCTGTGAGTAGACGCAAGCGAGGTGAACACGTCAAGACGTCTTTCCTGAGAGATTATTTGGGGAGTGTTGGGGAGGCGAGGAACGAATCAGACGGGAGCACCTCCGCCTTTGAAAGAGCAAAGTGACCAGCCCCTGCTTTAGTGTAGATTAAAAAAAGAAGAAAAAAAGAAGCTGTTTCTGACTTCTACAGACAAAACCTTTATGGGAAACACGGACGCAACCAGTCGCCATGTTGCTGCCACGCACCAACCGTCCCCTGAACTATGAAGACTTTTATTCGGGACGCTGCCTGAAGCGAGAGCTGACACACACACACACACACACACACTGTTGGGTGTTTCTTTTGTCGATGGTGTGGATTCACATCACCATTGCTGAGCGACAGGTCCGACCAGCCAATAGAAAGCTGGTCGGACGTTGCTTTGGAGCCTAATATGAAACCTGCTGGGATCTCGTGACTGTACACTCCGATGACTTGAGTATTGATAAACCAAATGAAGACTGGGCAGCAGAAACTGGTAAACCGATGGGAGAAGATGGAGGAGCATCTCCGATGTTCCTACAGGAGCGTGGCTCGTGTCTTTTTATGGTATTTATTCACTGGTATTTATTGTTGAGACATGATGACACACCACCAGGGAGGGGCGGAGCTGCTATGTTTGGAGCGTCAAGCGGCTGAACGGGGATCTGAGGGGGGACAAAACAGCTGAGAGCTGTCAGCTGCGAGGGGGAGAGGAGGACTCCCACAGATCCGGGGCTCGACCCCGTGGGTCGCGTCGGAGGTCACAGCGGTCAGAAAGCCGCATCTAATGAAGGACGATGAAGGCGACAGGAGGAGAGGAGGTATGTACTAGAAAAAGACAGAGTTGAACCTGATGGGTCGGGGCTTTGTACGCATTAGCGTGGGGAACATGTCAAAGGTTGTTTACACAGCTGGACTCATCCCATGCCCCTGCCTCCGCAAGAAACTGAGACATTTAGCAAGCACCAGAAGAACAAGCCTGGGATTCTGGCGCCAAGATGCCGACCGCCTAATTCTGTGCAAATTACAATCCTGACTCTGGAGGGGCAGAGGAGAAAAAAATCAGCCACTCTCTGGTTTGCTATAAAAATAAAAATGTAAAACTGCGCGGACTGAGGTAAACGTGTAATTTTGTGACTCGCGGGTGGAACCGCTCTGGTGCCCAATCCGGGCCTGTAATCGAGCAGCATGCCAGCTCGCTGAAACGAAACAATAACTCGTGCTTTTCTCATGTTTAAAGCGGCGCCTTTTACTTTTTTCTCCCGAGATGTGCCGTTGAAGGCCGCGCTGTCGGTCGACATCACTGTCGGGAGCAGAGAGGAGGACGAGGCGTCAGGAAAAACCTATAGGGACATTTTGGAGGAATTCTGTATTATCTCGTTTTTCTTTACTATGACTGAGGATCCCGAGGATCTCACTTAACTGGGACTTGGGATCCAGTTCACGCACCTTACGACTGATTGATTCAAGACCTTTAATCTCACACAAAGGTTATACAGAGGGACTTTTTTTTTTTTTAAAGAAACCTTTACTGAACACACATTTTTAAACGGGTGATTCAAAGCACCATTTTATTATTTCAAAGATGTGTTTTTTTTTCTTGTGCCATAAAATAGTGGCTTAGACATTTTCAGTTTTATGTAAAACTGGGAAAATATTTGCATTTTCTACCACCTCTTGGCTACAGTAGGCTTTCTTAGTTAAGAGACTCTGCTGCCCAGAAGCCCGACACTCTTGTTAGGGGGTTTGAAACTTTACAGGTGATTCAAAAGAAATTGGTAATTGTTTGCCATGTTGCCATTGCTATTTGCCTATGTAGACGCTGTGGTTTTGGTACTGTATGTCTAGTTTTGTTAAAGGACACTATAGAGCAGCTATGTACAGATGCATTGTTACCTTCTTTGTAGTTCTATCTGCTGTATAAGGGCCAATCCTTTTACCGAGTTATACTGAAGTAGTCCATGTATAGTTTAGCACTGAACAAAGCGGGGTTCAGATCCTTTATGAGCATTACGTGCCAATTTGAAAGCATGATGATTGTATGTCTACTAGTGTACGTTAACACCATCTGTAATAAAGTCATGCTTTCTGAGATTACATATATTAAAAAAAAGTGTTCCTCACATCTACTTCTGTTGGAAACTGGTCATCTAACACGCATTGGATTTAAGACTTGGAATAAGAATCATTTTGCATTTTTAATAAAGACATTCTCACTCCTAAACTGTGTGGAAAATTTAAAGTAGGCGATTCACAACATTTCAAAATGGGTTTAAAACGGTAACCTACTGGTTTCACTTTACTTTTTGTTAAACAAATCTTTTATTGAGTCACAGATCAGACAAATTTTTTTGTGTGTCAAGAAAAGAAATCCTAAAAAGATAACCATGAATCATACGGTCTACCTGCACAAAATATTTTCTATCCTGCATTTTTCAAATCAGGCGCTATTTCTTATGACGACAATATTTATGATTATCCCAACAGCAGAATTCAAAACTTTTTTTTTAAAATCAGAATATCCCCCCATTCCTTTATCAGGGAGTCATCATTTTCCTATCAATAAAATATACTCAATTTTGAGTTTAAATTCATTCTCAAAAAGTCTACAGGCATTCCAACAGGTATGAGGGTGAACTTTGGTACATTGGTGTTTTGAGCTAAATGTTCTGCATGCTAAAATGCTAACGCAACAAAATGAAGCCTACATTCGCTAATTGGCGCATTTAAAGTACAATTTTCAGATTGTGGTTGAACAGTTTTTAAAAACCTTCAAAATACCGACAGACACACAAAGCATCGATGGTTCATTATGTGGTGTGCTTAAGACAAACTTGGAATCACAATTGGCAAATTCACCACAAGGACTCCAGTTGGTGACTTCATTTATTGGAGGCATTCAATTGGAAATTCATGGAGACGAGCCACCATGTGAGCCAAAATTTCACTACACTGTCACTACATGACTTTTTAAAGGAAACTGTTGCAGTGGAGGGGGGACACAGAAAACACACGACTTCCTATACAAAGTAGTTCAAACATTTAAAAAAAGGGGGACTAAAATTCACTTTCACGCATTCCTCAGAACTACTTCTCTTCACGTTTCCCTTGAGCTCTGCTTGAGACCAAAATTAATGGAAATGGGGTAGAGACAAGAATAGCCTCACCAGAGACCACGACAGTAAAAAATGGCATTTTATAAAAAGTTTTAATTTCATTAAGCAAAAGAAAAACCCAAACAAACAGTAAAAGACAAATTAAAAATCAATACACCCCTCCCCCAACCCCCCAGAAACAAAATCAACAATAAAAATAAACGTTTGGTGAACACGGGGAACGAGCAGAGCTTTCAAATCAACAGTGAATTACGTCTACTTCCAAATACAAGATCCGTGAAGAGGAGACTTCTGCTTTGCTGGAACGACTCATCTGGACTGCTCGACTAAAAGAGAGAGACAGAGCAACAGGGACACAAGTTGAGCGTCTAAAAAGATCAGCGCGACAAGCAACAGCTGAGCATACCAACTTTTCAGCAACGCGTTAAACATGTAAGGCAGTTTCCATTTGATGAGAGCCCCGCGGTTACATGGCAGCACCAACTGCTGGCTCTAGCCGCCAAGATCTCACTGGATTAAGCAGCCCAGCAAAACACGGATCATCAACAATTAGCGCTCATGGCATGTTGTTTTGATATTTAAGTGCTTTGAATCCATTTATACAGAAATTATAAGTATTCCAACAGGCCAACATTACTAAAGACATCAGGAATCAGGCATTCGGAAACGTTGAGGCTTACTGTAAGAGGAGATGTCGATCTCGTCTGGTAGCTCGGCCACGTTGACCTCAAAGCGGTCCTGCACGTCGTTCAGAGTCTTGGCGTCAGTCTCGTCCGACACAAAGGTTATAGCCAGGCCTTTTGTTCCAAACCTACCAGCACGGGCGACCTGATGGGTGCAGAAAAGGGTTGAGTGAGTTCAAACTTCTTTTAATCAACTTCCCAGAACGCTAAGATGCCACGAAGAAACAGTTTGGGGTAAACGGGTGCAGGTATTTCCCCTCTGCAGCTCTCACCCTGTGCAGATAGGTATCAGAATCTTCTGGCATGTCATAGTTGAAGACGATGTTGACCCGCTCAATGTCCATCCCTCGGCCAAAGAGGTTCGTGGCCACCAGGATCCGCCTTTGGAAGTCCTTGAATTGCTGATAGCGAGACAGCCTGCGGAGAAAGAAGGGGATGGAGCCCGAGAGGAAATTATCAACACAGCTGCTGTAGGCATTACTGGACTTTATCCCCGTTTGAAGTCAATGATGTGTTGAGTTAACTGATGAAGCCTCATGCATCATAAAGATACTTAGCATTTAGGGCTCAACGGAGCATATGTTTATGAGAGTTGCTATGTCAGAGGAAGATATGCGTGAGTCTCACCTCTCCTCCTGAGCCATTCCCCTGTGGATGGCAATGGCCGGGAAATTTTGTTCCACCAGAAGCTGGGCCAGAGCGACGCAGCGCTGGACTGACTTGACAAAGATCACCACCTAGAGGCAAAGCAAAGGCATTGAAATACAGCTGCTGAGACAACATTGGCCAGCAGCATAAAAACACCGACTTCAGAAGGGACAGATATTGTAGAATATTACAATAATCAAGATTAATCCAGTGCCTAATGGGATAAACAAATACTTTTGCTTCGATGCAGAGCACTAGCAATAATGATAGTGTTGAGCTTCCCATGTATGTTCAATGTAAGGCTGCAGACAGCAGCAGGCTGTTTGATCATAAACACTGGAAACAGCCTCCCAGGCAATAGATTTTAAGGGTCACAATAAGAAATATGATTAGTTATTTTTTAAATATTTGTCCCATGCTCAACAGCAACAAAATCTTAAAATCTGGGACAATTTGCACGATTCAGTAGCTCCATCACTTTACCTGGTTGAACTCCAACACATCAAGAAGGTCAAAGAGTTTGCGGTTCTTCTCGCTGTCCTTCAGCTTGCAGTAGTACTGTTGCAGGCCGTGGAGTGTAAGTTTGGTCTCGTCGTCCACAAACACTTCCATGGGCTGTACAGGAGATAAAGCACAAGTCTGGTAAGCTTGTTGCGTTTCACATGCATTTATATTACTGCCAAATAAAAGTTTACCGAGCACTTACATCCTGCATGAATTTACGGCAGACTGGTCGAATCTCCTTACTCAGTGTGGCACTGAACATCATGACCTGCTTCTCATGGGGTGTAATCTTAAAGATGTCCTGTACATCACGCCTCATGTCTGTTACACAAAAAGATGTACAAAAAAACATTAAATAAAGCAAGGAGGGCTGGTACACACCCCAGATACACTGACAAAAAAAAAATCCACATCAAACAAACAAAAGCAAAATATACCTAGCTGCTCCAACATTTTGTCACACTCATCCAGGACAAAGTGCTTGACGTTCTTCAGGGTGAGGGTCTTGTTGCGGATGAGAGCGAGGATGCGGCCCGGCGTTCCAACCACAATGTGAGGGCAGTTCTTCTTCAAGACCTCTTCATCCTTCCTGATGGCCATTCCACCGAAAAATACGGCGGCCTTTACCGAGGACATGTACTTGGAGAAACGCTCATACTCTTTACTGATTTGGAAGGCCAGCTCTCGCGTGTGGCACATGACTAATACAGACACCTGAGGAACAGACAGAGAAAAATACGGATTCAGACACATTGATAATATAATGCATCCCGATACATTTAAGCAGCAAGAAAGGCCAATGATAGCATTGAGACAAACATCTTTCCTCAAACATTCAAGTAAATCCTTCAGCAACAGCTGACTTTGACCTGGTTTTAAATCAGAATGACTTTCATCAATGGCAAGTGGACTCATTTTACCTACAGACAGGATTTTGTTTCTGATTGGTCAAGTTTAAAATGTTCCAAATAAACAACCACTAGTTTCTCTCTGGACATTAGCTTGTTGGAAGATCACATTAAAGATCAATCAAGTCTGACATTTACATTGTTATTTTTGTCTTTACATATCTACAAGGGTGTGTACACATATTACATTGACTTTATACATTATTTAAATATTAGAATCAGTGTAAACAAACACAAAAGGTAGACTTGAAAGTGACCCGACTAATATTTGTGAAGTCTCCACCGAGTTAAATACCGGCACACTATTTGTGTTACCATTCATAAGATCGAGGTGCTTTTACTCAAAAGTTTAACTCAAAAGTGGTTGATTATTTGCTGAAACTAAGATGTGCTTTTCACCATAAACCATCAGTTGAGGCTGGAAAGAATCCCCTAATTCCAAATGTACAGGTATGTTTACTCAACTAGATTTGCAGGTGTATGCTATGTAAAAAAATAAAAATAAAATACAAAGTGTTCTCAGAGAAACCAAATGCTTCCTTTACTTATTCCAATACATGTTGAACATGCATACTGACCTGTCCGTCAACAGGTTCAATCTGCTGCAGTGTAGCCAGCACAAACACGGCCGTCTTTCCCATACCAGACTTGGCTTGACACAGGATGTCCATACCCAAGATAGCTTGTGGGATGCATTCATGCTGGACTAAAAAAAAAAAAAAAACAAGATTCAAACCACAACATTAATATTATTGTTAGGACAGCAAGTATTTCAAGCTATTGTACAGAGTTTGCCAACACGTGGCAGCCCTGGTATAATCGTGACATTTTGTATTAAGGGTCAGTAAGGACAAAGTGTTCAAACAGTCTTATAAAAATGATTAATTAAGGGCACTCACAATAACCCAGTTGGACAGGCCTGTAATTAAAAAGATATAGTTATAACCCGATGTTCCTCACCTTCAGATGGATGCTCAAAACCACAATCAATGATGGCACGGAGCAGCTCTGGTTTGAGCAGGAAATCTCTGAAGCCAGAGCTGTGGATGGAAACGTAGGAACCCTTCACCTCCTTCTTGCCTGCGGGGGCCGCACTCTCGGGGGCTCCTTGTGGCTCTTCATCTTCTTCGTAA
The DNA here is from genome assembly GCF_963514095.1 of Eutrigla gurnardus. Lineage (NCBI taxonomy): Eukaryota > Metazoa > Chordata > Actinopteri > Perciformes > Triglidae > Eutrigla > Eutrigla gurnardus. Next base: position 16,533,690 of record NC_139931.1, on the reverse strand, counting down.
TCAAGCAGCTCGTTATCAACATCATTCTCTGCCATTGTGTCGGTCTAAAACGAGAAGAGAAACAAAAATCTGTGATTCGAGCCGACCTCAACCTTTGTTACTGGGTTGCATGGGAGGCTGTTAACTGAGCCCAGCTGTTGTTGCCACTCTTTGTGCCAGGTTTCTCCACAAGTTTTAAGCGACATGGATTAAGATAAAACGCGCAAATATGTAAAGGTGCGTTTGTCCCCGTGGCTTCGTTTAAAAGAGGAGTTTGGCTTATGAAAATTGTTGCACTGCTGCTGATGTGAATGCTTCACTGAACACTAGATTGTTGTGAGCACCCCGCGAACCCATTGTACGATGCAAGGCCATTGACTGAGCAATGTTAGCTAATTTAGCAAAAATCGAGAGAGCGAACGTAAATTAGTTTACGTTTCACTGCAGTCAGCGCGCCGTATATAAACTAAAACTGTGTTATTATACACACACATTATATACACAACACTGGTAAAAGGGAGCTACGGGGTTTATGTTAGCCGACACTGTGGGTCTGACCAACACCGGTTAGCTTCCGAGCCGTTTACAACACTGGGAAGCCATTGTGTTGCATAACCATTGCTAACGTGGCAAGCTAACTTGCTATACGGCAACGTCTAGAGCGGCTAAACTATACGAAACTATACAACGAGACAACGACCAGCTAATTTTAAGAGCACAATACCGTAAAGTGAAACATAAAAAGGCTACGCGTCTACTTTACATTTACACATGAGGAAGATAGGAAGGATGGTTAAGCTAACTAATGCTAGACTACAAAATGCTAGCTTGCTCAGTTTCGATTAGCACCCGAAGGCAAACAATGACGGGAGTCAGTATTTAATAGTAGTTATTTTGTTACGTTAAGTAAATAAACGCTTTAACAGCTTCCTAGTCGTTAGTAAAAGTTTTGAACTCTCTAGTCGCAAAAATGAAATCGATGTTGCATTCTTACCTTGTCGGTGTTAGCTAGCGTGAAACGTTCAACTACAGATCAAAACCGCATGGGAAGGCCTCGGTTGGTTTATACCAGTGGCCGGAAGTCCCGCCTCCGCTGAAGCGCGGTGATCTTATTGGTGGACTTGGGCGACAATCGGCATTGAAAGTCACCAATTGGACAACAAATGTGCCGCAGTCCACCGCAGTATAAAAAAGCGGGATACGGCTTTGTATGTATGGAAGCCCACGAGGGACATGAACGTTAAATACGATTTAAATAAATAAATAATATATTCTTTCTTCAAAAAGTTCAATACAAAATTATTGATACTATAATATAACATGAATTTTCAAGTTTTTGTTTTTGAGACCAGTATAAGTTGCAAGATGCTTCTAGAAATGTTCATACACATTTTCGGAGAGTACTTTTTATAATAAAGTAGCAAACAGGAGCAATCAGAAATAAACAGATCAACATAAATGATCATGTTTATTGTATTGTGGTAATTTACTAGCTGCACATTCTTCAGTGGGAAGTATACAACTATCCATTCATCCATCGTCTACTGTATTCAGGGTCACAGGAGAAGACGGGGGATTTTGCATGTTTCAGCCCATTTACTACAAACAATTATTCTCAGTGTAACAGGAAAATGTACACAGCACATTGTTTTGTAATCTTTAATGTTCCTGCACACTATTGGGTGGCACTTCATTTCTTTAGTTATAAGTGTACACAATGTGTACTATGTGGGTTAAAACATATATGTCTAAATACAACAATAAGGGTTGTTAAAGCTTCACTTTAAAAGGACCAACAGGAAAATACATTTATAAAAAAAATATTTTTGCATTTTTGCCAAAAGCATTGCATAAGCAAATTCCATTAATATATATATATTAGTATACAAGAAGGCCTAACAATAATATCAGTGTTGGGTTTCTTATATCTGTGATTCCAGAGCAGAGTAGAAACTCCACTGTGTAGGAGAGAAGTATGGAAAACTGTCGGACTCAGGCCGAAAATTACCCTCTGAATAAATACCAGAAGGGGGACAAGAACGGCTCAGGAAGTCTCTGACCTGGGGAGGCAAAGAAAGAAACAACCAGTCCTCCACAAGGAGTCCACCTCCATGTAGCCCTGAGCAGCAGCCCAATTCAGCAGGGAGTTCCTCCAGACTGTTACTGCGCAAGTCCAACCTGCACAACTGACTTAAAGCTGCAATGCCCCTGGGTACTAAGCTAAGAGAGTTGTTAGCCACATTAAGGATATGCAGCTCCAAACAGCTACTGAAGAGCTGAGAGGGAAGGCTCTCTACCCGGTTCCCACTGAGGTCCAGCTCTGTAAGCAGCCGCAGTGCTTTTACCTCTGCAGGCAGCACCTGTAGAAGGTTACCGGCCAGCAGGAGTCTACGAAGGCGGTGAAGAGTGAAGAGTGCTGGGGGAAGGCTCTGAAGCTGGTTGTTTGATAGATCTAGTAACTCCAACCCTCGCAGCACACCAACACTGGCTGGCAACACCAGAACACGGTTATAGGCAAGACTGAGGCAAGAAAGACGTCGCAGATGAGCCAGGCTTAGCAGTTCCTCCAGAGTCCTCAAGTTATTGTGCTGCAGGTCCAGTGTCCGCAGGTTGGTGAGGGCCAGCAGGGCAGAGGGCAAACGCTCTAGCCGGCAGTCCTGCAGCAGCAGCTCGGTCAGGTCGACGATCCGCTTCAACCCTGTCAGCACAAGCAGCCTGGTGCCCTCGTTGTAGATCTCCAGCCTCACCAAGCTGCCAGCCACCTCCCACAGCTCCCCAGGGATCCGCTGTAACATGCCCCGAATCACCAGTACGCGGAGGTGACGTAACTGGCGGAGGCTCCCCAATGCCCAGCTGCGACCGACTCCACCGTCGCAACACAGTCGGCCAGAGAGGTGGAGCTCATGCAGGCTGCGGAGGGAGAGGACCCAGCTGGGGATCTGTGACGCTTGAGTATAGGTGAGGTGGAGGACCTCCAGATGTTCCTGGAGGACTCCAAGTGCACCGGGATCCACTGCTGCTGTGCAGTGATAGAGGTGGAGCTCCCTGTGGAGTGAATAAACAATAAAATACATCATTAAAGAGGACCTTTTATGCTTTTCAGCTTTTTCCTTTACAATGGCTTATATTGTTTTTGTGCACGTAAAAGGTGCCGCAAGATAGTAAGAGCTTAGCTGAGCATGGAGTAGTCATGTTGAGAAGATGCTGTTTTCTGCTGTGCAAATGTCCTTTTTGTGGACTTCTAAAGGAAGAGGAGTTGAAGAGCAAGCGGCTAAAATTCCTCCTCAGTAGAACAACTCCTGTTAGCTGGTTAGGGTAAGGGGCGGGACATTTCTGACAAACAAGCAAAGTGGCTGACAAATCACAACAGAGTGGACTGGCTGACCAATCAGAGCAGACTGGACTTTTTGGGAGGGAGTTGAAGGAGGAGCATTTCAGAGAAAAGGTGAGAAGAGTAATTAGTAAGTATGCACCAGAGAAGGAGCATAGGTCCTCTCTAAATATGTAGGGAAAAAGTGTATGTGCTATTAACTATTTAACAAACCATCTAGATGGAACTTTGATTTGCCATGCTTAAAATGCGTAAAGCATGACTACACCACTGTCAAACTCACCTGAGCGAGGTCATGTTGGCCACCTGCGCAGTGAACCTGGCGTCTGTGATGAGCTCCAGTTTGAGGACCTGAAGCTGGCTAAGGGTGAAGAGGGCCGGAGGGAGGCGAGGCAGGGCCACCAGCTGCAGCCTGGAGCAACCCTCCGCATCCACACTCGTCATGGCACGGAGCGTCTCCTCCCCCCAGCGCCTCTCTAAGCTTTCCTCCAGCAGCCTGCTCTCACTGACGGGGGACAGAAAAACGGACAAACGCTGGGCCAGCAAAGGGTCGTACTGGTCTAACATGTGTAAAAGAAAGGCCAGGTCATTTCTCAGGTCAGGAACGTCTCTCAGGGAGCACGGCTCCTTCAGGGAGTGGAAGGAATACTGTCGTAGAGAGCTAAAGAGAAAAAAAGAACAGAAAGAGAAATACATCACACAGAATATACTGTCGCCCAAGACACAGCATTACACTCTAATCCTATTATCATGCCTCTGGTTTGCTCAACCACACGGGTATTATTCTGTTTAAAGGCCTTTTGAACAATCACAACCTGTGTAGTCAACTTTAAGTCTCAACCACTTATTAATCAACCGTTTTACATGTTTATCTTGTTAAACAATGTGACAAATAATATAAGCCTATTAGATGCTACAACACGTAGATGCAGAGTCTCCTCTCTGTCTGGGCGTTTTACATGTTTTATCTCGGTCCCTGCCCATAAGTTTTAAACGCTCATCTTTGGGTATCAGCAATATTAGCTGTCCTTTACGCTCTGTTTTGGTCTCCTCCAACTCCAGCTAGATACTTCACTACGGCATCTAGCTAGTCGCAAATGTTATCGGACATTTTGCGCTGGGAAGGTAACGTGGGTATATCAGAGCTTTATTTTCGGAAAACAGCTGCTAGCTGCCGGAAACTAAGTCGATGAGAGCGGTGAGAGTAAAGCAAAACAGTAAAGCTGCGGCCGTAAAACCAAAACAATGAGCTGAAAGACATGAAAAAACTGAGGGCAATTGCAGAGGTCAATTCTCTTAAAAGTCAGTCCTTCTTCATTACATGTAGGGATTTCATTGCTTGTATATGTATAAATATTGATAAGGGCCGTTTTAATGTTTCAATCCAAATATACAGTTTTTGGTATTGTTACAGCACCAACACATTACCACATTAACCTGCGTAAAATCCAACTGAGGGTGTAAAGGTTCAGCAGGCCGTACAGCCCCAGCAGGGTCAGGTAAGCCACCAGCAGTTTGTGTAGAAGGGAGGAGAGCACATGGATACACTGGAAGGTGGCGTAGCCCACCAAGGCCTGCTCCTCAGGGTGACAGGTGTGGGTGAAGGAGAGGGAGCTGAGAAGAGGGATGGTGTAACTCAAGATCAGCGTCACCATGACCAATTTCAATATCGTCTGCGCCAAGTAGACCTGGATAGATGAGAGGGGGTATAATGAAGAAATATACATTGTTTGATTTGTTTTGTGAGTTAAACTCATTAGGATCTGATGGCATCTCATGATGAGGCCGCAGATTGCAGAATATATATAAATATATATGGTAGATCCTACTAAAGGATGTCTCACCTTGTAGATGACATCGGAGCTTTCACAGTGGGACCGGAATTTCCTGACCTTTTCAAACAGCGCCCTGGCCTGTTCCCCATCACTTTTATCCAGACTGATTACCTGCCTGGGTCTCTCAGCCATGACTGAGGGCTTGGAAGTAGCAAAGTCCACCTGGGACCCAAGGGATATAGACGACACGGTGGAGTTACAGGAAAGTGTGGAGGGGCACGGAGAGGGAGGGGCAGTAAAGGACCTCTTCAAAAGCGGGCTGTCCACCCCCGACTCAAGGCTTGTTCGTCTCGGCCCGTTTACTGGAGATGAGGTTGAAGCCGAGGAGAGGGGAACTTGGGGTGGCTGTCTTTCCTCCACCAACTCCTTCTCTTGGATGCTCTCTTGCCGGGCAGCGTGAGACAGGGCCTGAGATGTCCACGGTGATTCGCAGCACTTCACCAAGATGGCCAGGAAGTGCTCTATGCGGGCGGATGTGTGGGGGAAGTGGAGCCAGAAGGAGCCGCTGGCTACCAGCACCAGAGACTGCAGCATGGCCATGTATGGGAAGAAGCGGGAGCACAAAGGCAACGCCTTGTGGTAGCAAACCTAGACAGATAGACAGACACACATTGAAACCTGCAATCATTTATATTTTTGTCCCCGTGGGGTTTGTGAACACAGCATTTTATATTATATATTATCATCCTTTAAAGGTGCTATTGACAACATTGATAACATCCAGCCACTAGATGTCGCACTCGCACTCCCCCCTTCCATTGCATTCATGTCACAATGTTGCCTCCAATGGGTTGCCAGTTCTGAGCACTTGGGACCACCAAAGACGCTTGACCCCTGACTATGCACAGATACCACGTGATACCAACGTCGTTATTCTATTGGCTCACAAGCCTTGCTAGAAGCTGCAGCCACACGTCACACATCTACACAGAGGTAAACAAAACATAATTTTTTTTAAATGATTAATTCACAATCAAAACATTTTTATCACAAGAAGTGATAATTTGATTCTGTAGCTTTCTAAAAGCTCTGTGGATGTATTATTTAAAAACATATTAGTTTAAATAAAAATGTTATCAACATGACCTGCAAGCAAAATTGTTGAAAAACATTTGCTAATTTACACATCCAGTTGACACAGAGCAACATCATCATTTATGTGGAGTCGTGTTTCTGACCACCTGCTGAATTTAAGTACAATAGCCATAGTCCAATTTAGCTCTGTTTTTGGTCTCTACCCACTCCTGATGGAAATATCTGGCGCTTTAGCAGCTAAATGCTCCACCTGCTAGCTGCTAACGTTAGCTAGCGCAGGGCTGATAGCATTCGGTAGGTTCTTAGGGATTTTGGGCTGTAAACAGAACAGAAGTAAAAATAATATAGTCGCAATCCAGAAGATCAAAACATAATTTGAATACCTGGCTAATGTAAACGTACTGCTGGTAGGCCAGATGTGTGCGTCGACCCCGGGCTGTAGAGTGATGATCTGGGCTCATGTTGGGTGGATCATGGGACGGGCTCTCTGAAGATGGACTCGGCACATCCCCTTTGGTTAAGAGATTGTAATAATAACTGGTGTTAGCAGCGACAAGCGGATCCAAGGGAATGCACACCACTCGGTCTCTGGACAGCTGCTCGGTACAAGCCAGGACAGAAGTCATCAGCATCAGGACCACCAGGTAGTCCTTGAAGACGTCCCACCAGGGCTTCAACAGTTTACACCTACTCTGGTGCTGGTTCAGAGGCGTCAGCTCTGACAGGGAAAACATGGCGACCTCTGGGTCCAACAAGGATGACTGTAAAACATAAATTGTGAAGAAAGATCTGGGTTAGGCAAATAAACTGATGTCGTGATGCATAAGTTTGGACTTCGCAGTCAGTCTTTTGGAGTTTTGTTAAACCATTTAAAACTACAGTATGTGACCACAAGCTGATCCAAGAATTCCTGATCAGGTCACAGAATACATGCCCTGAAAACAGATTTTCTAAATCAGCTTCTTGTTATGAATGCTGTGCTACATGAGTCAGAGGAGTTTTGTTTATTTCACTTAAGATATTTCAGTGTTCTTTCTTGCATCAATCGATGTGAGTTTTTTGATTATTAAAAAGTTTATTTTCCAAAAAATACAAGAGAATATGATTTAAAAGTTTTAAAGCAAGTGGACGTGTGTCTGAAAAAAACATTAAGAGAGCAAATTATTTATTTTAAATGAAAGTTTCATATTAGCCATCACAACTGGACCTTAAACGTTCTTTTGATAGACTATCAAAAACTAGACTAAATAACACAATCATTTCTATTGTAGTCTACTTTTTTGTTTAATTAATACAAATTTCAACTAAATAATTCATTTTATTTTTCCATTTCACCTACCTGGTTAAATTACTTGTTCTTTTTCTCTCTCCTCTGATCAGCCCACTGCTGCTAGAAACTTCATTCCGGTGCTGTCCGGTTCAACCGTGGAAAAACCTCCTGAAACTTACAACAAACTCCTCCTCAGCTGGCTGACAACACAGCTTTTCAGCTGTTGCCACGGCAGCGGAGGATGTGTGGCAAAAATCTAATTCACTAGAAGCCCGTTCGAGACCCACCGTGGGGGATGCCTTCCCCCTTTAACTCCTTCAGAACTGACCCGAGGAAATATTAAACACAAAGACAGAAACGGTCACCGAAAAAACAGTATCAGGAAAAAAATGTATTATATATTTCAAAAGTAAAAATGCTCTCCATGCAAAATGACCTCAGCCAGGAGAATGAAGTGTATGGAGTCTATTTGCTAAAATCCCATTCTTTATACAGCCACCTGTTGGGTAGTTTCATGTATATTATAAACTCACTGCTCCTGCCTCTTTTGCTCCCTCTAGAAAATGTTTCACAACATTGTAAGTGTTATCCAGCAGGGGCTGCTGTTGTAACTGTGCTGTGAGTCTCTGCTGCAGCTCTGTGTCACACTACTGTGACTTCTTCAGAAAAACAAGGTTTGCTCAAGAGGTTAAAGGTTACGTAGGTCTGATGACCGGGGCATATTAAATTTAAATTCTTGCACAAGTGTGTGTGTGTGTGTGTGTGTGTGTGTGTATAAACACTTGGGAAGGTCATACGTAACTCCGGGTGCTGTTTACTTTGTATTTGGGCCAAGATGAATCTGGAGCAAAGACTCAAACTGACAATGAACCACAACGTGATCTACTCTACACAGCTGGTGTGTGTATTTTCTGTGTCTGAACTGTGAAAATGTGTGTGTGTGTGTGTGTGTGTGTGTGTGTGTGTATACTTGTACGGCTATCTTTATGAGGACTTATATGAATTTTGGATCTTCAATGTGAGGACATTTTGGCCGGACCCCACTTTGGTTCAGACGTTCAAAGGCCCGTTTGAGGGCTCAGACTTGGTTCAGGGTAGAATTAAGTTTAGTTGTAATGGTTAAAGTCGAGCTAAAATGAAAAAATGCCCTTCTAACCCTTTTAGATCACATTCTCCGCCATATTGTGTACATATTTAACAATATACAGAAAAAATTACAGAAAAATGAATTTCTTCATATTTTTATATTGAAACCCAACGTTCTATTTTCCCTGGAAAACAAATTCCTCCTAACGTTTCTGTCCCGCCTCTCTATCCTGTTTCACTCTGAATTACGTCACCAATACGGACAATAGATCCTAGTTTGGAGTACCAGGCTGGGCGTGTGTGGTCGAGTGAGTGTAGGGGTTTTACAGAGCAAAGACAGAAAAGCGGCATGATAGTTGCAAAGGTGTGAGTGAGATTCGCTTCTACTGACACCAAAGAGAACGAAGTGAGAAGACACACAGACTCGCATGCTAATGCTCATTGCTTCCTGGTAGTTCTTAATGTGTCACCCATACATTAGAGTTGGTTTCCGTATTCTCAACAAATTATATCGTCTCATATCTCGTAAATTACCCCACTAATAATGGGGTAATTTACGTAATTTATGCCTCGTTTTTATGCCTCGTTTTGTGAGTACAGACCCTATGTGTACTACTGCAGAAGTTTGGTAACATTCTATGCATTATCAGTGGGGTAATTTACGAGATATACATAATGTACCATTAGCGCCAGTACTAAGCCAATCGGCTGATCGCCCTATCTTGACCAATGTTGACCATCGCTAAAAATGTTTCTGAGGGGGTATTTGGCTGGATGTCATGGTGGAAATGACCTAGGGTGCATTTTACTCCCAACCATCACTTTAAGTTACAGATAGGCTCTCATAACAGGATAATAAGAGTGCATCGCGGTTCCATTACCTCACTGCAAACGAAAGGAGAAACAAAGTCCTTCAGGGAAATACGGCTTTAAAATTAGAAAGCAGGGCTGTGGTGTGGCAAGCTCAACATTATAGCGGGCCGAGATCCTCAACACCCTCGGTTTCAGAGATCTGCTGCAAAAAAGGCCTGCGGCTTCACACCTCACGCACACACACACACAGACACACTGACACAACCGTGCCGATAGGCAGGGACGTTCTGGGTGGGGTTGTTATGTAAGGATTCACACGTCCGTCATGAAAAAACATAACAAGTGTGCAACAGACCCGTGGTACTTGTTTAATCTGCAACATTCAATGGCAATGCTGAGAGTCAACCCTGACTGAAATACCAAAAAAATGTTAGTAGGGGCAAATTGTTTGCTTAAGGATGTTGGAGATGGAAGCTGGATTTGAAAAAAGGTCCTTAAAATGAAGTTGATTGGAATTAGAATTTGACTTTTTTTAATACTCAAAACATAAGCCATGAATATGAAGAAGAGGATATGACTCAAAGTCACTCTTGAGGTAAACAATGGAAGTAGTTCTAGTTGTTCAATTTATAATGCAATCAATCATGAATATGAATAGAAATACTACGATTGGCCTACGCATGCCTACGTAGCCTCACACAGCTGCTAGCATGTAGCCTTTTTTTGGACGCACTGCTTCTGTCAAGGTGACAATAAGAATATACAATTCTATGATATTCACATGTTTACTTACTACAAAGGCTTGGGGTTTTACATTTCGGCTCTCTCTATAACCACCATTGATATTGCAGACGTAGGCAGCGGCTGCCTTGGGTACCATGTCCCTTTGGCGTTCTCACACCCCCTTACCTCTCTGTAACCCTGCATTATGATGATGCGCGTGGGAGTGGGGATGCCCATCAGTTCACTGTCGTCATCATCCCCATCACCTCCTCCACCAATATCACCACCACCTCCACATATTTATGGGACTCATGCTCTGCTTTTCTTCAGTAAAGTCTTTGGTGGAAAACGCTAACAGTGGTTTTAATCTCAATCTGTGATGTTTTTCAATCTGATAGCGATTGATTGAAAAGACGAGGAGGATGTCAAAAGCTGCGACACGTAAAGAAGAAGAAATATCTCAGCAGAGCGCTTGTTTCCTGTTAAGTGGGAGGCACGGTTGATAGTGTTGTGGCTTTGGTCTCAAACACGACCCGAGTGTGACATGTAGAGGAGGTTCAGTCCACAGTTCATGGCTATAGAAGATTTTTTTGTTCATACACCATGTGCTTCAAAGCAACTTCCTCCTTTGCCCCACTATTGCATGTATATTTATTGTTGTCGTCTAATTCTCAGTTGATTCGTGCACACATTTAACACAGACAGTATCGACATCAACATGTCATGAAGCTCGCAGACGTTCCTCCCCTGTTATCTGTTGTCTCGCCTGGCAAGGAATAGAAAGTCCTGCACTGTCCGTAACCTTCACTGTTTCACCAGCCGAAGTCAGAGAGAGTTGAAAAACTTGTGAGGAAATGAGTGTAAAGTGGGTGGGTGGGGGCAAACTGGTGAGATAGAGAAGCTGTTGGCCGTGAGAAAGTGCCACAGCGTTTCTTTTGTCAAGTCCTCTGACTGAAACCGCTGTCAGCCACCAGCCACAGCAGCAAGACAGATAAACACCAAAGGGCCGAGACTGCTGACGACCCGATCCTTCTAGTTCTGTGGTCATTCCATCTCATGATGTCATTTAAAGTCCTGCAAAACACCTACGCCGTTTTCACCAGAATGTACAGAAATGGGTGCAGAAATATGTCACCTGGATATGTTTTGTTGCTTTGCATCAACGGGGTTCGATAGAAAACACTTTAAATTAAACAATTATATGTTCATGTAACCCTTCAATCGGTTGCCATGTGTGTGTGTGTGTGTGTGTGTCATGACTGGAAGATTGGATTTCTTAAAAATGATCATTTAAATAAAAAAAAGAAATAAAGTAAAAAGTAGCTTTTATTTATATGTATTCAACACATTTGGTAAGTTATATCAGACAAATTGCTCATTCCTCCCATGTGAAACACCAGTCAGATTTTAACACTCCTAACATTGTAAGTGAACATAAAAAACAAAGCAATAGGAAAATGAACTTTTGACTACAATCACGTTCTTCTCCCCTTGAAGTTTTCGGTTCCTAGAAAGGCAGTTTTCTATAACCCTGGGGGAACAAGAAGCCCCTGAATCCCTACCCCAAAAAGGCAGAAAACCACCGAACCCACCAGCCCGTCTCAGCTCGCTGCACTCCTATCGTCTGCTTTCCCTGACAGCCCCTGGGAGAAGGTTGCAAGCCCCCCACCACATCGACCACAGTGCTCCGACATGCCTCCCTTCATGCACATCAAGGTGAACTCAGCGACATTTTCAACACTGCTGACACCAGGAGTCAAATGAGCTGTCTGCAAATATACAGCCACATTGAGAAAAGCTTTGGTTCGAGTTTGTACATGGCACTTGATGATTTGATTTCAATCTGAGGTCTGATTCAGACCTCATTACTTGACATTACAACAGTATATGTGCAAAAATGTTTTTGAAAGAAAGAAAACGGCTTTTTAGTGACAGTGAAGCAATCAATCAGCTTTTATTAAGGATTTGTGTACTTTATGATATTATTCTACTGTGATTGGGTAGATAAGATAAAGTAGAATTTCCCCAAAGGATTGTATTCTTCAGTGTGATTCTGAAGTTTATTCCGCCGTTTGATTATTATGTTAATTATATTCCAACAGTGTGAACCTGTCTCGTGCAAAATGATGATCCATCCACCATGAGGTCCTCCCAACACGAACGTCCCTAATAAGAAATGTATTTGTGATGCCTTCAAAAACAAAAGAAATGAAGGAGAAAATAAGTTCCCTCAAAACATATTTTTTTTGTTGAATGGGAACATACATTTTAGAAGGCCAGGCTGAAGAGTGACATAACAAGTTTTATATTAATACTATTTTTTTCATAATATATCTAATTTTCATGGCTGCCATTCCTCCAATCAGGGAAAGGGTTGGGTCATTTTATATGACTTTCAGCAATAGTGTGAATGTGAAATAAAGGTTGTCAACGATTAGATTCCTTGGTACTTTTTCTGAGTGAACTTGAAAGGAAAAGCCTGTATGTTACCATCCTAACAAATTAATAGCAACCACAGAAACCGCCCAAGCTGAATTACCTCATACTGCATTAGATCATCGCCCTGACTCCGGAGGCTTTGTTAAGTAAAAGACTGTGTCATCCGCATATGGATTGATTTTGTATTCTTTCATGCATTCCTGTTGATGATTGTCCTGCAAAGTGGTACAATATATGAAGCAAATTGGAGATTGTGAAGATGGATGAGCCCAACATTTGGCAACATGGATAGGGTAAGCCTGTTGGAAAGATTCATTAATAAAGGTTTGTGACTTTTTGTTATTCTATTGTGATTTTTTTCTATTGCGTTCAGGTGTTACTCTTGCCGAGAAGTTTGTTGATTTCTGACTTTAATTATATTTCTGTCTGTCTTGTGAGTGGTTATTCTTTTTCCTGGCTCTGTTTAGTTAGCCATTTTCTTTCTAAGCCACACTCATGCAAGTGTGATCTGGTAATGAGTAATTCATTTACATTTTTTTATGGTTGATTTCTCTGAGTATGGTGCAGCAAAGCTTAAGTTCTTTCTGAAAGGTTTATAGTTTTTTAGAAGCGTATCACGATTAATTCATTTAATAATTTTCATTTTTGAAACATTTGTGAATGTTTAAAAAAATAATAATAACGGTTATTATTTGTTATTAACATTTGACAAATAATGTTGATAGAATCTTAAACATCACCTACAGATCATGTGATGAGACTTATTTGAGCCGTTTTTGACTGCTGAGGAATTTTGTAACATTTGTAAATGTTTTTTTTTAAATAATAACGGTTATTATTTGTTATTAACATTTGACAAATAATGACGAAGAATCTCAAACATCACCTACAGATCATGTGAGGAGAATTATTTGAGTCGTTACTTATGGGCCCATTGTTTGACCATATTTGTGTGTTCGCAGAGATCCTATTTTCAGTCTGTATTGTTGATTTCTGATCCTGCAGACGCAGCTTGTTTTCTGTTGGGCAGGTCGTTGCTGGTCAGAGTAGGCATCTGCTAATGCTAATGCTATCTTCTTGTAAATGTGTTCGGGGGATGTTGCTTCATTTGTTGTTCGGAAGAAAAAGGAGGAACTTTGCACTGACAAGCATCATACAGTACGATGACTCAGTATGTCTTCTTGGCACTTCTGTCTTTTTCCATGAGTGGTCATATATTGTTCCTATCAAGTTAATGTACAGCTGGTATTTGCAATTACATCTTTTTAGATATTTTCAGCACATGATAATCCATCATTTGTGAATTATTTATTACTTAATGGCTTGTAAATTATAAAACATCTGACTATACTGATACCTTTTAATCAGTCATTTATAAATATCAATAAATGATATGATAATGGTTAGTTTACCTTTAATTAAGAGCTTACAAATTACTTATAAAATCCAACTCCAGCTGTGACTTCTTTCCAAGCCGTGAGTTAAAATAAAACACGTTTAAGGTAATAAGCTTCGATGTCTCCTTGACAAAAAGGTTAGTCATACTATAGTTCATTGCTGAAGATGAAGTTGGTAAAAAAGGGGGTAAAAATATCTCCCTCCATTCACGTAAGGAACTGTGTAGGATGGCTGGGTGCCGCATACGAGTGCAGATGTGGAGGAGTGGAGTAATAGTAAAGGTCCACATGTTCACATGAGAACTATGAGATATTCAAACTTTCCAAAGGATGCTCAGTTTATTTATGTGTTCACCCACATGAACAGTCATTAGAATGGGAAATCCAACAGTGACATAAGCATATTGGCACTGCAATAAATAAGGTTTCATCATGACTTTGGTATCACGACACCTTCATTCACAGTGGGTCTAAAGTGTGGACCAAACCTTCAGAGAAGACAAGATGGTGTCATGACTTTGCTTGTCAGAATAAGAGAAGAAAAAAAGGATAAACCCCCCGAAAGTGATTGCAACAAGGAGGATAGTTTCAAAGTTTTGTTATATCAATTCACTTTTTGGGCTTTTTTTTGTTGGCCCACCAATACTTTAAGTCCCACAATCCTCTGCAGCAGTCAAAATCAAATCAAATCTCTTTGTGTCATGTCATCAGTTGATGGGTGTGAGAGAGAGAAAAGAGGACGTTACAGAGACGCAAGAAACGCTCTCACCATTCTGCTCTGCAACACAGAGGTAAGATAAGCAATTCTCACTGTTATATGATCAACGATATATTCTATTTATTTCATTCTTTTTAAGATGTTTTCTTATGTACCTAAAACATGGCAAGTAGAATCTACCGGCACATCACAACTTATATGTTGTAAAGTGTATAATTTTATTAAGATACATCATTGGGTTACTGAAGAAATCATCTTTATTAAAATACAAAATCTCCATTAAGATTTACTTGGAAAATTAGTTTACTCATTACTCGTCTGTAGCGTAGTTTTCTTGAGTTGTGTCTTTTAGCTTTTTCTTCCTGGCTGTCCTCTTTCTTGTTTCTCCGTATGATCTGACATAATGTTAAAATCAACTAATTCCACTATTAAGGATTTATTTCACACAAACCTCATGATAAATGTATCATCATTTAGCACTTGGAAGATCCACTTTATTTAGATATTTAATTTAAGTTTGTGCAGATAATAGTCCCAAAATCAAAAATCATTCTGCTGTTGTTCTAAATGTCTAAACGGGGAACACAAAGCTCAAATGGAGTTTTAAAAATTGTAGCACAGTGTCAGTTTCAAAGTTGCCAGACAACACCACAGCCCGGTTATCCTCGGTGAAAGCCCTGAAACCTTCGTGCAGGTGGCGGACTGTTTTTGCTAAGGAAACCTCAAGCTTGGCATTGTAACTGAACACGCACCAGCAGGTGTGCGACGTATGACTGCGTGAGGCTCTAAACGTGACATGAAAGAACAGATTCTTTCAGACTCCTGCAGATGTTTTTACCTCGTCTCCCATCACCTCCCTCAGCCGCCGCTCAGTCCACCATGCCGCGGTCGTTCCTCGTCAGGAGTAAAAAGACTCACCCACTTCAGCCATCTAGGTACTCCTATAGGCAACGCTCCCAGCCCGACATAGACACCCGCCAGCCTGTGAGGCATGCGATGGAACAGGGCGGGAAGAGTCCTGATGATGCTGTGGAGCCCTTGCCCCCCATGTTAGGGGTCAAAGACCTGCTGGCTGAAGCCTGCTCGCCATGGGATGGGATGGCAGTCTGCCCTCACAGTGCCCCCATGGACTACCCTCGGCCTTCAGGTACCCAACCCTTTCTTTGGTGTTTTTTATTTTTTTGTGACTTTGAAATGATGTCAAGACTACGAAGTATGTTTTCCTGGATGACACGTATAAGTGTTACTGATCTCAGTCGTCAGGATTTGTGACAAAATGCTACGCAAAGACCATAAAAAAGATAGAAATGATTCTCATTTTTAACTCTCTGTAAAGACGTTCCCATCGTCACCATCATCCTTTCATATTCTATCCAAAGACCCAGTGAAGAACAGAGAGGCCGCTCTGCCGGTCTCACCGTGGACGGTGGACAGACACCAGGTATCTGAAAGAGAGAGACAACTGGAGGGACTGGTCTTCATGTTGCTCAACCACACATCCCACACTGACCTGAAATCCCCCGTCAGAGACTGTCCGCTCTGTGAAAAGGTAGGAGGCCTCATCACGTCCTTATTATCTCTGTGTTTGTCATCTGTTTAATGAAAGAGGAAACCAGAATAAGTCTTTTCATCACAGCAAATATGCTGACCAATCAGTAGTAACATGTTAAACACTCTCATTACCTTATTTTTCTCCCTGATAATAAAAGCTATGTCAAAATTCCTTACTTGCATTTGAAGACTGAATGCAAAAATGCTTCTTTCTTTCAGAGGATCCAACATATGGATCGTTCAAAGCCCAACTTATCCCAAGATTCATTGCGCGAGAATGGATTTTAATCATGAGCAGATCAGCAAAAAAACTCCCTCTGCCTGAAATATATCATGAAGCATATCCTCCATCATAATATAAAAAGAAAAAAGAATCAAATATGATCTCTGGCTCCATTTTAATCGTATAACATTACCTCTTCTACACTTTTTCTTATTCAGCAGTTGGTTGCTAGTTAACGGAAATGGCAAAGGGTGGGGTCAGGAACGGCTGGTGATGAGTTAGCATTGAGTTACAATATGAAGCGTTCAAGGAAGACTTACTCGATGGAGTAAAAATTAGTTTTGAGCCAAGAGTAAATTATAATATTATTAAATTCTGTTCAAATGTAATATTGTCAAAAAACTGTTATTTGAAGGAGATGTGTTTAAAAAAAAACATACAATTATTTCCTTATCATTTGAATTGTGTTTTTTTAATGGAAATAAACACTATAGAAGAAAATAAAATTAAGAATGTTTGATGGTTTAATGTCAAGTCTTCCTTTTTTACTCTTAAACCAAGTTTCTTCTCAGAATTAGTTCTTTCTTGGATTTTCTGCCGTAGCTTTCGTCAACACTCACCTGCTGCTTGGTTGCTATGGTCTCTCCCATGTGGTAATTCCTCTCGCTACCATAGGGAGAGACAAACGTTCACTCAAGCTTTAACACCTTACTCCTCATTTAGATTTAAAGATTTGTGTCTTATTGTATGTCGAAGTAGTTGCTATGTAACCAGTGGCAACACCAGGAAGTTATGATCCCAGCCAAAAAATATATATTATTTAGTGAGCTTTAGAAGTGCTGACAGAACCATGCTAGCTGCCTCCCCCATGTTTCCAGTCTTTATGCTAAGCTAAGCTAACTGGCAGCTGTCTTGAAGCAGCGGTATCATTCTTCTAATGCTTTTTCTGTCTCCCTCAGTCACTTGCCGAAGTCTTAATATCAGGAGGAGGCCTGCAGGCTCTTCTCCACAGCAGCCTGTCTGTCCCAATGACCGGATCGCCCACCGTGGCGGTGCCCCACATGCCCTTCAGCTTCAGAGCCATAGGCAGCTATGGGCGAGCTAAGGTAGACCCACAGTGAGAATGTTTTCGTGAGGAATAGTTTGATCATTTTCAGGACAGACGCGTGACTCGAAGTTCATCGGTTTGTCCTCATGTCTGCGTCAACCTGAGCTTTTGTGCATCCAGGAGCGGAACTTTGGCTGCAAGGTCTGCGGGAAGGTGTTCAAGCGCTCGTCCACCCTGTCCACACACCTCCTCATCCACTCGGACACGCGGCCCTACCCCTGCCAGTACTGCGGCAAAAGGTTCCACCAGAAGTCCGACATGAAGAAACACACCTTCATACACACAGGTGGGTGAACGCAGCGGCAGCAGGGCGACACCACGCCGTGAAGCGCTCTGAAAAACTCGCTGTTCTTTCTCCCCAAGGTGAGAAACCACACGTGTGCAAAGTGTGCGGTAAAGGATTCAGCCAAAGCTCCAACCTAATCACCCACAGCCGAAAACACAGCAGCTACCGGCCCTTCAGCTGCCCCCACTGTCAGCACGGCTTCCAGCGCAGGGTTGACCTGCAGCGCCACCGAGAGACGCACTGTGGCTATGGAGACATGTACACGGGGTGACGTCAGGCCTAACTGTAGAAATGAGAGGCATATGATGCCTTGCATGCTTGGAAATAAAAGGTGGATTTTTCATTGGTTTGTGTTTTTGAATTTCAAAAGATTGTTTTTGTTGAAGGTTTGTGTCTTTCAGGCAAAAGTACAAATGAGCATTTTGGCTGTTTTGGAAAGGAAACAGCGTTAAGAGGACCATCATCCAATTACGTCATGTAATTCTCAGAAACGTGTGTGTGATTTTTCCCATTATTGGATGAAGCATGGTTAATACACTGGGCTCCCGACGGGGTGAATGACGATGATACATTCACAGGAAGCACTATAACTGCTGCATGAACAGGAGGTCCTTTTTTAAAATTACTTTTGAAAGGGTCAGTCATATATATCACAGTAACTTCTTTTATTTGCGTGTGATTTGAGAGTGAAACAACAAGCCAACATGGATCTCAGGCCATTTTTTTCATACATCTTATCTGCCACATAAACACAACATATTTGACATTGAGATAAATGCACTTCTCAGCTGATTCACAGTTACAGCACAAATAGTGAAAATCTCTCTGTAAAACACCGACCTGCTCCAGCTCTGCAGGCGACGGCAGCGTGGTCTCTGGTTGAGTCGCTCCGGCCAAGTTTGGATTTCGGTGAATCCAAACAATTTTGTGCCACTTCTGAGATGACTCGACGCGGAGCAGTTCACAAGGTTTCGCTTTGAATCAAACACCCGACTTTTTCACAATGCGGTAAAATAAGTGCTATTCTATTCACACGGTTTTTCGGCCCTCTCGCTTTTCTGCAGACCAGCGATCAGCGATGCACAGACGTGGCTCTGCACTCAAGCTGCCATAACCTCCGTCCCAGTTCTCCTTCCTCAGATTTACAGGAAATCCTGAGAAAGAGATAAAAGAGCACAACTGTTCAGACCTATCTGGTGTATCAGAGTTGAAATCTGCAGGTGCTCGCCTAATGTAGATGTATTTTCTGGAACTGCGGGTGCTTCTAACCACGACGGCTTATTTTAAATGCGCTGCTTTGACACAAGGTTATGTGCATTTGTCTAAGTAATGTGATGCAATGTCCTGCTGGCATTTCATTTGGATGGTACGTTATCTAAAGTAAATGATAGATAGTTACCAAAAGTCAGTTTATTCCTTCAATCACAGCACAAAATAGCTCATGGTCTAAAAGCTATAAAATGCAACAGTTTTCTAAAAAACAATGAATAGACTGATAGAGCACAGGCAGGCACAGAGAGAGCAGGCAGGCCTCGGCAGGATGAAGCATGACTTGGGCTGCATTCATTGAAAACCCAGCACCTCTCCACTAGTTTGTAAGGTGTGGAGTTTGTTTTGTTTTTTAACGCTTTAGCACGGAACCAATGTCAAACGCTTTCAAATGTCTTCAAGCCAAACAGATGCTGACTCCAGTGACATCACTTGAGGCAGACTTCAGACAGCTCCATCTGAAGCCACAAGAAACTACACAACTTGATCACACAATGCAGTAATAACCTGTAAACAGAATTTGATGGGAGTCCCTCTCCTCATCAGATCTTACCCCTACACCAAGCTGGACGCCTGATCCGGCGGTGACGGTGGATTCCAGATGTTGCAGCCTTCGTGAACGGGCTCCGTTAAATTGGTTTCTCCTCCCGTTAATGCTGCACGTGTCCCTTCAAAAGATACCACAATGTTCAACCTGCAAGATCCTCACTTGCTCTATTGTTTTTGTTGGTCTCATCTTTGATCTGACCGTATGATGAGACCTTTAATTTGTCCAGTTCCTAGGTCAAAGGTCGTGGACATTGAATTGCATGACTTTGGTTTTTGGATGATGTATGTGACAGAAGGAAACTGATCTTATTACCTGTATAATAATAGATGCACCACAGCCCCCCCATCAGACTGACACCCATCGCAAAGGCGGCGAAGACAATTCCCATCACCGGTCCGGTCTGCACCACAAAGCCTGGACACACAGCGTGACGGCGATACGTGAAATAGTCTGAAGAAGAAACAGTGAAAAATGATTAAATAAATGAAACTCACTGCCATGCTCTGGCTCTGGCCTGGTCAGTGGGGGGGCACTCGGTCTCTTGGTTCTTTGGCCAGAAGGGGGCCTCGGAAGTTTGGGTGCCAGTGAAGTAATATCCTGGGTGACCACCATGGGCCTGGAGAGGTTTCTGATCTCACACTGAGACCAGAAACCAGGAGGAGACATGTGGGTTATACAGCCACAACTTTATTCTTACATTTCCTACCTGTGATAGAAAATCACACAGACAAACAAGCTTCCTTGAAGTCCATCACCCAACATTTTCAATATTTCTTGCTGAGAGTTTGACCCGGAGATCAATACCACTCTAAAACAAGCACTTCTATGTTCTTACCTGTAGCACTTTGATCATAGCACTGTTAGTCTTAAGGTATGTTTGCTGAACAGCTAGCCTACTAGTTTACTCAGACGAGGACCTAACACTTGTTTCTATTTTTACTCTTACTTTACTGGCAATGATATGTTGTGGTTTCTTTCTTTTGACAAATGTACTTACCAGTATTGTAAGTCGCTTTGCGTCTGCTAAATGCCCTAAATGTAAATGTAAATATGAAGCTACTGCTAGCAGCCGGTTAGCCTAGCTTAGCGCATGGACAGGAAAGAGCTAGCCCAAAAGAAACTTGATTCAAAAGGAAAACTCCCATGAGTCTCCTCCTCATGACTAATCCAGTATTTCTGATTACTCAGCTACAGTCGAGATCGGTCCGTTTCATGATAAACTATATTTTCGACTACACTGTGTGGGAGGAATCTTCTATCGATCTAGTCTCCTAAATCTGCTATAACCCTGGTGTGTTTGTGTACCTGGTGGCTGGGTGATCTAGATATAAGTGGAGGGATACGAAGCCCACCCTGACACTCCTCCTGTACTGTTTCCTTCAGGGGTTCCCCCCTTATTGAGTCAGAGGTGCACAGGCGAAGGCTGCAGTGGAGGAACTGCATCGAGTCATTATAAACCGGTCGCAGTATGAAACTAAATCTCAAGGGCTGGATCTCCTCCTCTGCTCCCACGTTTGCGCTGCTCCTTTCCGTCCTTCCTGGCGCTCCTCTTCCTCTTCTGTGTCTGAGCAGGACGTCGCCATCTCTGCCTATTTCCAGTCCATCCAACTCTTCCTTTTCCTCTTCCAGTTCCTCTTTGGCCTGTTCTTCTTCGTCTCCGTCGCTTGTCTTTGCAGCGAGGGTCAGCGACGGGTCTGAGAAGCAACCGTTGCTTATAACAGTCCAGAAACTGGACTTTTTGGGGTCTGACAGGGGAGAGACCACACAGGACTTCACCTCCAAGACATCTATGAAGGGCCCTTTGGCAGAAATCTGCAGGAGGAGAGATTAAAATGAATCCGAAGAATGTGCGTGAAACAAGTAGAGTGAGTGATAGACACAGACCTCAACATAGACACGGTGGTATGCAGTCACGACACAGGGGCCAATACGCCTTCGCTCGTAGCTCTCGGTGACAAAGAGCTTCAGAAGAAGAACAGGCCCGGATCTGTGTCTAGGGGTCGGCAGGTGGCTCAGTCCTGGATCAGGCCCTGGACCGTTGGGTGCCCAGGGGACCAGCCTTGTCTGAGGGGTGTTTACGTCCACATCAGCACCGTCAGCAGATTCTGGGAGGCTGGGGACTTCAGCCAAACAGCTGATCTGGGAGGAGATCACAGGTTGAACGTATTTAATGAATAATGGAGATGTATTGTACCACAATAAAGGTATAGAGATATCTCACATGTATGCCGAGTGGACTTCTGGACTCCTTTTCTGTCTCATTGAGGGCCAGAATGGTCTGAGGCTGGTCTCTCCATAATAAAACCTGGCCAGAGAAGACAGATATACTTTCAAATTCATATGTGAACTATTTGGAGTGTAGCTGGAACTGGATCCATGGATTATTATTTGAGGAATATCTGCTGGTGTCCTAAACACCCAGCAATGTCTCCTGTCATACAGAGGGTACGTCTTACAGCAGCAAGTCCCCACTACAAATATGTGTCTTTGCAACCACTCTTCACTTCACAGTTATTGACAAGCTTCCATATTTTGGCAAGGTCTAGTCAGCTCTCTATCGTTATCTAAGCAGAGAACTGACAGTAGCGTTGGCTCGGAATTCCCGTCTCTTTTGGATTTTATTGTGTTATTATAGTTATTTTAGACCCATATGTTCAAGAAAAAAGAGCATATTGCATCTGCTCATGTGTAATACAGTATGTTTATATATATATAGCAGTAATTAAAACCTTGCATAAAACATGATTATTACATTATTACACATTATAGACACGTTTCATTCTGATTCTATACACACACCGATTGCCTCCGTTGTCTGTCTTTGCTGAAATCGCTCCATGTTTCCCTTTCTTGCCTCAGAACTGAGCGTTCTCTCACCTAATTTGCTTCTGTGCAGCATCCCGTTGTCAGGCTTCTACTCTGTTCTGGTCATGATGACCTCGGTCGCACCGAGGACAACTTCCATTTACCACCATTTCAAGTGTCTATTACATGCCTCATGTTTTTGTTTTTACCACAGTCCTAACTTTGACCTGATTTGGAAATCAGATGTTTTCCGCTCTCAAAGCTTCACTCATTATAAGTCCGTCTCCTTTTCTGTTGGTTTGTGGAAATGATTTGAACAATGATTACATTCGATTTTAAAATCTCCCAGAAATCTATAAAAAGATTATGGATTATTTAACGGAGTAAATTCAACATTGAATTCAAGATACCATAAATTCTTGCTAAATCTCCATATCTCACCATGTTTTTGTACTGCACCCCTCTAGGCTGTCCCAGGAGCAGACCCTCCGTCCCACAGGAAATGACCGGGAACACCAACAGGAAGTGACTCCCATTAGACTGAGCCTGACACGTCGGGTCTTGTAGAGTCATGGCCGCCACAGGGATGGACAAGCTCTGGAGGGGAGACGTGATGTGAGACGATGGAACTTTTGGAATTTCTCTGTGGGTTTTTTATCACTTTAATATTACATGAAGACATGATCTATTGTGAGTAAAACTATATATTGATTAGAGCAGCTTTTAGTATGATTCATAAGATATTCCAAGCAAAAACAAAGGTTGGTATACTTGATAGATGATTATAGCTCATTTTGTTGCAAACAAATCTTATTAATTTGATGTGGATGATGCCACAAGCGGCTGCACCTCTGGATATATTAAAGTTGGATCTATCTTCTATAAAAGGAATTACAGTAGTTGATGGATGGATGCCACGATATTATCGGTATATTATTGGGTGTAATACTGAGGTATGAAGACCTGCAGGACGCGTTGGTCTACGGCAACGCTGAGGCGTCCGTCCTCACACTGCACCGTGAGACTCTCCTGGCCTCCTCCCGCTCGGCCTCCGCCGTTCAGCCACTGCCTCAGCCGGCGCTCCTCGGCCCAGGGAGGCCTCGCGAGCAGAGGGCTCATCGCTGCGACCACGTCTGTGGTCCAGACAGAGCGGAGACATGAAATACTCACACTTACACTTCCAATCGCCTTCATTCAACACACTTATGGAAATGCTCTCAGAATGGACACAGAAGCACCACGATTCTCCTGTACATAGATGAAATTAGAAAACCTAACTAGGGCGGACTTCAAAATAAAACAAACTCACACAGTGATGGAAACAAGAGACACACAGGGGTCCTGACCTGTGCCGCCCCCAGCCAGGCGGATCACAAAGCGATTGGCCAGGGCAGCCTCGGTGTATGAGCTTGGCGTGGCGTAGCCGCTCTCGCGGGCCCACGTGAGAAGGTCTGGTACGGTGGACAGGTCAGGGGTAAGGGTGCTGGACAGGGTCAGGCCAGGCTCAGCTGGGTAGGGTGGGGATACACTGTTGGAGGACTATGGAGAGAGATACACAGACATAGGAGTGTTCAAGAGGAGTACATTGTGTATTTGTGGAGGACTATTTTTATTTGTGTATTAATACACATTTGGTGTGCAGATGAGTCCTGTATTTACCAGCAGCAGGACTGAGTCAGAGTAAACTACAGCGTGTGTGTTTGTGGTAATGAAGGAACGTGTGTGTGTTTTAATAGTTTCTGGACAACAATGGAGCTCTATGGCACAGAGGAAGACCATATATCAGGCTTTGGCTAAAGGCAATACTTGTAATACTCAATTCATTGTTGGATTTGGTCTTTTTCAATAAGGTGTTGACAGTTAGACACATGTAGAGTTACGCATCCTTATCCATCCATCCTTAATTATCCTGATCCATCCTTATCCATCCATCCTTAATTATCCTTATCCATCCTTATCCATCCATCCTTAATTATCCTTATCCATCCTTATCCATCCTTATCCATCCATCTCCATCCATCTCCATCCTTGTCCATCATTATCCATCCATCCTTATCTATCCTTATCTATCCATCATCCTTAATTATCCTTATCCATCCATCCTTATCCATCCATATCCATCCATCCATCCTTATCTATCCTTATCCATCCTTATCCATCCTTTATTTTTCCCATCAGGCTGTGCTGCAGCCGCTCTTCTATCTCTGAAATGCTCTTTTTGACCTCCTGCCCCTCCCTCCCAAAAAGCCCAGTCTGCTCTGATTGGTCAGCCGGCCTATTCTGTTGTGATTGGTCAACCACTTAGTGTGTTTGTCAGAAATAACATAACCAGATACTTGTTCTACTGAGGAAATGTGATCAAATACATTGCAGCCACTTGTTCCAGCTTTGTTTCAGGACCTGATAAACTTGTGACTGGGTGGACATCATGAGAAATTGTTATTTGGTGACATCACCACTTTACAGAAACAGAGACAAAGATTTCTGTTGAAGCGTTTGAAGCTTCTCTCCATCACTAAGTCGTTAGACACATAAATCAGATGATGAATTCGGATTCATAGAAGAGACGGGGCCCTCACATGAATGGAGACATGACCCCGGACCCCATGAGCAACGATGGCCCAGTTGACTCGCACAGAGCTGCTGAGAATGAGCACCACCACCTGGGCTTTTGAGTTGGCCACCGGGGGCACAAGAGAGACGATCACCTCCACTTGGAGAGCGCTGACGGAGACAAGAGAGAAGAGAGATTGAACCCTGCAAGCCGAGTCGTACAGCAGCAGCCATACAGACTCACCCTGTAGGGCTTTTTCTCACCCGCAGAGGCCCGAGCCGGCTGAGTGGAGCTTGATCACATGGACTTCTGGGCCGATCCCACCTGCTGCTGCGTCAGAGCAGCCCTGCACTTTCTGCGGCTGCAGCTCAGAGGTCATGTAGTTGCTGGAGAGGAAGACGGACTCCAGCCGGCACACAACGGGCAGGTTGGGATCTGAAAGATGGAGACACGTTTCTCCATGAATATGCAGTAAACCTGACTGTAGGGCTGGAAACACTTAAAAATGGCCCACGCTGTGTCTTCCCCGCTGTGAGTGGAAGTCAAACATGATGGAGTGATTGAATTTAATCTCTCATCACTGTGATCAAGGGGGGCTCACCCTCTCCCAGCAGCACGTAGACTCTGTTGCCGTGCGTCGTGTGCGTCAGAGAGGACAGGTTGCCGTGGTGCTGCAGAGCCCAGCGGTGCAGCGCACGTGGATGAAAAGGCAGCGAACGCACCGTCTGGACGTTCAAGCGCAGGCTGCGTGACCTCACGCTGGAGTTGGAGGATACCTAGCAGAGGAGAGCGTGTCAGTAACCACGTGATTGACATGTGCACTCGATGGGCAGACTCCGGCTGACCTGCACCAGCACCGGGAGGTCGGGGGGCAGTCGGTCCGCCTCCAGCCACCAGGTGACGGGCAGCTTGGAGCTGAGCAGCAGGTGGAGGGCTCGGGGAGGTGGGGGGGACAGAGACAGAGGCTTCAGCAGCACCGTCACCTGCACACAGAGGAGGGAAGGGGTGTCACCTGGTATGCAGGGTCATTATGGTCCCAATGCATGCTGGTTCAATACTGGTAGAACAAGGAGGACAGATGTACAGCCCTGAAACTAACCAATGTAGCAGAAGCCAAGTATGACTCAATACATCAGTACATAATAATATGTAATAAATACTAAAGAGTTCAAATACAGCTTTATATTTTTCCTTTAACTTCTACCAATTCTATCCTACTGAAGAAATTAATTCAACACACCTACCTCACCCCCTACACACTTAGGTCATTATATGTGTATACATAATAATAAATAAATAAAGGTTTCTACTATCAGTTGGTTAGAAAGCAATTCATTCAACATACATACACACATAAATATACTATACACAAATGTATATATACACACACACATACACATGCATATATTTATATATGTCATTTTGAATAATTATATATCATAACATGTAATTAGCAGCATTAGCTAGAGCTGGGGGAAATTTTTTTTATAGTTTAATCCATCATATTTTATAAATTTACGCAGTAATATTTCCCTCTGAGATGTCATGGAGTAGTAAGTATAGTAAAGTAGCACCAAATTTAAGTACCAAAGTACAAGTACACCTCAAGTGTCCTTGAATAAGTGTACTTGGCTACTTCATACCCGAACGCCCAGCTCCAGCTCGTCACCTTGTTTTCGTTCGTCCCTCTTCCCACTGCCACCACATGAGTCTCCTTGTCCCCGCCTTCTCTGGCGGCGCAGCCCGGTCCGGCCTTGAACCTCTCCAGCAGACCCTGGACGGGGTGTGGCGCCCCCGCTGGTGCCACAGAGCATTGTGTCTCCACACTTTGAGCTGAGGAGGAAGAGAAGGTGTGACAGTGAAGCCTTTAGACCTGTGGCTGCTTGTAATGCAGTTGGTCTGGAGATCCATGTGTTCTCACCTGC
Organism: Eutrigla gurnardus; assembly: GCF_963514095.1. Taxonomy (NCBI): domain Eukaryota; kingdom Metazoa; phylum Chordata; class Actinopteri; order Perciformes; family Triglidae; genus Eutrigla; species Eutrigla gurnardus. The sequence goes on along the minus strand of NC_139931.1, from coordinate 16,506,793 downwards.
CGTTATCCTGCAGAGCGGAAGGAGACAGAGGACAGCGAGCCCTGACAGTGAAGGCATCATGAGCACTTCACTGCTACACTGGCTTAATGTGACGACTCCTGCTGCAACATCCAGGCAAAAAGACACACAGTACACAACTAAACAGGACACATTAGATGGTACAGAGCTTCCTACTGTTAACCAATGGCCCTGTCACTGATACAAACAAGTTATTACAGAATGGTAACAATGTTATAGTCCATCAATTATTTCAGAACATTTTCAAGCAGAAGAATATCTTCTCTTCTTTGTCGTCAATGATGTAAACTAAATACAATAAAGTTTTGGACTGATGGTCAAACTAACCTGGAGATGTGGAAACATATAATGTGCATTTTATATATTTTCTGACATTTCAAAGACAAACTGAACACTCGAGAAAAGTTACAGATAACTAAAATAATTCAAACTAAAATATTAAAGTAGGTTACAGCCTAATCATGAGCCAGCCATCCTGGTTGCCATGGAAGCAACTTTACTGGAGAGGAAAAACGTGATGAAACGTTTGAAAATAATGATTAGATAAAGTCAATATTTAGTTGTTTTAAAATATAAATATTATTCTTCCCGCGACCCTGAATACAGGATAAGCGGTAGACAATGGATGGATGGATATTATTCTTCATAAAACAGACAAACTTCAATAATTTATTAGAGCAACAGTAAATTGATATGAAGGTAAAATTGTTGCTTCACTATTTGAATTTATTTTACAGAAATAAACAGTCATAAGCTTAATTTCAACTTTGAGCAGCAAGCAATATAATAAATAGCAAAATATTAAATCAGAGGTCTGCAGAGGTTTCATTGACTATATTCAAACAGGAAAACAAACAAACACACCGGAAACAATGCAGTAACATAAGTGAACCGAGTATTTTATTAACTAAAACAAATATTCCAACTTATAGAAGCAAGGTGCATTAAATAAAAAGATTAGAATATTATTATGATGGTACAGTTTCTGTGTCCCATCTTCATCACAAACACGAGAAGCTGGACTCACCTGCGGCGCGGCGCGGAGGGACAGGCGGACTGCTGATCCAGCTGCTGATCCAGCTGTTGATCCGGACCTTACCGTGAAGGCTGTCCTCGCAACCCAATCACACGCCCCTCCCACTCCCCCCCTCCCCTCACCCCCCTCACACACTCCCGCCAAACGCGCAAAACGAAGTATTATAGTGGTGAAATATTTCTCATTTTTACGCACCGAGCACGGACACCGGGGCCCCCCCCCGGTGTCCGTACCGGGAGGGGGAGGGGGGGCCGGACACCGGGAGGGGGAGGGGGCCCAGTCACAATTAAAAGGGGGCAGTGGGAGGGACCGCGGGATGGTGTGACAGAGTGGAGAGAGAGATGGCGAGATGGAGAAGAATAAAAGGCTTTGGAAACGTCTCAGGACGTAGAAGGCAACAGGAAGGGGAGAGGGGGAGAAGAGGAGAGAGGAGGGGAGAGGACTGGAGAGAAGGAGAGAGGAGGGGAGAGGACTGGAGAGAGGAGGGGAGAGGGGGAGAGAAGAAGAGGGAAGGAGATCAGGGGGGGTAGAGGAGGGGGGACAGAGGAGGAGAGGAGGGGTGAGGAGGGGAGAGAGGAGGAGAGGAGGGGTGAGGAGGGGAGAGAGGAGGAGAGGAAGTGAGGAGGAGAGAGGAGGGGGAGAAGGGGAAAGGAGGGGAGAGAAGAAGAGGGAAGGAGATCAGGGGGGGGGGGGAGCGGTGAGGAGGGGAGAGAGGAGGAGAGGAAGGGAGGAGGAGAGAGGAGGGGGAGAAGGGGAAAGGAGGGGAGAGAAGAAGAGGGAAGGAGATCAGGGGGGGAGAGGAGGAGAGGAGAGGGGAGGGGAGAAGGAGAGAGGAGGGGAGAGGGGGAGAGAAGAAGAGGGAAGGAGATTAGGGGGGAGAAGGGGAGAGGAGGGGGGAGAAAGGGAGGGAAGGAGACTGAGGTGGGAAGTGACAGAGTACAAATACTTTGTGACAGTACTTAAGTAGAATTTTACTACTTTTACTTGAGTATTTTTTTTCTGACGTTTTACTTTTCCTCCCTACATTTTAAAAGAAATATCTGTACTTTCTACTCCTCACTTTTTCAAAACAGAATTGTTAATACATTTAAAATGTCTTCTTTAATTAATGACTCAGAAAGTCAGTTAGCCTTGTTAAAAATAAAAGTACTTTTGACACCTCTACCTTATCCTCCCCAAAATGATTTTTAAAGGTGCCACATAAACAGTCTCATTTTGTGAATTTGTCATCAGATCAAAGTCTACGTTGTTTGTCACATGAATGCATTTCATTTGTTCATGTTCAAATCTGTAAAACTCGTGTCCCTGCACACGAAACCAGTAGATTACATTTAATTTGACGACCTGCCGTGAGATCGGGTTCGCAATATACGACATTCAGAGCATTAATATGCCAGCAAACAACCATTAGGGTGATTCCGTGGTCAATTCTGTGTGGGTTGCATTCTTTACTACATGGCTGTATTTCCTCCATGTTCATTCCCACTAATAATTGCAGGAACAGCTGGGACCCGGCCTAATTGAAAAGCACTCACAGATGGAAAGGCACTGCCCAATCCCTGCCAAACCGGCCAAATATTATTAGCGCTCATATTGCATTTTAACGGTTTGTCTGTTCCACAAAATCCATCTGAGCATCCGAGAGTTTGGAGAACCGACTCGGACATCAGCTGCTTAATCAGCGGCTGTAAGTCAAGGTCACATGTCAGTGTGACCCTGAATGTTGGCGCAGACGGCTCTCTTTAAATGAACAGTCAAAGAGCTTTCTTATTTGGTGGTCTACAGTCTGCATTATTTTTAGGTTATTATATATTAAGGATATGTCATGTCTAACCACGTGACTAAGAAGAATCGTGATCTAAGGAATATTCTCAGTCGTTACACCCGTCCATAAACATCCATCGCTATAATCGCATTAAAACAAGACGTCCAGAGACTACATTATTTCTAGAAGGTCTAAAATTTCTGCATACATGCAAGATTTAAGAATTGCTTGAGTGTAGATTACTAGCATACTTAGGCAGAGTACTAAACACAGCTGAGGCTGATGGGAATGCCCATAGTTTTGTAGGTATTTGATCATAAACCACATTGTTGGTAAAGAAAGTGTTTGCCAATTGAAATTTTTAACATTATTAGATGTTATCCTCAGGAGAACATGAACGTCCGCACCAGATTCGATAGCAATCCACCCGATAGCTGTTAAAACATTCAACCAAAAACCATAAATGTCTCATTGTCTCATGTCTCAAATGCCTCATGGTGGCGCTTGAGGATAAGACAGAGGATCACCAATTCAGCACGCATGCTTTCATCCTCTGGGGACCATGAACGTACGTACATTGAGTAGTGACTGAAAGGAAAATAAATGCATCAATGCTTCTGTGTTGGGTTCACATCTTTACTGAGTCACAGTTCTGACATAGTTCACCAGCGAATCACAGAAGAGGAAACACAAGATGGGGAAAAAAACTCTAAAATCACAACAAAAACAAACGATTGTAGTTAAAAAAAAAATCTGCGTTGTACCGAAAGACAGTGAAGAAGAGAAGAGGATGAAGAGGAGTCCTACGTGGAGCACAGACACACAAACTGCACATGACTCGCCGTCCTCTGTGAAAACACCAGCAGAGTTCTCTCTTTCCTCTGGCTCCCCCGTGTGGCGGTGTACGGGCGGTGCACGAGTGTGGCCGACAGGGATATGTTCATGACGGAGGGACACCGTACACAACGAGACACACACTGAGCAGCACACAGCAGATATAAAGGGACAAGAGACAGGAAGGAGAGTGACAAACTGCTTCCTGTCAGAATAATCACTTTGGACTGGTTTCAGTAAGACCGCCGGCTCTTTGACGAGGTTTCACTGCGTTGGACAGACAGCAGGATCCGTTTGTTACATAATCTGGATTATCTTCTGTCATCATCAGCGCTTCCTCCTCATCTAAAGCCCACGCGGTGTCACGGATCTGCAGACCTCTGGAGGTCAGTAGATCCGTGACACACGGCATCGGACTGTTCACGCCCAGCCGGTTCTTCCTCGCAGACGGACAGACAAGAGAGGAAGAGGAGAGAGGAAGAGGGACTCTCTCCTCTCGTCACCTTCTAGTTCCCCTCCCTCTGTGCGGGAGTCAGCCTTCACGCCTCAGTCTCCTTTCAGAGTCTGCGGCTGGCAGTGGGCAGCTAATAACCCCCCCGTGACCTCTGACCCTAGCAGAGGTCGGACACGTAGTCAAAATCCTTGAAGTGGTCCTGTTCCTGGCGGGAGAGGGTGCGGCGCTCGCGGGGCGGCGTGAGCGCGGGAGCCTCAGCTGTGAACTCCACGTCAAAGTTGCTGACGTCTTCTCTTTCTGCGATGGTCGGGATGAACGGGGGCGTGGCCTTCCGCTGAAGAAGCTCCTCCCAGTCCACACCCTGAACCACATACTGAGGTTTAGTTCCTGAGCAAGGCGCACGCTCACTAACGAGACGGAGAAGCAAACACTCACCCTGAAGAACGGCTGCTTTTTGACGTCTTCGGCGTCCTTTTCTCCAGAGCCGAGTCGTCTTTCTGGGTTCCTCCTCAGCAACTAGCAGTCGAGAAAGGACAAAAACAAACAAGTCGCCATGTTTGTTTGTTTTTTGTATTGTAAGTGTTAGTTAATGTGAGTTGAAGTAAAGGGGAGGGGACCGACCCGTCTCATGATGCCGATGGCTTCAGTGGAGAGGAAGCGAGGGTAGCGCACTTCATCGTTCACTATGCTGTCAAAAACCTCCTCCTCATCGTCACCCGGGAACGGAGACTGAAAGCAAACGACACGCACACGTTAACCTCGACTTCATGATGTAAAATAAACCTGTAGCTTGATGAGATGTACTCAAATATAAGATAAACTCTGAGGAGTGGTGTAAGACATGATGATCTATCCACAGATTAGCCCTGAAACCTCCTCTTCTTACAGGACACTCACTCCAGTTAGTAATCAAAATGTGCAAAGTGAGAAAGAGTTTTCTCATCCAACTCTCGAGACGTCCAGAATCCCAGCATGCACCAGGCTGCCAAACGTCCTGGCATCATCTTGTGCGTTGACAGTAATCACACTGAACCAAACGCTGTATTCTCACCTCGCCGACCATCATCTCGTAGACGAGCACCCCGAGGCCCCACCAGTCCACTGCTCTGGTGTACGACGTGTCCGTCAGCACCTCCGGGGCCAGAAACTCAGGGGTCCCACAGAAGGTGCTGGTCCTGTCCCCGTAACCCATGCCTTAAGAGGAAGAAGAAACACCTTGATGCTCGCAAAACAGGTGATGATCCACTTCAATCGGCGACGTTTCAAACCACAGAGCAAGCCAGAAACCTTGATGTGGTCATGGACCTGAAGTTCAACAGCCACATTAAAACAGTTACAAAGTCGGCCTCTCATCTCTAACCTGAAGAACATATGAAGTATTAAAAGGTCTTATGTCCATGCATTTATCTTCTAGTCTTGTAACGGCGTCCTCAAAGACCAAGAAAGTGGATCAAATCACTTCAAATCATTTGTTTCTAAACACTACAGTTCACTGCTTCAGGCCCAGACACATGATGAGACATCCGGACCTCTCTGGTCTGGTTCAGGTCTGCTTTACGTCCGCAGAATCAAAACACAACATGCAGAATCAGTGATCTGTTTTTATGCTTCGTATATCTGGAACAAAACTCCCCAAAAACTGCAACTCTCACTTATTTTACATCAAGACTGAAGACATTTGCTTTTTATTCTTTGTATTTTACACTGAACTGTAACTTTTATTCTTGTGTTTTATACGCGTCTTATTCTATTTCAGCTTGGTTTTCATTTCTATTATCTTGGCTCTTAAATGTTATTTTATTTTATTTAATTGTCTTTTTATCACGAGTTTCATTTCCACTTTCTCCGTTGGCCTTTGATGTTTTATTTAAAGCGTTTTGTTGCTCTAGAAATAAACCTGCCTTGCCTTGATGCAAAGTAATTAAGCTAATTTCCACTGTATGGAGCTTCTCCTCATCTGGTGTTGTAAGGGCCGTTAGGATAAAGAGATCATAGACGCTCACCTTCTTTACAGAGCCCAAAGTCTGCGATCTTCACAAAACCCTCCGTGTCAAGCAGCAGGTTGTCCAATTTGAGATCCCTGACAAAGGAAAGGAAGATGATTTATGGCCACCATGGCGTACGCTCTCGTACGCTACGTGCTCACTGAGTACTCACCGATACACAATCTTATGTTCATGAAGGAACTGCAGCCCCAACACCACACAAGCCGAGTAGAACCTGCCGGATACGAGGAGAGAACGAGAGGCTTGAACAATGTGGAGCTTCACACGCTGATGGACACAAGCATCTCTATAAACACACACACACACACACACACACACACACACACACACAGCTAAACTCACACGGCGCGTGGCTCGGAGAAGACGTCGGCGTGTATGTGCATCATGAGGTCCCCCCCGGCCGTGTACTCCATGACGAAACACACGTGCTCCGGCGTCTGGAAGCAGGCAAACAGGTTGACCAGGAAGGGGTGGTGCGAGCCGTTGACCGTCTCAAAGATCCGCTTCTCACACATCAGGCTGGAGGAGACAGAGGGGGGTGAGCGTCGGCGCGCGGAGACGGCGGTCGTGACGTGAAAACACAGTTACCTTTCCACCTCGTCCCTCGCCACGATGTCTCCCTTCTTCAGGGCTTTGATGGCGTACAGGCTGCCGGTCCTCTTGTAGTCGGACAGCAACACCTGGAGGGATTCAGGAGGAGTCATCGACACCAGACTGGCCGGGTTATTTAACCTGCCTTTAATCGGATATGAAAGGCTGGCCTACATTCTGTTTACTGAAAGGGAATTAAAATAGTTTGATAACTCCAACTAAATGTATTTATTTGGGATTTTTCAAACGTATACCTCTTCAAATGGCTGGTCTGCCTATTTAAGATACTTGATGTGAAGTGGAAATGGCAGTAAAAGTAAAAGGAACATTCATTTACACACAAATTTGCCTTTCACACGATTTATACATAATCTGTGAATACGGGTGTGATGGTTTGTCATTTCTAAAACAAGTGGGTTCCCAGAAAGAGTTTGATCTGTAAAAAACCAACACATTTCACTCCAAAAAGCTAAATGAGGCGGCAGCTGGCATGAGGGAGATCACCTCAAAATGTTCTGCTGAAATATCCCAAAATAAAACGTGTTTTGCGTTTTAAAAGTAGGAACCTAGGAAGACAGCGAGTACTGCCCACCCATCTGTTCATTTGTTACGTCCCCCAGTTTGATCTCCAGCACACAGCTGATCAGTAAGTGGTTTGTTTACATGACGTAACGCTCGCTGTCGGGACACGGTGTCACTCTCATTACGGCTGTTGTTGAATGATCATTACTCGTTTCAATTCATTTCCAATTAATCAAAGTGGTGCTGTGTGACTCTCGTCATACCGTGCGCTCAGTGTTTTTTTAGGATATTCATTAACGACCGATTCCAACCATTACAGTCGTAGGCCCTAAAACATGCATAGTAAATGAATCCATTGACATGTTGATAAATGAAGTTTGAGTACCTTTCCAAAGTGGCCCCTGCCGAGCACTGCTATTAGTCTGAAGTCCTGGAGGCAGAGCGGGCCCCTGCTCGGTCTGAAAGAGTGATAACAGGCAGATTACAGACCCTGAATGCAACATAACATAAGATACATGTCAAACCTCCAGAGCATCTATAATACAAGACTGATGCTGTTCAGTACGTGACTCCTAAAATGTTCAATGTCTTTTTCTGTATCACATGAATGAAGACTCGGCTTTACTAGCATGCGTTTGAAGGTTATAACACAGGACCATATTGTGTGTGGGGGGGTGTTTCTGGTGCCATGCTGTGTTGGCCATAGTGCAAAACGATCGGCTCAGGTGTGGATTCTGTGTGTGTGTGTGTGTGTGTGTGTGTGTGTGTGTTTGCACCTGCGTAACGAGTTGTGGGACAGCGATCTGGTTGGCTGCTCGTGAACGGGGACATCCGGCGTGTTCGGGGGCTCGATGACCGGCGTCTGTTCCTGTGAAACACCGCCGAGATGAAGAGAACACCAGTTAGATGAACATGGAGGGAGCGCAAAATGAGTGCTGACATCTGTGACGACCTTCAGTCACAGCAGACACACAGACAGACACACAGACAGACAGACACACAGACAGACAGACAGACAGACAGACACAGCAGACACACAGACAGACAGACAGACAGACAGACAGACAGACAGACAGACAGACAGACAGACAGACAGAGAGCCGTTGAAGCTCATCAGGATCGGTTGCCAGATCCCCTGCTGGCTGACAGCCTCACTCCGCCCCTCTTCCTGTCCACTCCACTCCCTGCTCACTACTAATTAGTCCTCTAAAAAAAAAAAATCAGAGTAATTAATCCCATAATACGTCAACTCTGTTGAACATGCCATCTGCCACAGGCCCTCCACTCCTGTGAGCCGCTGTGCTCGTCTAATTCTAACCAAAGCATGTTGGTCTATATTATCGAATATAAATATATGATAAAATTAGATTTAATCTAACTTTCTTTTTTAAAGTGATTGCTATATTATATGAATTCAACATTCATGAAGGTAACTTGTGGGTTCAGTGTTGGGCCTATTATTGTTTATTTTATACACAAATTGGATTTACATGTGGTTTCTAATTGTTATGGTAAAACCTTTATTTGAGAAAGGGAATTAAATAAGATGGTATGATTTTTTATATATATATATATAAGCAAAGAACTGAAAACGCACATTTTGTAAGTTTAAAAAACAACAAACAACAACAACCTAATAGTCACATATTAAAGAGTGTTATCAGAATGGATATCAGAATGCAGGATAGTTTACATTTTTATAACTTTCTACTGTCCTGTTGTTGTTTGGAGTAACTTGTGTTTTATTATCTTTTTCTCTCTCAGGATTTCCATTTCTATTTCTCTGCACTACTTCCTCCTGTTTGTGTTCTTCACACTGGGAAACTAATACGGATTTGTACTTGATCAAATTAAAGCTCCCCTCCATGCAATTATGCCTCATTAAAGTCGTCTCCCTGACTTTCAGCTCCTAATTCCTCTAATTATACGCTTGTCTTACTTTTCACTGCAGCACTGTTTCAAACCAAAGGCTGCAGGTCGGACACCAGCATGAGTGGAGCATGATAGTGTAAAGACGGCAATCGTCCTCTTGTCTGCATCTCTTCCTCTTTGGCCTCCCGCCCTCCCTTCCCCACCTCTCCCTCCCCCCCCTCTCCCTCCCTCCCTCTCTCCCTCCCTCCCCCACTCACCAAGGGAGCCGGTGCATCCACCACATCTCTTCTGATTTCAGGTTTGGGAGGAGAGTCGGTGCCCAGATTCAGCTTCTCCACTGAGATTTCTCTGCACACAAACACACGCAATCGCCATTTAATTGGTTCATTCATGAGGATCATTGATTTAATAACAGAAATGAATGAATGCAAAACTGAAACAAAAACACCTCTTAATCTATCTTCACTGAATTATGCAAAGAAAAGAATGAAATTTGTTTGTTCGCTCCATCTAAATGTATTTTTGGGGGGATTTTAATAAAGGTGATGTGGAAACGGTCACTAATGTTCATGTACACATACATTTACATGATTTACAGATAAAACCTATGTGAGTTGGACGCGGTGGTTTGTGATTTTTAAAAAGTTCCTCCCCTGAACATTGATCTATACAAAAAGAGAAATGGAAAAAACACAGTTCAATGAAGCCAAATTACAGCAATTATTCTTCAGATGAGACTCACCAACTTAAAACCCTCAAGATGTGCTCTAAATGTAAAACCACACAGTTCCTACTGGTCACATACCCGGTGCTGTGTGTGAGCGTGTTGCTGGTGAAACTGGGAGTGTAGGCGGGCGTGTTGCTTCCACTGGGGATGGCGTTCCTCAGCAGGCGGACCCAGGTGGCGATGTCCACGTTCATCTGACGAGCACGCAGGAAGGCCTTGCCTGAAAGTGGAAGAGAGCGCCACGACCAAACGGTGAGACAGTGCCACCACGTCTCACCACTTTCTGTGTTTACCGCGGGAAGAGGAAATAAAGTGTATCAATTCGTGCTAACTTCAGCATCTGATGGCGTAAGGCCTCTTGCTGAGCTTGCAGTTCCTGTAAATGTTTACCATCCCAGTTCCAGAAAATACCACAGGCCATTAACACTTCGCCTGCTGCCACGCCTCCCAGCCCTCCGGCTCGTAACGCCGCCAAACAAGGCAGGAGCCACTTGTTATGAACAGGCACACCAAATAACTCATATGTCATCTTTACTGTTATGTATGGTAGAAAGGCTACTCAATTAAGAATTCAACTGAACGATTATTTAACACCAGGAAGTGAAGAGAGGCCAGACCTGTCAGCAGCTTATCTAAAACCGTGTCCCATATCTGACAGGAGGGGAAGGCTGAGTGATTACAGCAGAGAAAGCAGGTTAAAAAGGTTTTTGAAAGACATGAGCGTATAGGAAGCATATTGTAGTTCCCACATGGGAAATGTAGGATTGTGTGTTTTTGGAGCTTGACCCATACTGTGGACTGAAACTCGGCCTGTGCTGCTTCAAGTTTGACCGTTCCTTCCATCAATCTGTCTCTTGAAGGGTTCCCAATGTTATAAATCCCTGGAGGACCACTCTCTATTTTCTCAAATCCAACAACTCATCCAAATTGAATGAATCCAGCAGAAATCGTAAATGACTCTCAGGGTTCTGGAAACATTCACCAGTGAACGACGAACAGACCGTGGCTTTCATTAAAGTTAAACTTTAGGTTTTGACGTGTTTATTCCTCTGTGAGTGAAGGCCGATGGCTGCGTGTGCACACTTGAACCTACCGTGCTGTTTGGAGAAGACTTTCTTCTGCCTCTGGAGTCTCCGGCCTCTCTCTATGACTGGGTTGAAGAAAATTACCTACAAAACAAAAGCAAGATGTAAAAACAGCAAACTGCAAGTGAACGTCTGAGGTCAGAAAAACAGACCGTCTCTTTGTAGGACCTGAGCATGTCAGTGTTTGTTCTGCAAATACATGCTATAAGGAGCTGCAGAGTGTGTGTGTGTGTGTGTGTGTGTGTGTGTGTGTGTGTGTGTGTGTGTGTGTGTGTGTGTGTGCGTGTGTGTGTGTCCTGTACCTCAGCCAGCAGCAGCCCCTGTGGCTCCAGTTCCAGCTGGACTCTGTGTTTTTGGTTGTCCAGGAACTCTTCCAGCTTCAGGTACTTCAGAGCGCACAGGGAGCGGTAATCTCTCCAGTACACTGCAATCTCCATCTCCCTGGACTGATCACACACAACAACAACAACAACAACAGGGATGTAATCAGCATCAAGTTCGGGTTGAATCCCGCTGTAACGGACAGAAAGTGTGCTGCACTCATGGGATTGCGATTCACAATATTTAATATATCTAATATATTATAGTGTGTTTTGTTATCCATGCTCCCCATCCCTTGTGTCTTACTCGTTCCAGCTCCACAGTGAAGGTCTGGTCCCAGGCCTGCTCTCCCACTGTCTTCCACACGGTCTGGCCCACCACTGTGTTCTCCAGCTTCAGCACGGCGCTCACCTCCGCTGTAAAACACACACACACAGCCACTGTCTAACAGCATGTATGCAGCTGAATACACCACGTTTAAAGGCGTCGTGACACACGTACAGGAGAGCTCCTCGTTCTTGCCGGGGATCTTCAGACTCATGCTGCTGGTGCTGCGGCTGTAGAGGCCGCTCAGTTTAAACGTGGAGCGTCCGTCTCCCTGAGAGTAGGACGGGAGAACCAGCGGGTTCCCTCTGCTCCGCCCCGGGACGACCTCCAGCAGCCCCACACAGCCCAGAAGATGCACCTGCAGGGTACCTGGAAGCAATAAAAACTCCCTTTAATAAAAATGACTTTGAAAAGAAAAAAACAACAACTAAAAATCCAATTTAAATGAATTCAACAGTTTCTTTGTCTACCTGTGAGTGGTGATGGTTTGCTCAAGGTGCTGTACTGGTTGTGGACATAGGGGGTGCTGTGGCGGGAGCTGAAAGCCGAGGAGGAGGCCAGCACAAGCTCCTCCTTGATGAGGCAAGCCTTGGGATGATCCTCGGGGAGCTCCTGCAGCCTCTGCTCCAGAGAGCACCGCAGCAGGTCCAGGCGCTGGGCCGACTCGCTCAGACCACACTGAGCCTGCAGACATCATGACATGTGTTTTTGTTTATTTTCTTTAAATCTTACTGGGGGAAACACACGTGTGCCAATATGTAAAAACATGAGATAGCATAGTTTATAATAAAATGAATTAGGAACTGCTTACGTGGGAAAAATAGAGGGAAATGTTTTTATCTCGGATATCTAAGACTAAGATTCTTACAATCAATATATTACAGTGGAACAGTGGATTGAACTAAGCATGTTTGAAACCAAGTCATCTCCTGGCGACTCTGACCTCGGCCATGGCCTTCTTGTCTTGGACCTTTCCTGCACCCAGCAGTCGCAGCATGTTCTTGGCGCCCTCGGCCATGGCGTGGTCCACGCGGTAGTGATGCCACAGCTCCTCCACCCGCAGCTCCACCCCACACATGTCCGGCTTACCTGGGACACGACGCCACGTTTAGCCCACAGCATGCAAACAGGGTATACAGCAACATGCACGGATGATGTACGCCGACCAGCGGTCAGAGAATAAATCAGGTTGGGATTGTATGGCAACAGGTGTTGACATAGCGTCGTGGAACAATGTCATAATTAATAAAAAAAAAACATATTTCTACAAAGCAACAATTAAAAAACTGGGTGTATATTTGCTTCTTTTTGAAACAAGGTGTAAACACAACACTGACTAAATTACTGCACTAATTAAAATCTGCTGAATGCTAGTTGCTCACTATGTCGGCCTCTAAAACAGCTGAATGCTGTGGCTGAAAACAATACAGTTGAGAGCTGTGAGAATAAGCCAGACCAGTACAGTGGTGGGAAAGAAAACCTAAATGACAAATGCAATAAATCCCCAGAATAGCAGATTTGGGTGATGATCGTCTGTGGCCGATCCCTTGTTAATATGAATGTATCCATCATGGCAGCCTGAAGGCCCGGGGTAGAGAATGGATGGGAAACAGCCCCGTTAGAGGCGTGTGCCTACATCAGTCAGCTGGCTGCCTGTCCAGGATCACTGTTGCCCTTTCTGCCTCTCCGAGCTTTGTTTCCCTTCCTGCTCGTTCTCTCTTTCATCTGCGACTCCGTCCTTCTCTCTGTCGTCATCTCTGACTCAGTCCTTTCAGGCTCGCTCCCTTCCTGGCTCCCTGCATCTGTCCTGCCTCGTCTCTAACCTCTGTTAAATGAGCCATGGCTTTTAGTTGTTGGGCAACATCAAGGGGGATGCAGGAACATCAATACGGCTCTAACCTGAGAGAGCGAGAGGCCTGTAATGGAGTTCTGGAGCAGCAATTGATCCATTACCACCTGCATCATAAAATATGCAGTGTTTATACGCTTTATAAGAGTGACAGGTGGGATGAAAGGGGGATTGAAAGATGAGAGTGAGGATGAAAACAAAATAGTGTGATAGATACATTGGCTGTCCTCAGACTGCTCCGTGGCCTGCATGGCCTTGCGGATCTGCATGCGGATGATGTCGATCTTCGTCTTGCTGTCCTGCAGCATCTGTTGAGCCGACTGGAGGAGCTTCTTATCCTGTGGAGGGACAGGAAACACAGCAGGAAATCAGGGAGAGGGTGGAGGAGCACAGACTAGAATCTTACAGAATCTGCGGTGGATCGTGAAGTGAAAGATTTCCGGCTGACGGTTGGGCAGAGGGATACCTTGGTGCCTCCGTTGGCATAGATTGGAATCATGTTCTCGGCTCCTTGTTTGACCTTCAGCTCGATGTTGAGCTGCCGCTCCAGAGCTGCGATGCGGCGCTCGCTGGCCGATGTCCGATTGAGCGACCCCGGAGACTTGGGGGCATCTGGAGGAGCGGAGATGTTAAGAGGTCGGGTTACTGCTGGTACAGGTGTTAAACATCATTGTTAAAACCTCCACCGCTTCACTGAGCTCCCATAGTTCATAGCAGGGACTCCAGGCCGCTCGTATCATTTTAGTGGCAACTTCCTCCGATTTGGTATAGCAACAGCAGCTAAGGTGAGCAGAGTCATCGTCTCATAGTCCATATAAGGCTGATACGAAGGCTTCGAAGCTTTGACCGTTACCATGGTAATCAGTGTCCAAATTAGTGTTCAAATGCATCGTTTTTCCCACCAATGTATCCTAATCCTAAATAGGGCATGACATAAGTAGTGTGTGTGTAGATGGTGTGTGTGTAGTGTGTGTGTGTGTGTGTAGATGGTGTGTTTGTGTGTGTGTAGATGGTGTGTGTGTGTGTGTGTAGATGGTGTGTGTGTGTGTGTGTAGATGGTGTGTGTGTGTGTGTGCGTGTAGATGGTGTGTGTGTAGATGGTGTGTTTGTGTGTGTGTAGATGGTGTGTGTGTGTGTGTGTAGATGGTGTGTGTGTGTGTGTAGATGGTGTGTGTGTGTGTGTGTGTAGATTGTGTGTGTGTAGATGGTTTGTGTGTGTGTGTAGATGGTGTGTGTGTGTGTGTGTGTGTGTGTGTGTGTAGATGGTGTGTGTGTGTGTGTGTGCGTGTAGATGGTGTGTTTGTGTGCGTGTAGATAGTGTGTGTGTAGATGGTGTGTGTGTAGATGGTTTGTGTGTGTGTGTAGATGGTGTGTGTGTGTGTGTGTGTGTAGATGGTGTGTGTGTGTGTAGATGGTGTGTGTGTGTGTGTGTGTGTATGTGTGTGTAGATGGTGTGTGTGTGTGTGTGTAGATGGTGTGTGTGTGTGTGTGTAGATGGTGTGTGTGTGTGTGTGTGTGTGTGTAGATGGTGTGTGTGTGTGTGTGTGTGTAGATGGTGTGTGTGTGTGTGTGTGTGTGTAGATGGTGTGTGTGTGTGTGTGTAGATGGTGAGTGTGTGTGTGTGTGTAGATGGTGTGTGTGTGTGTGTATATGTGTAGATGGTGTGTGTGTGTGTAGATGGTGAGTGTGTGTGTGTGTGTGTGTGTGTGTGTGTGTGTGTGTGTGTGTGTGTGTGTGTGTGTGTGTGTGAATGTGTGTAGATGGTGTGTGTGTGTGTGTGTGTGTGTGTGTGTGTAGATGGTGAGTGTGTGTGTGTGTGTGTAGATGGTGTGTGTGTGTGTGTGTGTGTGTGTATGTGTGTGTGTGTGTGTGTGTAGATGGTGTGTGTGTGTAGATGGTGTGTGTGTGTGTGTGTGTGTGTGTGTAGATGGTGTGTGTGTGTGTGTAGATGGTGTGTGTGTGTGTGTGTGTGTAGATGGTGTGTGTGTGTGTGTGTGTGTGTGTGTGTGTAGATGGTGTGTGTGTGTGTGTGTGTGTGTGTAGATGGTGAGTGTGTGTGTGTGTGTGTGTGTGTGTGTGTAGACGGTGTGTGTGTGTGTGTGTAGATGGTGTGTGTGTGTTTGTGTGCGTGTAGATGGTGTGTGTGTGTGTGTGTGTAGATGGTGTGTGTGTGTGTGTGTGTGTGTGTAGATGGTGTGTGTGTGTGTGTGTGTGTGTGTGTGTGTAGATGGTGTGTGTGTGTGTGTGTGTGTGTGTAGATGGTGAGTGTGTGTGTGTGTGTGTGTAGATGGTGTGTGTGTGTGTGTGTGTAGATGGTGTGTGTGTGTGTGTGTGTAGATGGTGTGTGTGTGTGTGTGAGTGTGTATGCTGTCCTGGGTGCTGAAACACATCAGAGGAGGTCGACAGACTCAACAAAGCCAGGTATCTTAGTTTATATGTTAGCATGAGCTACAGTATGTATTAAGTGTTTATTGTTTATCAGCCAACATATGAGTAAATCTGTTTTCTCCCATGCGGTGCAATTATGAGGTGCATAAACCGGACATGGCTGTCGCTGGCATCAAAATGGATCCTAAAGCAGAATTCAGTTGTGACGTGAAGAATATGAGATTTTATTTTTGGGCCATATCGACGATCATGTGACGAGCAGCGGGGTTCAACGGGTGGCAGCTTTAGTCGATCGGTCCATCTCAACAACTGCCATACAAGACACACATGTTCCCCATCCCACAGCAGCTCGTAAACCACTCCCCATGGTGGACACTGTACCTTCGTTGTCATCAGGGCCTTTGACCACGATGTGTGCGTCCAGCTCCTGCAGCTGAGCGTGGAGGGACTCCAGCTTGCGCTTGAAGCTACGGATCTGTGAGTCCACCTGCTGGGCATTCCTCTTGTCGGTGGTGGCCCTGCGCAGATTCTCCGCCCCCTCCTTGATCTTCAGCTCCTTGCGGATCTCCCTGCGGATCCTCTCGCGGTGCTCGTCCAGCCGCTGCTGCACGCTGGAGTCGGAGAAGTCCGTGTTTTGGTCCAGACCGAGCTGCTGGAGCACCGACAGCCCGCCTGGATCGCTCTGTGGAAGGCAAACATGAGGAGGGTATTATGGTGAAGGTGCAACAGAAGAAGGAGGTAGTGGCTGAATAACACACGGAGGAGGTGCTAGGACAAATAGCTGATCATCCATGACCGCTGACTGGCTGGAGAAAGAAAATTGGAGATTGAATCAGCCAAAAAAGTACAAACAGAAAGTTAGACTATATTTAGCCCGCTGCATATGAAGGGGATTTTAAATCTGAAAGCGAAACAGATTGAAAAGCTTTACATCTGAGAGCTGCTGCGTGGAGGTTAGGAGAGACGTGGTGCAGTGAACAGACAAAGTGCAGCAATGCAGGATCAACGGTGAGTGAATCCTTAAAACATAAGAAACCTGCCGACCTGTCTGCCAACACTTACTTAAAATACGCAAATAAACCACGGATTATGGAATTAAGATGATTATTCCCAGTCTCAAAAAAAAAATTGGAACACCTCACTCAACAACAATACAGTTAATATTGCAACATTATGAGCTGCACAAAAGCAACATTCTGTATGTTGCAGAATAAATGCATTTTAACATTCTTGTGTCCACCGACTCCTGTATATTTGTTTCTACAGAGAACCACAAATATGCTTCATCAACTCATTTAAAGAGGCTTGAAACCCTGGAGATGTCATACACTCATTTAATGTTTTGACATTGGATCCCATCACATCACACACACACACACACACACACACACACACCGAGGACCGCCCCCTCTCCTCTGCCAGAGTATAATGATGGGGTGTTCAGGACCTTTCACTGCTCCATGCAGCCAGCCATCCAGCTTAGCAGATCTGATTACAACTTCTTAGGTCTCTGTGTGCGTCCAGCTACATGCAGGCCGAGGCTACAGCTCTGCTCTCATTAAAGCTCTAATCCATCTGCAACACAATACAGTGCCACAGTCAGGCCTGGCCCGAGCAGCCAACCACACCACATGGCACAGACCAAGAGCTTGCAGGATTTGAACTGCCGCTTAGCTGCAATGTTATGTCATTGCACAACTCTGAGGCAACGCACATTCCACAAACTCGGTCTGCTGATTTTGGAAGTGGTTGCGTCTGGTGGTCGACTGCCCACCTTGTTAGGTTACACCTGTTCCAACTGCTCGTCACTGCAAATATCTAGTCAGCCAATCACGTGCAGCAACTGGTTTAGGCACGTAGACGTGGTCAAGATGATCTGTTTAAGTTCAAACCAGCCTTCAGAGTAGGGAAGAAGGGTGATTCAATGAGGCAGGAGTTCTCTGTGAGAGCAGCCGTGAGGGCCACAGCCGTTCAAGGCAGAAGAGAAAGCAGAGGCAGCAACACGCCACCAAAGACAGGAAGGGAGACTTTGTGCCGTGACGCACTCCTGTTCAACACAATGCAACTTTATCCCTGGCGTTTTACAACAAAGAACCTCTGGAGCCACAAGACAGCTCTCACAGCGGGGCGACATCACAGCAACGGGCAGCCATGAAAAGTCACAAGTGATTTGCTGTCAGATAGGAGAGGGTTTTTTTTTTTTTTACAGGAAGTGAACGAGGAAGACAGAAAAGAGAAGGGTCATGGTGATGGTTGAAAAGCAAAAAAGCGGCGGCCATGCCGAGGACTGCCGGGGCCACGGTTGCCTACCGAAGCCTCTGTGTCACTCTGCTCAGTGTGCAGCGGGGAGTCAAACGCTTGATCCCCTGGCAGGTCCTCCGCTACGTCCTCACTGGCCATGTTTGGCCTCCTCCTGGCTCCGCTCCCGGCCCACCCGCTGTAACACGCTCAGCACTGACAGCAGCGCCAATCAGGCAACACCGAGTGCTTTTCCTGTCTCCTCAAAATCCAGGATGTCCTTCCCGCCAGGAATCAAAAGCCCGTCTAAAACCCGGAGCGAGTGAACGAGGCGGAGGAGAGGAAGAGAGAACAGCAGAGACCGAGCCCCACCTCGCTGCTTCCTGTTCTGCTCATTGCCAGATAGAGACCGAGGCGTCATGCACTTTGTACACACACACACACACACACACACACACACACACACACACACACACACACACACACACACACACACACACACACACACACACACACACACACTCGGGTGGTTTTGTAAGTGAGAGAGCTCACATCCACCTCTTCCTGCTGCTGGGTCTCCAAATCTGTGGTGATAGAATGAATTCATGTGGGGACCATCAAACTATGCATGTCTTTGTGTGTGTGCAAGTGCACGTCTGCAGATATGTGCAGCACTACTTCTATTATTTACATGCAGGCAAATTAAGAAAATAAACCGCACTGAGAGAAAGGGTCAAAGGGCAAAACATTCCCACTAGGAAAAAGACCTTCAAAGGGACTAGCTAAAACTGACGACGGGATTCTTTGCTTTTCAACCAAAAAACTGCACACAAAAAGGAAGAAACGGACATTTGCCTGCTGTGTGTGAGTCCACTGGAAGCTGACTTTTTCACAAGCTTGCATACGAGAACACACAGCGGCAGCACCGACTGATCACAGACCCCCCCCCCCCGGCCTGTTTCTGTCCGTCCTATCGGTGACTTCTGTCCTCTTCCTGTCAGTGAGACACACGGTCATGGGTTTATCTGACTCAGACACTCAGCAGCGCAAGGGTCGCTGACCCCTCCGAGCCCTCACTGTGTGGCAGATGGCTCTCCCTGGTCATACAACACACACACACACACACACACACACACACACACACACACACACACACACACACACACGTCTAGTTCTTCTTATTCTCCAACGCTGCCATAGGGGAATAGGAAGTGAAATAATGTGAAGTAAAGCCAATACACACTAAACAGACTGTTGCTCTTGCTCGGCACCATTTCCATACAACACATCAGCGCTCCGTGTCCATTATCTATATGACTATTTCCTTACCGAGCAGCTGTGGCTGTCGTCGCTTCCTCTGTCATGTGGACAGGCGGCTGCAGAGATAGCAGGCCCCATGCATCCATGCTGCTCGCTCACCTTTACAAATATGGCTGCGCTGCCATCGTTAACTCCACCGTTAACTCCACAAAAAAAAAAAACTTCAAACCTTCAAACCCTAAAGATGATCTGCTGTAAAAGCTCACAGCACCAAACTCATTGTGTCTGTTATATTGGTGCAGTTACCCAAACTGTGCTGACCACAGTATCAGGAACTAAGATCACATTGGGTTATATATACACCTCTTAAAGTTACAGTCTCAATGGTTCGACCCGGATCACGTACATTAGAAATGTCAAATGTCATTTCCAAAGAAAGCCATGACTCATGACATGAGTTTACAAACATCAGCAAGCACCTCTGCAACACGTCCACGGCAACTTGCCAACGCTTGGCCGTTGAGTTGCTTTTGTCGCTGGTATTGTGAACGTAGCATAAAGACAGTCCATAGAGCAGCAACACCCACCTTGGAAAGCATCGGTTTGTTTTTCACAAAGACCGGAGGGACAAGTGATTTAGGGCTGACGCCGTTAGTTCACTGGAATAAATTAAAGCTAATTAAAAATTGATGAAACGAAAGAATACCAATTATCTCTCTCCTGTTCATTTTCTCAAATTGTGAGGATTTTACTTCCCAATTTTACGACACTATAAAATGAATATCTATCTCACACTTTTGCACTGTTTTCTGACATTTTATCGGCCAAACAATTCATTTATTCATCGAGAAAACGGCCACCAGATTAATCCATAATGAAAACAATTGTTCGCCCTGAAGTAATTACAAAATGATTGGCCTACATTTAACGCCACATACAGTCTGAGTCATGCTAAAAACATAAACATAACCAAAGGTCATAGCTATGGCAGTGTTCTGCAGCAGCAGAGCACAATCCTTCAGACCAAAATGAAACCAAACCTCTCTTATTTTATTCATCTCATCCACAGCCCCGTCGTGCCCCGTCCTGTCACACATCGTGGTTAGCAGACCTCAGGTCTGTGCTGCCATCGCTTTAATTAAGTTTTAATGGCCCGCCGGCTCAACTTGGCTCGTCTGCGTCTATAAATAGAGATTAAGTCCATTTTGTTTGCGTGGAGGCGGCGAGGGAATTCTCCAAGTCAACAGCCCGTACGCTGTCATTTTATTACTCATTCATTCAATTACTTGCCAACACCTGCATTTCACACGCAACAGTAATAATGATGGGGCCTGGACCGGATTTACAAACTAATTGTTATAGTGTAGTGTTGCCAAAAATAACAGTCATTTAATAAATGCACCCTAAGCTAGATAATGCATGGAGAGAGGTTTTTGTACTGGAAAAGAGGGATTGGGATTTCCAGGAAGTCACTGGTGCTGAAAATATTTTTTATTATTAAGGAAGATGATTAAAACATTGGAACACAAGGTCACAATGTGAGCTGTAGTGTGTGTGTGTGTGTGTGTGTGTGTGTGTGTGTGTGTGGGCCTTCTCTGCAGTGTACGGCTTCAAGATGCTGCAAGTGTCAGATATTGTTGGAAGGTACAAGGACAAAGAGAGGCAGAGGAAAGGAAAAAACACTGAATTATTGTAACTACAGTGCCTGGTAAAATATAAATAATTGTCCTATTTTGTTGCCTTACAACATAGAATTAAAATATTTTTTATTTGGATTTTCTGTATATTTAAAAATAATATCAAGGTTTAACGATTATCTAAAAATGAAAGAAACACTGATTTTCTTTTTAAATTAAATGTTTTATGCACACATTTTTTAACTTTCGGAACATTATTTTGGTCCTGCAAATAGAAGACTTCTATTGAATAAAAATAATAATAATAATAATAAAAATAAATTATTGAGGAATGTCACTTGCCATTTCCAGCTTTTCAAGTTGCTAAGTAAAATTTGCGTACGTAAAAGGACACGCTGCGAACAGCATGGCGACCCACATCGTGACTCATGTCGTCTCAGGAGAGGAGATCTTCACATGTCTCACTGTCCTGAAATACCGTAGAGAATCCTTACGGTTATCCTACAGTGTTTTATTGCAGTTCATTGTAAAGCCGGTTTAACCTGACATCCCTGAAGTGGGAAAAAACACTTGAAAATGTGGTTCCATGAAAGCTCTGAACAGGATCTGGTGCCATCAGTTATCTTCAGAAGTCAAATCCATGATTACAAAATGAAAGGAATATTGCACACAAGAAATGGACCGATACTCACAGCAGGCGAGGACGTTAATCAAAGACGCAACAAAGAGACCACAGATCACCCTGAAGGAGCTGGGCTTTGTGGAAGAGGGGCCAGGAAAAGGCTTTTGCTTTAAAGGAACAAAAAAAGCCAAAAGGCATGTAGGAGACAACAAACGTGCTTTTTTTATTTATTGATGTATTTTTTAAATATTTGAAAATAAGTTGTTTTCACCAATTTTGACTATTTTAAGGTTCATTCCATAAAAACAAGATAAAATTCATTTGAATTCCACTTTTTAATGCGACAAAATATGCAAAACGCCACGGGGCTGAATCCTTTCATGAGCCAAGAGAGATGGAGAAAGGAAAAGACAGAGCATACAGTGACGAGGTGAGATTTACCCAACAGAGCCGTTCATTCAATGCCGCCGCTGCACGTGAAAGACGGAAACAGCTTTAAATTCTCCTCACATCCTGATGTCTGCACACAGCCTCATTCAGCAGACAGTGGGTAGGATTTGGGTTAAGGGGGGGTGGAGGCTGAGGTGGAGCAGGGAGGCGGGGGAACGAACAGTGAATCTAATTAATCCCTCTAAAAACACACAAACACCATCATGTCTTCATGTCACTGCAGCACAGCAGGGAAAAATAAAGCGAGACGGGCAGCGAAGGAGTGACATAAATAATCCACTCCGACGGAGGAAAAGCACATCAACACTCCTACTGTACGCGCACACACGCACACACGCACACACACACACACACACACGCACACACACACACACACACACACACACACACACACGCACACACACACACGCACACACACAGCACTGATGCTCTGTACCCGCTTGGTAATGAATAAAACAGCGTAGTAAGGCAACGCCGGAGGAAATGTCTGCAGAGTTAACATCGGGACACTTGGCGAGTCGGCCGGTCTACTCCGATGTGGGTAAGTGGGCCAATCTGAGTGTGGGGCAGCAGAGTTAAATACACACAATCAACCACTTTGGCTGGTTTGGAGCTTTTGGGGGGCTGGTCATTGGAACTTCAGTGCTAAATTGATTGTGTATATTCCTAATTTCGTGTCTCTAGCGAGACTTTTAAGTGAAATACAAAATCTTTGTAGTTCTCCTTCAAGACCAGGCGAACAAATTAATCAATGAACTAACCAGAGCCAAATTCCCTGCTGATATCTAGTCTCACGATTTAAACTTTGGCCCTCTTTGAATGAGTTAACAGCTTACAGAATGGACTCTGGACTGTGTGTGTTTCCTGTTAATCCCTAAAATCCCTCATATTCCAGGGGAAAGTATGTTGCCAAATCTCCCTTTGCCGTGTTACAGTGCAACGTGGCTGCATGTATATCTGCAGCTTGATGAAGATGATGATGGAGTGCACGAGGGGAGAGGATGCTCCTCGTCTGGGTAAACGGGAGGAAGGCCGCGCTGCAGGGTGAGAGAGCGTCTCGTCTGTGTTTCGGACAGCTGTCGGCGTGCGCCACAGCTGGGGAGGGACAGGTCGGCGTGAACGCCGTCTTTGTGGACGAGTCGAGCTTCTCAAGAGACTCCAGTCAACGCTGGTGCGTTCGTGTTCCCGGCTTTGTCCATTGTGACCTCCGCAGCAACAAACAGCCGCTCTGTTCATGCTCCTGGGGAATAAGGCGGCATAAACCCCCCATAAGAAAAGCTCTACAGTCCTCATACTTAAGCTGCTTCTGTCATGATGCACGTAACAGCCGTTTGAAAGACAGAACAACAACACAGGTGAAGCACAATGTTGCAGAACTTAACTTCCCCGTGAAGCAGTGAAGCTGGTCCACTCAGGTTTAAATACAAAGAAAGGGTCACGCTTCGAGGTAAAAAGAATCCAACAGCCTACTTTTCCCTGAAAGCCCCAGTGAGCAACCACCTGCATTTAAATTAAAAAAAGGGCAGCAAACAAAGTTGTTGACCTACAACAGTCAACCCGGATGAGGGTGTTGCTCAGAGGAGACCAAATGAGGCACTTCATGGTTTCACAGAGAAAAGTCTTATGTGGGAGAGCAGGAGACAATAAGTTAAAGTGCAGGATGAAGCTCACGATAGATAAAAGGAACGCGTTATCTCGTAGCCGTCTGAGTACTTGTGTCTGATCAGAACGCCGTCGGAGCTGAAACGCAACCGTAGACTGCAGTCTGTGAAAATGTCCTTAAATGTTTCATGCCGAGTGTTTTCATAGCTGGGTGCTGCCGGCTTAAGCGTGAGGCTTTCAGTGTGACGGGGGCCATGCTGTCTGCTGGATGCTGCAGAGACCGACACATTCAACTAATGTGGGTCCATATGAACAGAATAACCTACACTGCTGACTCTGTTGACATGAGGGAGGGATAGAGGGAGGCTGGGGGATATATACTGAGTTATTCACTCTTTAGGTAAACAGACACACACACATAAACACACACACACACACACACACACACACACACACAGGTAGGACAGCACGATGAAAGACAAACAGATGCATTAACATCCCAGTGTTGTGTTCCCTCATGGGCGTTTCATAATTCAGCATCTTAGAGGCCTCAAATCTCACTGGAATCCGACGGCCCAAAACATGAATGAGATTAAAAAAAAAAACGCTACCGGATTTGATCTATTAGCATACCCCCCCCCCCCCCCCGCTCCCTGGGACACATCCAAACTCAGATGTTGCATAAATCATGCATGGATGTCCATGGGAGATTTTAACCCGGGAAATCAAACGCATGTGTTTCTGTGGTTGTTGAGGTTTCCTCCCACCGTGCACTTATCGGTCTCCTGGACCTGGCAGGTAAACGGATCAACCCAGCTCTACGGAAGAGTCTACACTCAATGTGAAGCATAAAGTCACCTCCAGCGGTCAGGAGGGGACACGGCGAGCGGAAAGAGCCCCACTGTGTAATGGAATGGTTGAGCAGGCATGACGGTAATGGACATGGAAAGCAGATTAAAAATTATAATGGCAGAAGGGCCGAGGAGGATAAGAGGTCCATTCCATAATGCAGATGATTATCCGTCCTCACTGATGCTGTTGATTACGATAGCGTGGCCCTCATACACACGGCCAGGAGGAGAGCACACGCAGCAGAAATGTTTACAGATTTGTGACATTTCAATAAAAGTATGATGGCTAATGAAAACAAGAGCCTGTTAGTAAAGGCAATGAGCTTTAAGGTGGCTGTAGTTTGTGCAGCTGTACTACAGACGTGCGTACATTACGGTGTTTAAAGGATTAGGCTGGAATCACTCCCAATGTTTCCTGTTGTCGACAAATCCGGTAAAAAGACCAAAATCAACAATGCGTTCGGCCGTCCTGGTATTCAGTCTGAATACTTTGTTAGCTTCCTACTGAAGACAGAACTCAGAAACACACTTTATAGCAGCATCATTTTAAAGAAGAAGTAGTGATGCACCGTTTCTTGGCTGAAAAAGTCTGAAGATTTAGCTTTTACCATCCCGAACGATCCCAAAGTCAGTAGAAATGTCAAAGAGTTTAACTGTCTGTAGTGGTTATTTGACTAAAACACACGATTCAAATGATTAGGGAATCAAATATTGTATTTTTATTCAAACATTTGCTTTGATTAAAATTAAATCTTGGCACTAGTTTTAATTATGTACGATAAGCTGCTTAGAGCCGGTGCCAGGACGTTAAACAGGTCATAATTCCCTCTCTAATATCCATTTTATGTCACTGTGAAAACATCTCCTTCAAACAACTGTATTTAAGTATACCGTATATAATTTACCTGCCAAAGATACCATAATGCAAGTCAATGTTAGACATTTGGCTTGGCAGCCAAACAATGGGTGCATCTCGAAGAAAGGTTTCCTAACAGCTGGTCCAACTAATGTCAGAGTCAAACAGAAGTAAATGTTGCAGTGGTTATGAATTTATTTTAACCACGTATACACATGTGAAGCCCTAGAGCATGTTTAGGGGGTATGTGGGATTGAACTCCACCACCCATGTGCATGGTCATCAAGACGCCTTGTAGAGCCACTTGGACAGTTGAGATTTATGGCACAGAGAAAGAAGCTATTTCAGTCTTTGGCTGAACTCTCCACTTGTTAGAGGACGAGTTCACTGGGTTTTGGTCTTGTCATGGGATTTGTTGTAAAGAATAATATAGAGGTATTTTCCTGTTAATAAGGCAAGGCAGTGTTATTTGTATAGCACCCTTCAACAACAGGGCAATTCAAAGTGCTTTACATAAAACATTAAAAGCATCGGAGAAAAAGCATTAAAACAAGCCAATAAAATAAAAATGTAAAAATATATTCATCCATCCATATGTGGTGCATAAACCTGAAGGCTGCCTCTCCATGTTTGGTTCTGACTCTGGGGACACCGAGCAGACCTGTCCCAGACCATCTGAGAGGTCTGGATGGTTCGTAGCTAAGCAGAAGATCACACATGTATTTTGGCCCTAAACCATCCACTGCTTTGTAAACCAGCAGTAGTATTTTGAAGAAGCAAATATAACAGGCTGCATTTTGTTATGAGCCCAAACTCAAGAGTCATGTGAAAGAAGAGGACCGAGACGGCGGTCATGCTACACCGGCCTCGACGAATCACACGGCAGCAGATGATGACACGCTATGCAGTCAAGTATCAAACCACCAGCCACACACCTCTTCAGGACTCTCTCTTTGGCTTTCTCTGGACCCCCCTTCGTAGACGCTGCATCCCACTCTTAAAGGCTATTTATATTCCTCCAGTTACAGCACACATAATCTCCCGCTCATTGTTGACGGTGAATAAAAAGAAACTCACAATGGCACCTGGTTGCTGTTTGTGCCCGAGTATCCCACTGTTCCCGCCTCAGAGACTTTAATAACAACAATGGCTCCAGTTTGGGTTACACTTTGAAGGGAAGGCTTGTTGTTGGGCTACCCTCCGTCCCTCCCTCTCAAACAGGTAATAATAGTTGGTTTTCGCCCCCGTCTGCCTGGCTTTTACGGCCTCTGGGCTGACGAGAACAGACAGCGCACTGTTGAGGGCGGCATCACGGGCGAGCACGCCGCTGCTCCCATGAAGCCTCGGGTCTGTGCTCCCCGTAAACCCAACACCGCTCCTGCAGCACAACATGCAGGCTATCACATGACCCCGGCACGCTGGCGGGACAACTCATCTCATGTGCCTCAGGTGTAACCACAATCAGGTCACACAGTCCAGGTTCCTCTCTTTCTCTCTACATCAGTATTTGTTTTCTGCAATATATATATATATGAAAAGGTACAAGATTTCCAATTTAAATCATTTAAAGCTGAATGCGTCAATTTGATGCACTTTGAGAGCAAAGAGTGTAGATCTATAAACAATTCTGTGCTCGAGGGAAAAAATGTATTCATGAACTCACTGGTGAAAGCAAAAAAAGTCACACCCACAAAGCGTGGTTAACGAGACAGGCTCCGTGTTTCAAGACGGGCTGGGTGGGTCGCCAACGTCGCCGCAGGCCCCTCTAAGGAAGTGGTGAGGTCAAGGCGACGGGAGCCACCGTCAACCCGGGCCTTTCCAAGATCACCTTATATGGATACACAGTTACACATGTTACATTCAATGTTTTTAAGCGTCCATACCCAATCAAATACTGCATTTTCAGCTTAAAGTTCTCCTCCAGACTTGTTTTAAGGATGTAAAAAATACTCTGCTGTTTAATATTTTTGTTTTCCCACATAAAACCTAAAAACCTAACACTCTGAAAAGGGTCTGGAAGCCCATTTCCTCTCTCATTGAGAAAGTCTGACCGGTGAAATAGAAGAGGCGGCATCAAGAGAGCAGCGTGGAGATCCCAGACCGGCTCGCAATTTGCAGCGGTAGTTTTGGGCGTCTGGGTCTATTTTCTCAACTCGAGGAAACATGGGAGAGATTCGGTCATACACGTTTAACTCAGATGAGAGGACAAGCGGATGTATAACAATGGTCATTGTAGTGAGCATCTTTTATTTGTTCCGATTAAAGGATAAAATGATGATTACTAACATGAATAGGCTAAATTGAACTTGCCCTGCCCAGTTTCACAGCGGCGGCACACAAACCGGTGCATGCACACACCCTCACTCTGGTTGTAATTATAACTCATAAATAGCCATCACATCGGGGAATGGCAAACTATCAGGTCAGATCCAACTATGGAGAAGATTGGCCAACTCCGGTCTCTTACGCTGACTGCTGACTCAACACACCACCTCTTCTTGCTTGTCCCTTTTACCTCGTAGTTTTGCTCCAGTTTCAAATCCAGGCCAAAAACCACAAGCTATTTCACAAGCAGCGCTGAGCCTCAGTGGCCTCTGGCATTACAAAACTGCTCCAGCAACCAATCAATGCTCGCTTCTCAGGCAAACACACGGATCGCAAATGGCTCCCGTCCTCTGTGACCTTCCCATCCTCGGGCCTTGCTGAGAGAAATATAAATTCTAGATAGACTTTACGACATGTTGCTCCCGCTACGTAATGCCATTTCTCCAGCTTGGGCTTCTTAGCGACACGTAATACCACAAACTCTAAATCGCTTGCACAACCAGCTGAAATGTCGCTGAACACATGTAACCAGTAAACTAGCAGTTAGTGTAACCTTTACCAGGTCCCCTGTGGTATGTTATATTTATTTGATTTCCTTCTCTTGGCTTGGTGTCAATGATCACTAATCCTCTGAAAGCCTGGTGGATGACTGGCATACAGCAACAACAGCTGGTGTTCAGACTGGTCAGCTGAACTGAAAGGGGCTTGGTGTTGGGTCAGTAGGAGGAGGCACTGAACTGGTAACCGAACAATATATACCATCATGCATTGCTTTGAAGGAAAAATGACTGGATTGGGACAAACGCATGAGTTCTGGCGTGAAAATCAAATATTGCATGTGAGCAGAGCATCACAATACAAGCAGTAACAAAGTAGTTTGTATTTATTTATTCATCCTATTGCTCCCACAGTGACAACGGCAGCTCTTTTCGTTCTAACCCTTTCACAATAAAAGCTCTAGCATCGCTGCTTACCAGGGGAACTTAAATTACAACAAATAAACGTACAATATGTATTTATTGCATCTACAACAAAAAACATGTGGGTATTTCTTATGGATGGTCCTCCGGCTGCTGTTAATCCGGCACGTTTTAGTTGTACGACAGCAGTGACGTAATTAACGGAGCGGGGGAAAGACCTGAGTCATGTCCGAAAGTGTCGTTTCATTTTGCCGATGAGCTCACTATCGGGAATGAGTGATTTCAGATTTCGGTCAGCATTCCTGCCTCTACCTTGGACTGCTTGACTGCACCCTAAGGCTTCAGGCCAGATGCATCCGTTGGGTTCATTGACGAATGCTATTAAGATCTCCCATCACTGCATCCAAGCTTCACTGCTGCAGTTAGAAGCTAGTCTTCTGGTGTGTCTCGGAGAGAGACAGAACTCTGCAGACAGAGTGTAATCCTAGACTCAGGCAGGAGGGACTGGATGTTGGGGGGGATGTATGCGTGTGTGGGTGACCAGGGGCACTAATGCTACCCGACTAGGAGGTCAGACGCACAGCGAAGTCCACTCTCCTAATCCTATTACCCGTAGCAGTGGCAGCTGGAGACACACATCATGGTGAGGGTGATGCAAGATATATCACGGCATATTATAACACATGTGAGACCGCCGTGAGGAGTGGCCACCGCCGGTGCTTCTTCATGCGAGTGTGCTCGAAAGTCCTCGGATGCCATTACAGAAATGGACCGAGTTGCCTCCACTCTCCACGGTGATCAATAAAAAAGTCATTTTGTCGGGCATAGAAGGAGTTGACCACCGTTGAGCGAAGGAGCAGCAGCTCCTCTGACTCTGGCGGATGATAACTACAGGAAACCAACAGGAATAAAGAATTCATGAGTGCACGCTGCTACCTCTGAGTGTATGTCATGTTATCAGAGGCATCCTCAGCAGGAGAGACCCGATTCCTTGAAGCCATCTAAAGCAGAGAGAGGACAACGATCGACGCCAGCGCGGCAAAGCTCTTTAGCTTGTGAGGCCTCGTTCTGTGCATCTATGTCTAATGTTTTAGGGAGCAAGGCAGCAAAGCAATGGTCACGTCAGTCGGTTGAGGTTTCCTCTTCCATCCCAGCAGCCGTGACCTCCAGGGTGAGTGTCAGCAGCAGTGCAGCCTTGATGATGAGGTATTCATGGGAAATAAAGAGGGGAGAAGAGGAAGCGATCAAGCGAGCTCAATCACCTCACCGCCGCGCCTCGGTCCACTCGATCGCGCCCATTATCATTACCGCCGTGGCCCCTTGATCTCAATCAGCCGCCGCTCGCTGCCCGTCTGCGGGATTAGAGCGACGACGACGACCGGAATTCATCACACCGGACAGAAATCGCAGCTCAGGCAATCACCGATGGTGCTACAGGTTCAGCCATGAGGACGGGAGGATTTGAAAATTGCATCTTACGATCGTTCCGATCAAAAATAAATGGGATTCACAATATTATCCGGATAATCATCAGAATATGCTTTGACTCTTAAAATGGCACTAAAACATAATGGAATCACTTCATATTTCATTAAGAAAACAGATATTTGTATCGCATCACAGAAGAGATCTTCTTTTTAATGAGACATTAAGATTATCAGAAATCATGAGATCTAGCTGCAGTCACTCGCATTGATTTACTATTCAATGTAATCACGTTGCAGTATAATGTGATTTCACAGTATTCGGAATAAATAAGCAATAATTGGGCTTTAAAGGGTGGAATCCACCAATTGAACACAAAGTTCAAGCATTATGTCCTCTGTGATTCCAGCCTGAGACAATGACCCTGAAGAAGCTGATCATGTTGGGTTAGGGGTTCGGAGACTACAAATCAATAATGGAAAACCTGCGTTACAACTGAGTTTGGGGTTTGTTTAAAAGACGCAGGCATTTAAAGGGAAAGGAGAGTCCAGCAACGCTAAATTCCTGGACTGCTGCTTTAGTCTGCTGCCCTTATTTACAGGAAGCTTTTCAAGGATCAATCTGCTGTGGGAAAGATGTAAAAGTGGCTATAGCTATGGTCCATATTAGCAGTTAGTCATATACAGGCTGCGCAGCTTTCCAAGATACACTGGAGGCACCTTCCCCATTACGGAAACGACTAAATGTCAAGGAAGCAGATCAGTTTCGCTTATAACAAATGATTCAGCAAAATCAAATAGACAAACGAGTGACTACGTTGATTTCTGAGGAAATGGGAAATACTTTTTGTCACTCTTTTGGATCATCTTTGCCCTTGTTGCTCTCAGGCCGCTGGAAGGACTTAAACCAATGATGGATACATAGGATACGGTTGGGCTGTGGTTGTAATTCCACGCTATCATATCTTAATCAAAAATCTTTCCTGCAACACATTATGTTCAGCTGTTTTCGACTTGCACCGATTTACGTATTTAAATGTGACTTATTGAACTGCAGAGTGTCGGCGGTGGGTTGACCTTTGCGAAAAGGGTCACCATCTAAAGAGTGATCTGCTGGCTCCTGGACCGAGCCTTTAATTTTTAACATTTCCCCCCACAGTGTCCTGAACCAGGCTGACACCAGAGTCACAGTAACCCAAGCCCTCTACATTAGACTCGAGGCTCTGACACCACGAAGCCTTCCATGACTCACCCGGACTCCACCCGAGGGTAACCACTAGGCTTGGGCTAGTTATACATTTTCAAACCGGTTTGATTCTTTGATGCTAAAGACCAGACCGAACCGGTTATACCGACCTTTCCCACTAGGCATCGCACTTGCTATAGCAGCCCCTCCCGAGTGATACATTCGTTTTTTTACACAGATTGCGTCGTAATAACGGAAAGGAGTCAAAAATATGCTGTCATGCCGGCCTCGTCTCGCTCGGCCGCGGGGCGGCTGCACTTTAAGCACCAGCCGACTCTGACACTTGCCGATCCGTTTATAAATAATCACAATATTATGTTAATCACGTGTCAATATTGCTGATTCTTACTAATGAAAGACACGTTGGATTTAGTGCCGTGACGCCGTCGGCACAGGTCGCTGATGTTTTTATTTTTCCAGAACGTGTCATACGGACAAATGCCGGTTCAACCGGTTTGTGCATTAATTAAACCGGTTTAGCCCATATCGGCCCAACTCTAGCAACCACTGTGTCACAAATGTGAAATCATTGGATCTAATTTTGGGAAATCTAATCTGTAGAGGAAGCAGTGGAGGTGGTGGTGATTTTATCTGTGAAATAGTGAAACCCAAATAAAACACATTATAAAGATCAAACTAGCAATCACTATCAGGTTTTATCCATTGGCTCTTTGTGTATCTTATATCTCTATATCACATATAGAAGGGCATCACTCATCCTCTTTGAATTTAATAATATTCTGCTTTACACTTTTCAGTTCATAATTCTTTTACTGTTGGATTTTATACAGTTTTCTCCAACTGCTTCAAACACTTGTGAGTGTGAGCTTATTGTGAAAAGATTATGGTTCCTAAGCGTTTTGACTTTTGAACTCTTACAAAAAGCAATTGTGGCTCCTTTTCACGTTTTATATGTTGTTACAAGAGCGTTCCCTTCTAACCTTCTCAGATTACTTAAGAAACACTCTGCAATATTTCGCCAGAAATCCAAAGAATGGAGAGGGGAGTCCATTAGGGCTGTAACTCCTCAGTAAGTTAAACATGAGTATATCCTTCCCATATCTGCCCTCAATACAAATTATGAGAAAGAGGCACTTTGAATGACGTGGGCATTTACCAGGCATGGAAGATGTACTGAAAGTACTGCATTAAGGGAGCTGTAGGATCCAGAATTTTTCATAAAACTTTGACCCATTATCAGGAGTAAAAGTCAGTCTTTTTTTAAAGCTGTGTTTTTAAAACATTATGGAAGTGCAACACTTAACCACATAGTTGTTTAGGGAACCTTATATCTCCTCCCAGCACCACAGATATCAACAAGAATCATCTCCAGATGTTTCTGCACACTTGGATCTTTACATGCGCGAGTCTGCGGGCTCTAATGTGCACATTAACACACCGCAGCTGGAATACAGTAAGTAAGGAAAAGGCAAAAGTTGGAGAACTCACTTGTAGCTCGTTGTTATTGGCCATCGTGTGCCGCGGCAGACAGCCAATTAGATGGCGACGCCAGGAGACTTCGACTGAGGTTCGCCTCACTTTACAGCCGTCGGATCATCGTGGAGATCATAGATGAACTCCTCCGGTGATTTAACGAGCAGTCCGGCGTTAGAGGTCCTGCAAAATGAAAGATTCAACATCACTCAGCGGCCCCGATGAATGTGCACGAAAAGCGTTTGGAGGCACGACGGAGGAGCAGGTGAGCGGAGGAGAGAGGAGGAGGAAGAGGAGGGGATCGTCACCTCCTGGCAGCGGGATGTCAACTCTCGGACTCCGGTCACGCAGCGCAGTCCGTCCTGGAGGAGCAGTAGCGGGAGCGAGCGCTGCCGCGGACTGTCTTCTCATGCTCGGGGGGGGAAACGCAGCCGAGTCCCGCCGGGCTTCACCGCCACACTCCGCTCTGCTTCCCGGTGGAGACAAGGGCCATCGTCCCCGCGCCGGTGCTCTCCTCTTCGGCTCTGAGGGAAAGCTGAGAGCCGGCGAGCGACGCTGGAGGAGGAGGGGAGGGAGGGAACAGGTGTTAAGTCAGTTCGAGAATATTAGGGCGCAACTTCCGGTTACGACCTTCACAATATAACCGGCTCTGTCAATTCGTTATACCGACGCAAGTTTTAAAGCGGAAGTGAACTACACGTTACGTGTTATTATTACTGTGGTATAAACTGGAAAGAAACGCAGGTCCTTGTGAAAACTATGCCAGTCACGGAAAACAACCAAGCTAGCAGAGTCATGCTCATGTGCTCAAATGAATATTACAACAAATTACTCACGGCCAACATGGTCATAGAGCATTTCATGTGGTGCCTCGAAGTCCCATTGATCACACAACATACATAAAACGCAACTTTACCAACAAAAACAGACTATTGCTGTGTTTAAACAAAGCTAATTAACATACCAACCTAGCAACAGGTTACAGCAGAATTGGCAACCGAGTTTGGGGTGCACCACTCAAGTCTGCAGGGGCGTTAGCAATCACAATTCATATTCCACATTATATTTTAGCATGTTTAGCCGTATTGAAACCATAGCCTGCATATAATAAGTGTACCTAGTTATCCTAATGTCAACTGTAGGTTTGTGGCCTTGAGTTTGGTATTTTAGGGTCGCCATCTTGGATTTTGCAACCAGTAAATGGACATGCCCATATTTGGACTGGAGGATTGACGGGTGTATCTGACAAGGTAGCCATGCCCTCCTGCTTTATGGTCTATTTGACTCTAAATGGACCATCATGCTATGTAGAAAAAGACATATAACTAGAGATTGAGGCCATAAAGTCATATTTACCATGTTTACTGAGATAATAAATCAAGTGAGAGGGTAATTTTCTCATTGCAGCCAGAGGAGTCGTCCCCTGGTGGCCAGAGGAGAGAACATTTCAACAGCAGTATTTTTTTGCTTACACATGTCGGGCTATCTGAAAGATATCGGGCTCGTCAGTCTTTATTTTGAAACCAATATGTTTGTTTCTGCGCTCCCTCTCTGTTTGCAGCTTGACGCAGCTGTAAACGGGCGCCGACGTGCGCGGCAGACGAGCGCCCTCCTGCTTCCACCGAGACCTGTTGATCACATTTAACATTTAACACGACAGCACACTAGTCTGGTGGACGGGGGGTAACGACGACAGGCTAGCAGTGTAAAGCAGGGCCAATCTACGTCTTCCTAACTTCTGCACAGGCGCATACTGTGTCGTTCGGTCATTCATGCATATGTTTAGATGGTATTTATAGCCTGGAATACTGTATTTATAAAAAAACAATTTGATTACGTTGGATTTGGGTTTTCTGCTGTGTGGCGTGTTTTTCTGGTAAATTTTCCTCATCAGGCGAAAAAACAGTTAAACCAAATTCATCTTGGATTTGATTGGACGCTCACCCCCCCAAAAAGTTCCTGAGAAGTGCAGGATGTCAGCAGACTGGTTTCAGTGGGGTTTCTTGCCAAAGCCTATATCCTTTTCAGCATGTATGGTTAAATATAGAAATGATTTAAAGTCCCACTAAGTAGCTCTTAAAATAATAAATAATTAATTATTTCTCTTAAAAATGAACACAAGCACCCTTAACTTAATACACCAAGGAGCTTTTGCAGCTTTGGCCTCAGATGGTCTGGTGTGGCTGGTAGCATTTTGTTGCTAATGTTAGCAGATATTGCCATTTAACTGACGTGACTGGGGTAAGTTTGCCAAATCTATGGTTCTTTATGTAATTGTGCTGCTGTTACACTACAATGGTCACTTACAAAATCACAAACTTACCTCAATGCTTTACAATCTGCACAACGTAGACATCCTCCGTCCCAGGATCCCTTGCCTCGGATGAGGGGAAACTCAACTCTCCCAGGGTGGAGATAAGATATATATACAAGTCTTGTGTACAGAATAAACAACATAATTAATCCATAAAATTCATCCATAACATGCAGGTAGTGAGATAAAGTTCTGTTTGAATACCCACATTGCCCCGAGAAGACATCAGGGTGACATGAGGGACTTTAAGGGCCGTATTTAATTATTCTCCACCGATGAACACTTCCTGTAAATTACCTTATAAGCAATGTTTTGTATGACTGACTGATTCTATATCCTCTCATTTCTTCTCTTTTAAAGGCCTGACATAACAACACAAGCATGGACAACAGATTGATCCATATTTATTTCATACTGGGAGCAGGGATTTTTCACATTTCATACTGAAATTGATTCTGCCACTGGCACAACACCACAATAAATAAATAAAAAATTCTGCAATATGAAAGAAAGTGATGCCAAGCATTCACAAAACAATTATTAAAGCATTATAATGTGAACACCTAATATAAACGGCACAGTTACACAAACGTATCAACGTAAAAGGAACTTGAGGCACTGTAGACTGTATCATTATGACAATATAGGTGGACATACAGGTCGCTCTTATAAATGCATGCATTATTATTGTTAGTTGTGCTTGCTCGTATATATAAATATATATAGAAGGGTTTAAATTGTGATAGAAAAATCTTAGATATGATCATATATAGCAGCAAACGGCAGCGGTGACTACATGTTTTTACACAAAAGGTAATTTGATAAAACATGCACAGCGTGACTGCAGTATAAATTCTTATACAATTTAGAAAACTATATTCTGCGTTCAAATGCCACAAATATTAATTGGAGATCCATTTAGCTCCCGTGTCATATAAAATTGTGCATTTCACTTGTAGTAGCGGTGCATAAGAGTAATAATAGAAAAAGAAAACACACACCTAGTGATTTATTGTAAATCACATTGGGTGTCTCTCTCTCATGCAGCCAACAGGTGGCGGTGTTGTATTTCGTGTCTCCTCACCTCGTGCAGACACAATGAGACAGACAGGTGCTTTTTTTTTTTAAATCACAGTGACTGATATGAGACACGCCCTGATAGGTTCTGATGACGTGGTTACAGGCGTGATTCGGATATAGACTGCACAAATCACAAAACAGCATAAAATATATGAAGGTGTAGAGGGAAGTCTAATGTTATAGTGAACACATAATAAGTAGTGAGCATGAGCTGTTGGTCCTCGAGTCCCCCACCACCACCACCCTCCCATCACCCTCTCCCCCCCTCACTGCTTGCATTGTCTCATCTCAGACGTCCTCCTTTCTCTGCCACCATGACATCATCGGTAACCTCGGAGACTCCCTGAATACTGGGCGACCCAGGAAATGAGCTTTCAACTTTGGAATGTGAGAGGAGACAACAGCTCCCCCCTCCCTCCCCCCTCCCATCACTCCCCCCAGCCCAGCACCCTCCTAACCTTCCCTCCCCTCGCAGCACAACAAGGAGGGCCTTCTTCTCTCTCACGCCGCCTCTTCCTCCATGACAGACGACGCCACAAAGTCCACGAGGAACCTGGTGGTCCAGTGAGGTCACTTACGGACCAGAGACTGGTGGGGATTTTGGGGGTCCACAAACATGTAAATCTATGAACATTACTGCCACTTACCTGTATAAATACGTTGGCCTACACAATAAATAGAAGAAAAACAAGTGCAATTTGTCATAGCTCAGTCTCTCGTCTGAGAGGGTGACCAAGATTTGGTCCCAGGAATAAATGTGACACAAAAAGAGGGAAACACAGTGGAGCTCCGCCCCGCACAACACGACAGCAGTGTTTCTAAGAGTTACAGTGCCTTTCAGTCCATGAGGACTGCTACTAAGTGCTTCTGGTACGGAAGCATGCTCTAATGTGAGGTTACGGTTTGTAATACGCGTGTCTGGGAAACAGGAATCAAGGATTTGGTGCATCTACAGCGTACAGATATGGATTAGCAAGAATAAGGATGTTCAAGGGAAATCAGTTTTAGGCGGTCATATGACGATCTGACTTGTGATGGGATAAAAATCATAAAAAAAACACACTTCATGAAGCGATCACTACTCTGATCGTTGAAATCCCCGTATGGCTTCAGATATGACTGCATTGTTTGATATGGGTTTTTTTTCTCTGACAGCGTAAATACAAATATGTCGCTAAAGTTCAGGCTCAGGATACATGTTGAGATGCTCATTCAAAGGAATAGCTTTAAGGAAATATGCTTATCCACTTTCTTCCCGGGAGATAGATGAGAACATTGATGCTACTTTAATGTCAGTCTATCCAAAAATAGCCATTAAGCTACAACCAGAAGCCGGTTAGCTTAGCATAGCGTAAAGACTGGAAACAGCTAGCCTTGGTCCCGCAATAAAAACAAAATTTGCGAAAATTTGCAGACCAAGCACCTCTAAAGCTCATTGATAAACAAGCATAACATTAAAGTGGTTGTACGAGGAGCTATAGGCCAGACTTTTTCTTGGCTGAGAGTGCAGTCACTTCTTGGAGTCGGCTGGTTGCCTAGCAACTGCTCCAGAACACACAAGAAACAGATTTGTTGATACCACACTTTGAACAAAAAAGTGAATTAGTGAGCCTTAGAGGTTGATTTTGTTACCTTGGGACTGACCATGCTATGCTAAGTTAACTTATATCTGCACGCTTACTCTCTGCCAGAAAGCATCTAAGCATATATCCCAAAATGTTGAACTATTCCTATAATTAATATGTTGATTTGCTCATCGTTTGATCAACTTGTTGGCTCGCTGCCTTCAGTGCTGGGTCTCCACCTCCACCACGGTCCAGTCTCCAGGCGGGGTGCTGCCCTGGCTGTCCGGGGAGTAGCTGCTGACGGAGGTGACTGTGGCGGCAGGAGGGCTGAGCTGGGGCAGCATAGGCCACATGCTGCTCTCCAAGGGACTCAAGGTGCCTCCTGTCCCCACGGGGAGGAGGAGGAGAGGAGGGCAGCCTCCCTCTCCAGACAGCATCAAGGTCTGGTTGATGAGCTGCTGGACCATGTCCACCTTCTTGTTCCATTCCAGCTCCCGAGGAGGGACCGGACCCAGCTGCCTCTGGGAGTCCTGCGCCACGCCGTGGGACGAGGGCGTCCTCTTCCCGACCACCTGCCGGTTCCTGTTCTGCTCTCCCCTGGCCTCGTCCTCCTCGTCGCTGGTTTCCATGGCTTCGTAGATGGTGCAGAGCCCCGAGGATGGGGACAGCATGACTCCAGTCGGGCTTCTCCTCAGCTGCTGCTGCTGCTGGATCTGTTTCTGCTGCATGCGATACTGCTGCTCCAGCTCTAGCTGCCACTGCAGAACCTGCCTGCGGTGCCGGTGCTCCTGCTGCTGCTGCTGCAGCTGCAGTTGGAGGAGCTCCCTGCGCTGCTTCTCCAGCTGCTTCTGCTGCTCCAGCCTCAGACGCTCCTCCTCCAGCCACTGCCTCTTCTGCCTCTCCTGTTCCTGGCGGTGCTGCATCTCTCGCAGCTTCTCTTGGTGCTGCTCCAGCCTCCTCAACTGTTCTCCGCCGGCCTGACCGTCGGCGTTGAGGTCTATCAAAGGAGGAGGGGGCACGATATTGGCGAAATGCGCCGCAACAGTGGGATCAATGGGCCTCCTGTTGCCTGGGACCAATGCCAAGTAGTGGCCATTGGCTATAGGAAGAGAGGCAGTGTGGTTCTGGTTCTGGTTGTCTTCCTGCGAGTGGGTTTGGAGCTTGTGATCTTCATCCATCTTCTCGTCTCCTGTGAGACAGTCAAGATCACTTGGTGCATCCATTAGAGATGCATGCATCAAACAGAACGGGTTGGTACAACAACAGGGACCAGGAAGTAAGAGGGTTCAGGAGAGAGTCGACAACAGGGCGGAGGTGGAACGAAAAAAAAGGACGGGGCTCTCAAAATAAAGTGACATCCATGACACAGGATTAAATATCTCTTAACTGCATGTACAAGGCAAGAAACAAACAAATCATAAGGTTGTTACTTGATGTTTTCTCTCTAAGTTGCATTGTCTTGTATTCATGTAACCATATGTACCTTTGATTGATTTATTGAACTAAACACTCATATCTGATGCGTTGTCCACTTTGAATACATGGTTTAACATGCAAGACAGCGGTCGTATGCACACAGTACAATACAGACAACAGGTATTAGACTGAGACGAATACAAACACAGGGGATCAAATCAACAAACGCATCACAGAGATTGATGACACTCATAAGCAGGTCATGAAGATGATGCTAAAGGCAGCTGATACTCTTTATATTCCGGTGCCCCTTTGTGAGTGTTTTCAAAAGGAAAGCGGCCCAAAACACAAACCTGAAACACCATTTGCAGACTCTGATGAATATATGAATTTAGAAAACAATCAAATGGGTGCATGAGGTTCGACACGGGAGGTTTGTTTCCCCCACGTCAGGGTTTTGATATGAAGGAGCGGGCAGTTTCAGAGGAACAAGGCATGGAAGGGAGAAACGGGTTTGGTCTTCTTTAGCTTCAGCATTCAGATGCATGCAAGTGCACGAAGAGGGGCCGTTACAGGGACATATGTTTGACACTTTCACCCTGTTTGTTGAGAGTATTTCCTACCTACGTTTTGTTTATTGGACTCTGTGACGTTTTTGACCAGCATTAGTGCTAACGTTTTTACTGGCGGGCGACTGGTTTTATGCGATTCCTCTGATTGCCAGCTGGGGGCCATAAAGCAACAACAAGCGTAGCAATGTACCAACAGAGGCACAGAAGAAGACGACTGCACGCTAGCAGATATAGATGTAGATATTCCACGTTTTATGGGAGGGGAAATGCATTCAACGCGTTTGTTAGACCCGAAGGATGCACACAATGCGTTACGGTGAAACCTCTACAGGGTACCTTTAAGTGAGCACCACCTGATAGGGATTTGGTCTGAATGTGGTGTTGGTCACCGTGTGGAGAATCTGAAAACGTCATGAAGGGATATAAGCATGCTGGGGGACACCGTTCTCTGTGATTCCACCAAAATTCCATTTTAGATAGAGCACCATTGTACAATGTTGCATCACTTCCTGTTTGCCCGTTATTCCCATGGGGAAGAGTAGGAGACGCCATGGGAAATGAGTTGTGTGGACACACAAAATACACAGCGGCTCGAACACGAGGACAGCAAGTTCAGGCATGCTGGATCCGTAGGGGAAATAAGAAACAGGAACAAAATGCCTTGCAATGATGTTTTAATGGAATTTTGAAAGATAACCTAGTGTGAATCATTCATTGATGAACATGTCTAGTGTAGAACTGTTTCAAATTCAAGGTAGTACACAGTCTTTATGTTAGTTAAACATGCAATATACTGTTGAAATAGTAAACCAAACGCTCACTATGAAAACGTTTCAGCGAGTGTAAAGCTCGACGGTGAGAGCGATGTATGACAATGCAGGGTCTCATCACAAATAAAAGGCTAGCTGTTAGTCTCTTCTGGAACACAAACGATCAGCTAACGGAGGCTTGAAGCTTGGCCACTTAAAACCAAATGCCTGAAACACATACTGTACGTGACTGCACGTTATATACCTTAACAATCTATGCAAAGAGCGTAGAGCCTCTTGAAGCACACATTTAAAACTTCACCGACTGCAATCTAATACTCCCACACCTACCTCAACAAATCTGCCGTGTTAATATCTAGCCTTTATCTTGATAGCTAAGCTTTGAAAAACAAACTTTTAAAAAGGAGCATGTGACTATCGCTATGGTGCTGTTGAATGTGAAGCGTGTGTACACAGGGTAGGGAGGACCAGGTTTAAACAGAGAAAAAAAAAACAACAAACGAACGAACGGAAAACAACAAATAAGCAAATACAAAACCAAAAAAAGAAAAAACAATCATTGACATTTGTTCGGTAAAAACAGTAGGATAAATACACAATGAGTCCATTTCATTCCATCTGTGTTTTTTTTTTTTCTTCTTCTTTTTTTTCCATTTAAAAGCTCAGTCACAGTGGACCATCAGTCATTACCCCATCAGGGGCTAGGTAATATGCAGTGTTACTGAAAAAGAACATTCTACTAGAAAATGGTAGTAGCTATAGTACATAAAGGAGTTTAAGCCATACACTCATAACCACGATCAGAACAGTATGAAAGAGGGAGGCTTCATTTAAAAATTGCTACAGTCATTTTTTCCCATCTCATTTGTTCATTTTTTAAAATCTTTTCCTACAATCTTGCTCTCCTTTTTTTTTTCTTCTTCTAAGCCTTCTAACCCAACTGGAGAGAAAACAAACAACAGGTAACGGGGGAGGGTTGCGGGGAAAAGGTGCATTCCAGGGGTAATAGGAGGGACTTATACATTACCTGCCAGAAAACTATCAGTCTTATCACATATGGTAGAGTAGTAGGGTGTCTGGCTGTCGGCAGTTTCCATGGCCCCAAGGTGGCGACTGGGCTCCAATGGGTCGACGTCCTCCAGGTGATCCGCTGCAATCTTCCCCCCCAGCATGTAGTGGTGCTCGTCTGGACCGCTAAGCTGACTCTCTCCCGGGTGGCCCCAAGGCATCAGGTCCACGGGTCTGCCCAGCAGGTCCTCTGCCTGGGCCGCAGCAGCTGATGGCAGGGT
The DNA here is from genome assembly GCF_963514095.1 of Eutrigla gurnardus. Taxonomy (NCBI): domain Eukaryota; kingdom Metazoa; phylum Chordata; class Actinopteri; order Perciformes; family Triglidae; genus Eutrigla; species Eutrigla gurnardus. The sequence continues at coordinate 16,465,127 of NC_139931.1, read as the reverse complement.
CAGCTCCTTGATGAGGGAGGGGTCCTTGGCCTCCTCTGGCAGCTGCTCCTCATTCTCCAGGGAGAAGATCCCCGGGCTTTTTCCGCAGCTCTCGGCCATGGAGTGGGCATTTGAGTTGGACGTGGTGCAGTCAAAGCCGTACGATGCCACGGAGTTGGCTGACTGAGGGGTGGTCCCACCTCCGTCCTCTTCGCCCTCTCCGGCCGGTGTGTCCCCCGCCTCCTCATCCTCGTCAAGAGCGGGCAGATTGCAGGTGGGAGGAGGGCTTTCAAATCCAGCACTCTCGTCCATAATCACTGGTGCGTCGGGGTCGTTTATTTGCATCTCGCCCTCCGTGTCGCTGGCCTCGTCTCCGGAGGTGGAGGGGGAAGACGGGGCGGATGCTGGAGCCGTTGGGGGTCCTGTTCCAAGGACCTCGTCGGCAGGGAGTGTCTCAGCCTCCTCCTCTTCTCCATCGCCTTTCTCCAAGTGAATACCCAGGTCTTGCTCCATGTCGGCGTGGACTGAAGCGGGCACTGGGGTCTGCTGTTTGTCAGAGCGGGACTCCACCCCGGAGCTGCTGTCGTAGTCACGGAGTTCCTCTGGAGTGCTCGTCTCGCTACTGCTATGAACGGCCGGAGCTGTGGCACTCAGAGTGCCGGACTGGGACATGCCTGCAGCTGGGGCGGCAAATAGGATGTGAGCCTCCTTATCCGCTGAGCTCTCCATCTCATCATGGGCTGACTGCTGATGCTGGGGTTCATGCTCTGACTGAGGAGCAAAGGAAGGGGCAGCGCTGTCCAAATGCGCCATGGCAGGAGACAGGATGGGCGTTTCAGACTCGGCTGCACCGTGGTCAGACACGGGACTGGGGGAGGAGACGGGGAGCAGTGAGCTTGGTTGAGCCCAGGTATCACAGAAGGGGTTGGACTGGCCCCAGGAGGAGGTGGGGGGGACGCTAGGCGGAGGAACGGATCGATTTAGGTTGTCTAAACGCTCCTCCTCATTAAAGTCATCTTCATCTACATTCCCACAGCTCTCTGTCACACCTTCACTGTGCATCTCGACATCTTCATCCTCCTCGTCCTCATCGTGCTCCTGCTGCTGGAACACCTTGTGATGCTCCTCTACTCTCTCAGAACTCAGGTCCATATCATCCACCCGTTCGTCCTCTTCGTCCTCATCTTCCTCTTCCTCATTGGCCAGAGTTTCCACGTTGGGGGAACCCATGAGATTGCCGTCTCCCTCGGAGCCCCGTAGACTTGAGTCGACCAGGGCGTCTGAGCTCTGGGTGCCTTCCAGTATTGCAGTGTGCTGAGCGCTGCTGAGGTCAGACACGCCCTGCTGCCGACTGCTGGTGCAGCTGCTCACGTCCTCAGAGTCCATCCCAGACAGCAGGTCGTCCCCGTGCCACCCTGCGGAACCCCCGAAGGCCGAGGACCTCACTTGGAACTCGTCAGAGGGCTGAGACGTGCTCATGTCGGTGGCCAAGGATGAAGGCTGGTGGCCCAGTCTCCTCTGTTCCTCATCATCATCCTCATCCTCCTCGTCATCATCCTCATTTATCTCCTCATCTGCCTTTTCCACTGCCTCCTCCTTTTCGTGAGGGGAGAGCAGGTCCCCGGAGGCGAAGTCGTCCATCGGCGAGGTACCCAACAAGTGAGGCTGTGCCATCATGTTGAAAGCCTCTGCAGATGGAGCTGTTGACGTAGGCATAAACAGGTTCTCCTTGTCGTCATCTTCTTCTTCTTCTTCCTCCTCCTCTTCCTCCTCCCTTGTCATCCGTGCCTCAAACTGTGTTTTATTATCCTTTTCTTCTTCTGTGTGCAAGTTAATCACATTGACTAGGCTCTGTGGAGCAAAGTCAGATGACGCCAGGGCCTGGTTCCTGTCCCAGGGATCAGACTGGACATGCATTCCCAGCAGAGAAGAGGCATTCTGTGGCTCTCTGAGGGGGGAAACAGCGCCTGGTGGGGAACAAGGAGGAGACATGACAGTAGTTCCCAGGGAGGAAACCGATTCGTTGGCAGACTCGTTGAATGTGAAGAGGTCCAGCTGAGCTGCCAGCTGACTGCCTTGTTCAGCTCCTAGTTCTTCCTCTGCTGAAGGCTGAGACAGTGGTTCTGGGAGAGGCTCGGGAGACATGTCTCGTTCTTGTTCTGGACTTGGTTCTCGTACAGGTGTCAACTCTCTTACGGGTTCTGGTGTCAGCTCTCTTACGGGTTCTGGCGTCAGCTCTCTTATGGGTTCTGGTGTCAGCTCTCTTAAAGGTTCTGGGGTCGGTTCCCGTACAGGTTCTGGCATCAGCTCTCTTACGGGTTCTGGTGTCAGCTCTCTTAAAGGTTCTGGTGTCGGTTCCCGTACAGGTTCTGGTGTTGGTTGCCGTACTGGCTCTGGTGTTAGTTGCCGTACTGGCTCTGGTGTTGGTTCTTGCATTGATTCTAATACTGGGTCTGAAGTCTTTTCCTGTGCTGCTTCGGTCTGGCTTGCCATCAGGTCTGGTGCAGCAGATGGCTCCATAGACGGTACTGGTACCTCTGGCCCTGCAATGACAGCCGCCGCAGTAGCGATAGCTGCAGCGGTGGCTACCGCAGCAGCTATTTCCTTTTCAGGTTCTGCAACAGTTCCCGGTTTGGGGCCTCGTTTCACTGGAGTCGGGGTGCTGCTGCCCACAGGTTTCTTGGGGGTGGAAGTCTTGGCTGCAGCTGGCTTGTTGCCAAGGGGCTTGGAAGGTGTGGGCTTACTGCTGCGGTTGGGTGTTTTTGTTTCTGCGGCTTTACTAGCAGCAGGCTTTTTGGTGGCGGCGTCTGATTTTGAGGCTGATTTGGGGGTCTCCGGTTTTGCCGACTTCGTTGCGGGGGAAGGGCGGGCAAGGGGGGACTCTGCAGGCTTTTTGGGTGCTGAAGTGGTGGGTTTGGTAACATCTGGGGGAAACACAGCACAGGGAATGGTTAAACAAGTATATCATTAAACTAAATTAGGTATTATTATTATTATTATTATACAGCAGATTATGGATAAAAAAAAATATTGTTATATTCTGTAGTTCGACTACTGTAACGGTGTCTTTACAGGTCTCCCTAAAAAGTCAGACAGCTGCATTTAATTCAGAACGCTGCTGCTCGAGTCCTCACTAAGACCAAAAGTCTTAGTTTTTAGGGCACCACATATCTGGAACAAACTTCTCAGCTCTTTTAAATCAAGACTGAAGACTTTTCTGTTTTCCACTGCCTTTCAGTAATAAATACTATCTATGAACTTCTTATACTGCACTGTCATTTCTATTCCTCATTATTCTTGTTTTAATTAATTCATTTTTTTACATTTTTATTTTTATTTTATTGGCTTGTTTTAATGCTTTTTCTCCAATGCTTTTAATGTTTTATGTAAAGCACTTGCCTAGTTATGACACTGACACTGTATTCATATCAAGAAGTTCCACTCTGACGGAGAGAAATCAACGCATGGTTGTGGGATAAAGTTTTTATAAAATAAAATAAACATATATATATGCTCGCTTGTGCATCGTTGCTTTCAACAACATCCTTTTACCTTTTTTCACAGGGGTTACGTTTCTGGAGGTTTGTGATGCTGGAGGTTTGCCACCAGAGGGGGTAGTGGAGGTTAGTCTGGACGCAGCAGGCTTGGCAGGAGTGGAGGAGGTTTTCGGGGTGGTAGTTTTGGCTGTAGCTGGGGAGCTCTTGGTTGTGCTGGCAGTGGGTGTCCTGGATGCACCTGTGGTCGGACGAGATGATGCTGCCGTGCCAGGTGTAGGCCTGAAGAAATAACACAAAGAAGAAGGTGGAGAACTATTGAGACGCATTACAGCACAGACTCTAGGCTTACTTGTACTATCTTTCATCATCGCCATGAAACGGACGTACTTAGGTGAGCTCAATAAGACAGTGATTTCCTTACTTACAAAAAAAGGGATGGAGATTAACTGAAGGTGACTCAAGCACTCAAGCAATCCAAAGCTCGGGGCCGACGTCAGGTCTCTCCCTGACCATGTGGTACTCAGCCCTTCACTATAAGTAACTCAGAATGATTGTGACAGGGAGCAGGACTTTATCGTATCATCCGTTAGTCACAACTTCTGCCAGAGGACATCCTCAGAAACAGCCCAAACATGAGCAAGACTAAAGTAATACTTTTTAGTAGGGATGAAGAGAGGATAGGCCGCACTTAAAGGGCGCACGAGCAGCCGAGGCCCTGACCTAAATAGGCTTTCACAGATGTGGCACTTGCCCAAATCCAATGAGTACTTGTAAACATGTGCCCACCACAGAAGCCCACCACAGAAGACTACTGTTACTAAGATAACAAGAGGGTAGACTGACACCCCTCCTTATTACTGATTCAAAACACTGCTGAGACCAGAGGGAGAGATCCCATTAAAGCTTCTTTTAACATGTGTTTTTAAAGCACCCGCCTATTTGCCTGACCTGCTTGCAATGTATGGACCAGGCCTTCATGTCCTTGGTTATGGGTTAGCATGATGAGGTCATGTATTCATATTTTTAAATGTTTTTATTCCCTCTTATCTGTTATATTTATTGTCTTTTATCAATTGATTGTTTGGATTTGTTGTTTTATTTGCTTCTTCTGTCATTTGTAAAGCATATTGAATTGCACAAACCTAAATGAAAAGGTGCTAGATTAAAAAAAATAAGCATGTTGGGAGAAATTTGCATTTCATAAATCAAGAGCGCTGCAGGAATGAGTCTTAAAACCTGGGAATTAGTTCCTTTGCCTCGAAGTCAATTGTTGTTTTTAATGAGTTTGTGGGAAATGACTGAAATAAGGTCAGTGTTAACACAAGCTTAAGAAATGTTAACGTTTTGTTCTACAACATCAAAATAGACCGAGGCCCAGCTCGCTCTGCCACAGTCCCATGACAAACTCCCCTGAGGGGTTAAGAAGTGAAGCAGTCTGGGAGGTGAGTCACAACAGACCCCAGAGAGGCCTTCGTACCCTGGTCAACCCTGTCCCTGATCTCGTCTAAACCCAGTCCCCACGAGGGAATGACACTTGGGGCAATATGCATCAGCCTGCCTGCGTGGCCCAGAAGCTGGCTTCTATGTCACATCTGAGCGAAGTAACCTACATCTAGTAGTCCTGACAAGGCGGTGGTGTGCAATCTCCCGGGCTCACGTCACACTAACTGGCTGATTCTAAATAAAGAATTGAGCTAGGACTGGCAGAAAGAGAACAGGGAGGTAGTGGGAGAGTGAAAATGGCTGGGACCACGTTAATCTTTAATACTGAAAGGAGAACAAAAATAACTTCTCCCGATAGTGCGTGCTGTTCACAACAGTACGGTTTGGTAACATAAAACTAAATTAAAGCCGGGAGCAACGGGTGGCAACACAATTGGGGTGTGGTCCTGTCAGAGGTTCAAACAAGCTTTTACAGCTGATGAACACACTTTAGAATTGGCTTTGAGGTAGTGAAAGGTGTGTTACTCATAGAGGGGTTGCTGGATCATGGCGATGCAGTTTTACTAATCTAAAATCCATAACAAGGTATGGAAAACCACTTACAGACTCACCAGTAACACGTTGATTTACTGTGTGTTTACTGGAAAAGCAGAGCGGTTCATGATGAGGAAACAAAGCCCTCTCATCATTTTTTTAATAGAGACAATAAATATTATCAGCTGGCACAGTGGAGAAATGTACTGTCGGCCAAAGTTGCACCAAATCCTTGGCAGAACCATTGTTACCTAAGGGGAAACAAATCAATGTCTGAGAAAGTACATTTAATTAAAAACGTCTTCTCCATAACATCCTCTACGGCAAAGCTCTGAATCCTAAACTTTAATTGGGAATGAGATGTTCAGATGTCCAGCCTAAAATCGGGCACCATTGAACAAGATGTCAAAAGGTGGAATGAAAATAAGCTTTTGAAAAAATATGCTCCTATCTGTGATGCCTGAATGAGAGAGTAAAAGATAAGAAAAGAATTACAGGGAGAGGAGAATGGGGAGACTTAAACGATACAGAATGTGGTATTAGATATGAAGTATGCTGAGGGGATATTCAGATTCCCAATAATCCGTTTATTAAAAGGAATATGGATAATCCAAAAAGACAGGACTACTTTAGAGAGTGCTGGTAATTAACCAGGCCACTGAGAAAGAAAGAGGAAAGAGGGAGATAGAGCCCAAACCAGAGAGAAAGAGATGGGACACAGGGGGCAGATAATATTCATCCGATTACACATTATCTCATATCAGTGTCTTCTTCTTCCTTATCAAAGAAGGCAGTCTGCACAGACGAAAACCCATTACAGTATTTCATAGACCAGCCCACGGAAAAATAAGATCCTGTGTTGTGAGTTACTTAACGACACACATGGATGTCTGATACAGTGATGTATTGATACTTGAATTGTTTTAAGCTTCCGTTCATTCGGTAGTTAAGCTCAGCTGAATGACAGCGCCGCTTTTATGAGTTATTGTAGTCTTTAAATGATGCTACATTAACTCAGTGGCATCTTGTAGGAGGCTGCGTTCATTGTTCCCCCGCCGAGAGAAACAGCAATATAAAACGGACTTAAATGTTGGGCGGAAATGCACCGGAGCTGAACAATCTGATGACTGTTTGTTGCTACAGGCAGCAAAGTCCTTAAAGTTCCCCATCGTCGCCTGAGGATCATTAATAACCTACTAGCTTTATTGCAACTACACATTCCCTCAATCATTGGGGCAGAGGAGCGATTGCTGTGTGTGAAAACATGGTTGCCTGCCGCTGGTGCTGCTTTGTTACTAATACAACAAGAGTGGGGCTATGATTTAAATAATGAGATGCACCATGAAAAGGGGGCAAATGAGTAAGCAGGAGTTAAGCAAGCATGAGGCAGACATCTTCCCTGCAGCAGAGGCAACAAAGTACAGTGGGACGCGTCCCTCCTCTCAAGCCGAGCAGCAAATTACGGATGATGCTGTGTTAATTAAGCACCAGAAATATGGAGGCATGATCTCCATCCTGGTTGGAGTGGCCTCTCAGGAAGCATACAGTCCCGTGACTTGCGGCACTTTGGAAATGTTATTGTTATATGAACCTGATAAGAGATCTTCCCTCTAAATCTGATCATCCCTTTCCTAATGTATCTTTGTGGGACAATGGGAGCTCACTGTGGCTGGTAGCCCTAAGACACAGCGGTGTCTGCTTGCTCTGCAGCGGCAGCAAAGCAGGAAGTGCAGCCCCCGGCGCTTCATGTTCCATAATGTGGATAAAAAACACCCAAACCTGATGAAAAGCTGTACTGCACAGAATTAGTTGGAGTTAAGAGTTCATACCATATATTATGTGAAATGCTACATGTTCATATTCCATATCCCTAAAAAATATTTTTTTTTCTTTGTTTCTATTCGTAGGAATATAATAAAAAGGGTGAAAAGAAGGTCATAGAATCAGCACAGCTTTCTCTTTAGACTGAACAATAAAGCAATTGTAGCCAAATATTAAAATGTTAAAAGGAATGGTTAGAAAAGGATGAGTTGACCCAATTAAATAGGGAATGTTCAGTTGAAAATAGAACTGATACAAAAAGACAGCTTTCCTCTGAATGTCTATTACATCATCACACGTCTGCAGCATGAGTGAACAACCACAAACACACCCTCACACACTCAAACCTTTGTCTCACAATCAAACATGTACGCCTCCTTGTGTCCCTCTCTCCGACTCATGCCCATTAAAGCCATTTGGTAATTGGCTCTGCGGCTGCACGTCTATAAAATCATGGCAGCGGTAGACTGCATCACAGAGTCATCTGCCACACCCAAAGCAGGACGGAGGATTTATTGCCTGCGCGACATGTCGTCCGCTTGGTGCTGGACTCAAGTACTGTCTGTGGCAAAGAGCCCGAATGCTGCTCGCCACACACACACACACACACACACACACACACACACACACATACACAAACACACCAGCGCTGGACCATTACATCAACAGCAATTTGTTAGATCATGAGGAGGGTTGCATTCAATCCACTGCAATAAAACTGTATCATCCCTAAGGGACCATCAGTGAGGAAAGCAGCATGACTAATGTGGGAACATGGGTGGCTGAGTGGTTGGCAAAAAAGGAAAACCACCTGATCGCCTGACAGCAAGCTCATTCCGTTTCCTCCTCCGAGTTTGTAAAATAAGGACTGAATACCCTTCCTTTGTCCTCTAATCTATAGGGCAATATTACCCTCTGCTTCATGCAGAGAGACCCTCTGGTCCTCCGCTTCTTCTTCCCACCTCTGCCTCTCTCGTTCTCTAACACACATTCATGCACACACCTTGTGTTCTCTGCATGCACAGCCCACACACTCTGCATGAGTCTCTGGCAGCAGCGATGGGAGTTCAGCAGGTACACATGACTTATTATGTCGCTTCCATACTCCACTGCCACCATTTTTGTTTCACTTCACTCTGCTGCATCGAGAAAACAGCTCGGCGGCACGTGCACGACGTACCACGTGTTCAACGGCCCAGCACGTACGCAGCCCTTCCCCCGTTTACCTCTACATCCCACTGAGTAATATACCGGCAAATGAACACATGCTCCGCATTCTAATTGCATGCTGCTCCGTATACATACACATACATACATACACCGAAGCAGCTACCAGTCCCTAATTATGAATGCATAACTGGAGACAAATCATCTTTGCAGCCGCCCAAGAAAGCCCAAACTGGTCAGCATTTCTGCACATGAGCTGACTCATAAACCATTAGCTTACATCCCAGCACACATAGACATGACGATCAAACAATCCATAATGATTTCTACTTTCTCATCACACTAAATCAGGCTAAAATGTTTCCCCCTTACTGTGCTGTGGGCAATCGGCTTCAAACAGCAGGTGCACACACATACACACACACACACACACACTCCCATATACATATACATGGCAACGTCTTCTCTTTAGACGTTACACACGCTTCCCTACACAGTCCTAACCTATGATGCATAAACCATACATCACCACTGACTCAGCTTCAACACCCATACAGTTATCTTTATAGACAGATGAGGTGCATGGTGTGGAGCTATTTTCTTCAGGTGCTGAAATGCTGTGACTAAAGAGAGGCTAAGTCCTGCCCCTTTAAGGTTTGCCGCATGGGACCATATTTTGGAAAAATATATGTATGGTAGTCAATGGCTGGAGACAAATCATTTTTTGATCCTGTTTGAATTGTGACATGAAATACACGTATGATGTTTGTTAATTAATGATAATCATTTTGGACATCAAGAGAGTAACATTCTACTACTGTAGAATAAGACTGTGTAAATGCATAATTAGAAAGACGACACACCCAAAAGACGGGTAAGTGACGTCACTCGATGAAGCTACAATGCTTTCCTGTTTTGGTTTGGTACCGGGATGTATTCACACTAACAACAGGTCTTTCTTGTTCTTTCACTTCACCGCTGAGAAAAAGAGTCGCTGGATAAAACACACATTAAGATAATGTTACATTTGTGATGGAATATAGCTAGTTAGCTAGCTAGCTAGCAAGCAAAGGTAAGGGCCGTGTTGGTGACTTATGTTGCAGGACCCTTAAAAAAAAGGTATAGGCATATTCAATTCCGCTAAAACCTCTCTCTGAATAGGAGGAACAAAACACTTGCGAGGGGCCCTAAATCAGATTGATGTCACTTAGTGAACCTGCATTTGCTCTGCAGTTTTATAACTGGAACCTGCTGCAGATTGAATTAAATCAATTGATCCTTAGGAGTAACGGCGAGTAAATTGAGAGATCCAGTGTGGGTGGGTGAGTGATTGTGTGTGCGTCACACAACAGCGGAAGCAGGGTGTGTTCCTCTCTCTCTACCACTCTGCTGCTGATAGCAGGCCTGAATTAAGGATTGAGGGAGGTTGGAAAAGGGCAAAATCTAATTAAAGCAGAAATGTATGGCCCTGTCACAGCACATTATAAACACAAATGCTGACGGGCGAACACACACTTAACAAAATGTGCCTGCCGGGGTACGTGGTGTTGTCAGAGGAGCCTATCGGCAGTGATGGTTATACCTCTCTCGTGGGGATTCAAATGTAAATCTACTGCAGATAAGTCCTTCTCTGGGCTATCTAACACAGCTAACACATTGTACTGACTCGGCACTAACAACACAAAATACTGCATTTAAAGTGCACTTAGTCACACACGTATAATCCAATGTTAACCTCATTACAATATTAGCCAGATTTCAGCTCAGTCTTTTGCTCATTAGTCTTTTTATGTAAAGGCCCGGCTTGTCACTTGGTGAGTGTTCTATGAGTAAAGCCAGGGCTGCATGGGAACACAAGCTGGGCATTGACTTAACTGATGAGGGCTGAAAAGGGGCTATTGATAGGACCCATACAAGCTCTTCTTGTGCCCAACTTGTTGCAGTGTAATTGACCGTAACTGACCTGTGATCCTTATGATTCATGTGTGAAGTGTTCAAATCCTGTCAAATTGTGTTCAATTGTTTGAAGATGTTTTCTCATCAATATAAAATAGATATTGGGGGGGGGGGGGGTTATGACCAGCTAAGGGGCTAATTACATATAATTAAAACTACTACTGGCAAGATCTTTAGCTCCTAATCATTTGAATTGTGTGTTTTATGCAAATAACCACCAGGGATGACTATAACAAAATAAAATGATAGCATTTAGATCATTTTTGGGGTGGCAGTGAAAAATAATTGTCTGGAGCTTTGTATGCCAGCTGCTACAATGAAACAAAACAACAACAGAAACAGTGTGCCAATATGATTAATGTATTATGGCAATCAGTATAGGCAGGGGGAAATTATTTGCTCTCTTTTTTCTGCTGATACGACTGCTATGACTTATTCCATCAGAGTGTTAAAAACAGTTACATGATGCTGTGGATGTCATTTTATATTCAACATTTTTATAATATAAGTCAAAGTGCTGAAGTTTCACATTCCACAGAGAAAGTTTGTTATGAACAAATTCCCCATGACAGTTCACAAAGGTCTCACAATGAGCGTTCTGTACTACAGTGGCGATTACTAACATGCCCTCGTCTAATCCTTTTGAATTAGATGTTTGCACATCAACCTTTGTATAAATCTGTAATCTGAGTGTAAGCTCAACAATCCAGCTACCTGGGGCACATGGTGTGTGTGTGTTACAATTTTCATATGTAACATAAACGCGTAACAAATATGTTTGATAATGATTGACAAACTATATATAACTATATAATTGTACTTTCCACAGGAGAGCAAACTGTCAAACTATCCCTTTAAGCGTCTTCCTTGGGTTGCTTACAGTGCGTGGTTGTTCTTTTGTTTTTTACTTGTTACAAGTTTGCTCGAAATGGTTCAATCTGTATGACGCAACGTGTCTACACAGACATACTATATCATGGCGACATAACACAACATAACACACCATGGTGGTAGACCACAGGAGGAAGAAAGAGGCTATTGCTCTACCAAACAAACAAACAAACAAACAAGAGGCGGAGGCAGTGGGATGAGCCCCTGTTGATAGAACAGTCAGACTCCCAAAGGCTTTATCTTCACTGTGAAGATCACAATCTTCACAGTCTTCCCAGACAAAGGCCTCCTTCAGACCGCTGTATCGCCGAGTCACCTCGGCACCAGACCCCCTGCACATCGTGTGACTCAGGTGAGGAACACATGTTGATGCGATTGCACATAAACAGACACTCACATGCTGGTATGGAGAAATGCTCACTCTGAAGGAATAAAAACATAAGCACATTCTCTTGTTTTCAGTTAATTCTTCCTACCGCCGCTCCTCCCCTCTCTAAACCCGACTCCTTCCCAAAACTTGTTTTATTAATAATGCTGCTGCATAATGCTTGTTCTGGTGAAACCCTGCAAGGCATTCCTCTAAGGCTGATTGTTGGCCTACTTAAACCCGGCCCTTCCAAGCCTCTATGTGGGGGATCATTGTCCCTCATTCCTCCAGGGTGTTTTTTTCTTAAACAGGGTCGTCTTTGAACCTGTGGCCAAGTGAAGCCTTTTGAACCAACTGTTTATCAATGAGGAGCTTTATAATGCTGAACTTACTCCCCACAATCTTATCTATCTGGCAATGTATTTGGATTTGCTACTGTTCTGAAGCAAATTTACTGATTTGCTTGAAAATCACTGTAAAAGGAGCCCACTTATAGGAGGATGTGTGAGTAGACTCCAGCAAGGGTAAGATTACAAATCTACACAAAAGTCACACTTACCGGGTTGTCTTGGAAGCAGGCGGCTTGGGGGAGGCAGCCGAGCTAGGCTTGGTGGGAGTCGCAGAGACAGCCTTGGGAGCTGGAGAGAGAAAAAAGTAAAGAAAAGAGTCATTTTAGAAGAGCATAATGTAGTAAAGTGGGATATAATATATAGTAACATATATCACAGATATAGGTCATGTCATAAGGATCTAGGGCAAATGCATGTGTAGATTACTAGCAGTCACTCTGGCATGGGTAATGTGTGTGCTGAATCCATCCTGTGTGCATCTATCCGCATATCATCACATTACAGTGGACACTCCTCATTAGAGTAGAGCTGTGAAAACATTTCATGCTACGCTAATTGTTGATGGGCTTTCTTCCCACACAGCCTACATTCCAATTACACTTCACAAGTTTTTGCTTTGTGATGACATTTTCACCAACCTGGGGGCTTTTTAGCGGCAGCTGCAGCAGCGCTGGTTTTGACAACATTAGCAGCTGCAGGCGCTGTCTTCTTGGTTGCCGCTGTTCCGGTCAACGGCTTTGCGCCACTGGTGGCGGGGCCAGCTCCTGTGGCTTTCTTCTCACCCACTTTGCTCTTGGAGGCCAGGGGCGGGGCCGTGCCTGTTGGTTTTTTGGAAGGAGCTGGGGTTGGGGTGCTCTTTTTGACCGCAGCGGCGGGTGCCGTTTTCTTAGCCACTCCATTGGTCTGGGGCTTAGACACGCCATTTGAGAGGCGGCTCTGGGATGTGTTGGGCCGTGACGCCAATGTGGTCTTGGTTGGGCTGGTGGTGCCAGGTTTTGTCTTGGTTGCTGCCTTGTTGGTAGTCTTGGCTTTTGAGTCTCCTGCTGTCTTGTTGCTGGTCTTGGCAGCTGGGGTGTCCTTGACCTGGTCTGGCTGGGGTTCCACCTGGCCCGTCTCTCCTACATGTTGCTGTGGCATCTCCTGCTCCGCTGGACTGGCTGCTTGGTTGGGCTCCTGTTCCATGGCTGTTGCCGCTTCATTTACTGGATTGGACTCCAATGTTTCCATTGGTTCCAGCGCTGCCGTGGCAACCCCATCCGGCTTCATCTCCCCTTGAGTGGTGGTGGTCCGTCTCTGCAAGGCAGGGCTGACTTAAATCTCACAGGATGGCCACAGGTCTACAGGCTTTTTGGGGCAGCAAGGTCTGTTCTGGAGAGACAAAATAATATACAGTTGGACAACAGCATGACCAGACATGAAATCACTTGCCGTCTCTCCAGTCAGTAAGGCAACAGGATGTTGTTAACCCCTGGGATAGTGAAGTCTTCTTACAGCTTCAGCATCACAACACAAATACAGAAATATTTTTATGTAAGCGCCCAAGTATTAGCAGTCAAAATGAATGCGGGACAGAAATGGAACAGGATGTACCATAAAAATAGTATAGGGGATTGAACTGCTGCATAAACCCAGGAGAGGACTGAAGCATATCTGGGACAATGCAGCACATAGAGAAAGACATACATCACACACGACAGCTTCATAAGTCGTTCTTGGGGGGGGAAACCTCAGGTCAATCAATTAGGTCAACACATTTTATGTTATGTTTTATGTCTCAGGAGCCACAGAAGGATGGGAGGAGAACATGTCTACTGCAAAATCAACACATTCTACAAATAGCCTTAATTGTTTTCAATGCCAACTGCAGTGCAGTGGCAAATGGTCCCCTCTGTGCTACTAAAAAGCTCAGTGACACACTTGGCCAGCGTAGCTGCTACGGGTTGGCTCCGTTCTTTCCTTGGGATGAAATGGCATCAGAGTCACTAGTGTGGAAGACTAGTTTTCCAGCATAGTACACTTAAGGGAGCGCAAAAGGCTTTAGCACGCAAACCTCACACACACACACACATATGTATACGCCACCTGTAATCATGTCGCGCAACTTTTGAATCTGCACATGCATGAGAAAGGTTAAGAAAACCTGCTTCATAATATATGGCTAAAATGTTTATAAAAAAGACAAGTAAGGTGAGGTGGGAAAAAGGCTTGGACGTTTTTACTAAGTGGGTCAAGGCATGTACAATAAACCCAAAGATAGACGGACAGTTTTGACTCATGGGCCACAAACAGAGCAGTCAGAGACATGAGCAACCAACGACAAGATGTGGGACGTGAAGCATATGAAGCTAGATAAAGGGCAACCGTCTGCAACACGAGCTGTCATACATTGTCTGCATCAATTTAAGACAACTGTCTCTTGTGCCCTTTCCTCAGCTACTTTCAAATGGAAGAAAGGCAGGAAACGAACAGGTTTTTACAAGTTTGGGAGAAGCAGGGGGGAAGTGGGGGGGGAAGCAGGAAACTGTCTTGTCAAAGTTTACAAACAGAGCGAGGAGCCGACTGTGCAGGAGGCTAACTGGTGAGAGAAGCTCTGAGGCAACACAGAGGAAGAGGCTTGGCCTGTGGAGCATGGGAAAAAGCAGAGAAGGTGGGACAGAGGGAGAAAGGAGACGGGGGAAAAAACAAGATGTAAAATGAGCTCATTATTGGCTGATCTTTGCTGGTCCACTCTAAAATCCAGACAACACTAGTCATCCCAATTTCCACTGACCTAAACACACTCGCTGTCCTATTTCTAGACAGACATCATCTTTATGCCGCTAGCTTCCTGGAAACAATTCCCGCATACTCTTCCTCGTCTTTCTTTCCCTCTTCCGTCATCCTTTACTCATCCTCGAAACTAAATCTCACATGTCAAAAGACCTTCTTTCATTCTCCAACGATCCTCACTTTCTCCCAAACATTTCCCCCTCCTTGATTTCTTTCCTCCCCCACCACTACCGCTCTCCTTCCATCCCTCTGTTCTCTGTTTGCCTCTGCACAGATGGCCGGAGCAGCTGAGGAGGGCCAGAGGGGGAGAAACTGCGAGAAAATGTTTTATTTAAATACCCCCAAACAACACATAAGAACAGATACACACAGCTAGTGCAACAGGCCACCACCCAAAACAACCAAAGAAGGGAAACAAAGAGAAGCGATTCTGTCTGTAGCCTTCAGTCACAAGGGGGTTTCTAAATGCCAGTGAGGCTACAAAATGTGGACAGTTGGCTTAATTATGTTACTACCCACGACCTGTCACAGCTTTTAGGAGAGAGGGTGGACACTGGTGTGCGTGAGGGAGGGGGGGAAGAGACAGCAAGATGGAGAGTAAATGATTTGTTCACACTGTTTTCATTTCAACCTGTGGTTCAGGCTGCCTTACATTTACTCTCTGCACTCAGATTTTTCACTTAACTTTCAGGCACATGATGCACGTTTGATTGAATTCAAGCCAACATTGCGATATAAAAGCTGCAATCTAAAAGAACGTTGTTCACTCCACTTAATGTGTGGGAGTAGATGAAGAAAACACCACTTTCAATGCCGCGCGCAACCTTTTATGCAAGGAGTTCTACCGTGTGGAAATGACCAACACTGGGTCTAAGTGCAAGCCACATGTTCACATATAAAGTTGCTGTAAGAGAAGCTCCTCTGGGGAGTGCATGCATGAATTGACTAATTTCATCATAACACAGCAGTCTATGTTTATGAGTCTCTTTGTTCACGCATGACTGTATCCAATGTTGTGTTGGTCATAGAATGATGTATTGCTTGTGTATAGCAAACTGCAACTTCTGGTGCTGAGAAATTAAGCCAACGAGGAAGTGTCCGAAACTGCACTTCTTCAAACGGCCACTTGAGGCTGGCTTCATAAGTGAGTTAATCCCCATAGACTCCACCCCATGTTAAAATGCTCAACTTTACAGCAGAAATGAACATGTTTACAATGGTCTCTATAGACAACTATTACTGCACAGTTGATGATCCATTCTTCTGTTATTGCAACGAAGAGGGCCGTCCTCGACCAATTCAATTCTTAGTTCATCCCACAGTTTTGTTCACTAATCGATTAGTTGATTTAATCCACAGAAAAAGAACAAAGAATCACATAAAAAAGCACCACTTTAAAACGTGTGTTTACCAGAGATGTGCTTGGAAGTTTCTTGGAAATAAGTCATTAGCATGAAAAACACATTAAAAATGATTAATGGACTGAAGAAATCTTAGACTAAAACCAAAACAACAAACTGGTCGACTAAGAGGCCGCCTAACTACGTCAGGACAACACTATTAGCAACAAATGTATAGTCTAAGTGACAAATACATGGCGCTCTCCCATTTTAACACATCCAACTCCACCCACTTGATACTCATCGCATTTCTAATACAATACTGTGACCTAAAGCAGTGAACCAGTAAAATAAGACCCAATAACAATTCTCTCCTCTCTATTTCAGACTCTGATGTTCTGCTCTTCTCACAGTAGACTCAAGCATCTGGCCTGGCTGTTCAATTTCACTGCTCCACTCCAAAACACCCTACACTGCTGGTGTGTGAAAGAGAGAGAGAGAGAGAGAGAGAGAGAGAGAGAGAGTGATAAATCTGATTGCATAGCCACAGCCAGAGGAACATTTCTCTTCCTCCTTCAAGTCTCCAGACAGCTGTGATATTGCACTTCTCTTTCTGGCTCTATTCCTCACTCAGCCAACCGTACGTCATTAGGACCATCAGTCAGTGGTAAGCATAAACAGGCTAATAAACAAGGCAGGAACATACTTTTTTTATCTACTCTCAAAAGAAACTGGGGGTAGGGGGGATTTAAGACGCATCAAGAATTACGGTAAAGAATTCAGTTGGTTTGTTGCCAAAGTAAATTTCCCACCCTGGCACTCACTCTTTAACACCCTGGTGACCTTATTAAACCTTTGTGCTTCAGTAATTGTAACCACCATAAAGAAATCTGCGTAGTTTTTCCATTTGTCAGGCTTTGGACTGATGATTGTTTCTACAATGTGTTGAAACAGCTCAATATCTATCTTGACTCTCCACCCTAATTGAGTGCTGCAGATGTATTTTTGTAGGCTAACCCAGGAAGTTATCCACAACAAAAATGGGATTTTTCCATTGGCTTTGAGTTATTTCAGAAAATAAGCTCTGTGGCGATCACAAGTTTATGATAATGCAACTAAAGATACAGATTAAATGATATATTGTTTTACATTAAAACATGCAGACGGAAGTAGATAGGGCAACCCAGTGTTTCCCCCAGAAAATGTGTTAGTTAAGGTGGTGTCTGTCAGGGGGGGGGGGGGGGGGGGGGGGGATGATGAGCATCACATTAATAGCTACAGATACTGTAAAACACTACAACGACATATGAGTGCATGTCTTATTTTATGAAGTAAAATATAAGTTATGGGTTTACTCAACAGCTTAATAGTTCATAGAAATTCAGGTAGAAATAGGTTAACTCAGAGTTCCACAGCTTATCAAAAACAATCCTCCCCCCACAGGGGGTGTCTCCCCCCCATGTAAATGATTATTGATTTATGAATGAATTGATAGGTGGCTTATTTTTGGCATATATTAATTTCTTTTTGGCCTGGAGGCAAGGGCGTAACTTTGAGTTGAACATTGGGGGGGTTGAGATTTCCGCCTGTGAAGCAGGTGTATATATATATATCTTTGGAGACTATGGTGGGGGGATTGCGATCCTGTAGGGGGGTCCGGGGGCATGCCCCCCCGGGAGAAAATTTTAAATAATTTCATTTTAATGCATCAATTTGGTGAATTCTGAGAAACAAAATATGACATATCAATTACTGACCAATTTCTTACAAACTGCTGGTACTGATACAAATGTTGACATACTAAATGGGGTTGATGAGTTTAAGCATTCAAGAAAAGATGAAAACAAAAATGACTAAAACACAATTTGTTTATTATTATAATAATAATAATAATAATAATAATAATAATAATAATAATAATAATAATAAAAGTGGGTGACTATTCCTCAGCCTTCCTTGGTGTTTTGGTTTTGACTAAAGCCTCGTTCACATACGTCTCCACTCGCCCATCTCTGAGAGACAACTGTCAATGAATGTGAATGTGTTCTAGCGGAATGTGGTCAGGACAGGTGATGTGATGTGGTCGATCGGAGATCAAATTATTTTAACTTTCTGCGATGTGAGTGAAGCGAGTACCAATCACAATGTAGAATAGAGATGATCGACAGTTGACGTCAACAGAGAGTTCCACAGATAGTTGCCGTTTGAAGTCGCCGGCGGCAGTGAATTTTTTTTTGCCAGCGAGTAGAATTCAGCGAGAAAGCGAGTGACGGGCGAGTAGTGGCGTATGTGAACGGGGCTATACGCACACGCACTGTCGAACTCGCCGGCTGGGGGGGGGGGGGGGGGGGGGACAAACTAACTTTTGTTCAGTAACATGATTTGACTCGTGAGTGGTGGCACTGGAGCCCTAGCAGTAGCTACCTCCTGTTGGGAAGATACTTTTATTCTTTTGCTTTTTTTCGCGTGCTTTCTTCATACCACCGCTGATGCGGGGAGAGACCGGAGAGACAGTAGAGAAGCGCAGGTCCGGCAAGGTGGGCGAAACCAAATCTCAGAGCGGGAGGGGGCACAGACAAACGTCACTATTTTTTACTGGTAAATTGAGAAAATCTACCACACTGTTGTGATTATAATGCTTAACATTCAATATCAATAATTATGATATCAAATTGGGTGGGTTGTGGTGGCTGGTTTGGATTATTGGGTGGGTTGCAACCCACCCATCCCCCCCATAAATTACGCCTATGCCTGGAGGCCCTGCCCGGCCTGTACAATGGTAGGGGAAACACTGCGGCGAATAATGCTAGTATATGGATTTTTTTTTTTTCTTTTTCTTTTTTTTTTAAGACGTTAGTTTAGGCGGCAGCCCTTTGTTGTTAAGGCGGCCGCCTTAACAGGAAAGCGCTGCGGGAAACCCTGCCATAATGTTCCTTGAAGTTGCACCAAAGTTGTAACAATCACAGTGGAAAAAGTCACATAATTTGCCATATTTTTGATATTTAATCACAGCTTTCCACACAAATTAATTGGGACTTATGTTCTGTTCAGCAAGATAATCTTCACAATCAACATTATTGGTGACTTTGGTGTGAACGCACTATGAATGTATAGAGATTCAGAGGACGGGTATTTACTGATTTGAAATTGTAGAATTAAAAAAACGGACAGCATTCCAGGCATGTTACCAAAAACTAGTTAAAAAACGAGATGAGGGAACAACAAGTGGGAAAATGCTGAGTCATTTCCGGGTTTTAACACCTTCCACCACGACTCTTCACTCCCAAATTAAACGTTGACTCCATAAAGGCTATTAAAAGGCTTTCATTAAGTTACTCCCTTTTAAGTGGACTAAGTGAACTGCTGTTACAAGGTAACACGTTTGGCGAGAAATGGTAAGTTGGCCTATTTGGAAGCTTTACAACATTTGCTTCAAATGATAATGTTACTAAACAGTGGTTGCAAAAGTTAAAGCAAGTTAAACCCTGTGATCATTATTCTTATAGTACTTGAATTTTGCTGAGAAATACAATTTTTACCTCTCCCTGCTTCGCATTCATGTAATTAAACACATTTGGACCATAGTGCTTTGCAGTACAACTCTAGCTTTCTCCATTAACCAGCAGCTGGGGATTACATGTTTAGCATGTTCATTGGAACCTCAACTAGAGCTGCTGATGGTGGATTTACATTCCTTAAGAGGGTTATAACAGGAAAGCATTACCATACGTTACATTACACAATGCTACACAGCAGTCACATTACTCAAGTGCTCTCTCCAATCGTAAAATTTAAGATGGACCAGGGTGGGATCTATTCAGTCTTAGGCCTTTAACCTGTAGTTCAACAATTTGACGTGAATACATCTAAAACTTGTGGGGCCAAATGTTTAAACGTTGCTCTTAGAACCAAGGGAAAACCCAGACAGACTTCCAGTTCATCTTTGGTCCTGCCAAGGCTACAACCAATGCTGCAGCATACAAACTGGCATTTTCTACCCACGAGGGATAGAATAGCCTTTCCATGACCTGAAACATAATGGCTTGTGAGTTACTGCACACTTCCAACAGCTAATTCTAGACAGATGGCTCTGTCAGCGACATCAGGTCAAGTTCAAAATATTTAGAGACAGTGTGTGTGTGCTGTGTGAAATGTGTGTGAACATTAAATGGCTCAATCTGAAGAGAATTGCTCGTCAAGCTACATCAGGCTAGGCAGCTGGTCAGCTGTCCTGACCTCCAGTGGCCTGAGCGACACACGGAAGCACACAAAGGATCTAGAGGAGGAAAACTACTTCAACAGGCTGCAGTTTGTTGTCCTCAGTATTCAGCTAAAAAAACAATAGCTAAAAGCATCAAAGGGGAGTGGGAGTCTCTCGCTTTAAATTTCTGAATGTAGTTGACTTTGCAAAAATGTGTTTGTTGGCCTTCATAATGTGTTCAAATCATGTGGTTGCAGCTTCCAAGCAGCATCCCACTCCAAATTCCCTGCAAGCCTCAATGATGAGCTACACAGTAACTGAGAACAAAGGAAACCCACACAAATACTGAGACACACAAACAGCATGGGCACTGGTCAAAGCCCAGGCTCAGGAAAGACCAGGACTCCTTTACCCCCCAGTCCTCCACTGATCACACACAAAATATTTACATTCCTTGTATGATAATCAATCAGTCACATGGTTTGTCTGATCAACTAGGTCTGCTCCAATCTCTAAAATGCACTTTTATGGGCAAACTTTAATGTAACCGCCTTTGTTTCTACTGGTTTTAATGCCATTTTCTTTCTCACAATTTTGACTAAATTTGCAAGTCTGTCCATCTTCTTATTTATAAATGACATATACGCACATATTACATTAGATTAGATTCAACTTTATTGTCACTAGCAGAGTACAGGTAGAGTACATACTGCATGTCCACACAGTATATAATAGTGGATGTTATTTTGTGTATGTAATAGAGCATTTAGTTTACGTTTTTGATTTCTAGTTTTAATTTTATTGCATACATTTAACCCCTTCTTGTTTTCATCAATTAAAATATACAAAATACAAAAATGTATTTTGAATAATGTTGGAAAATTTGCTTTCAGGGACATGTCTACTACTTTATTTCTATTGTTGTTGTTGTCATTGTTATTACACTTAATCGGCCTTGAGAAGTAAGCTAATGATGAATGTTGGCTAGCCAACTCTGCAAAGTGAGATCATCCTCCGAGGCATCCTCCCTTCCTAATACCAACACTTGGACAGTGGACACATAAAATGTGTGTGTGTGTGTGTGTGTGTGTGTGTGTGTGTGTGTATCCCTGACACACAACAGGGCCTACACTGTCAATGACTGGAAGGTATCCAGCTCCGCTGAGAGATCTAAGCTTTTCTGACTGTCTAGACATAAGAATGCTGTTCTTGAATAATCAGGTCATCAGCATAAGCAGAAAACTGCTTCTTTTTGCATCAACTACAATCTATTACTGTGTGTGTGTGTGTGTGTGTGTGTGTGTGTGTGTGTGTGTGTGTGTGTGTGTGTGTGTGTGTGTGTGTGTGTGTGTGTGTGTGTGCGCAGGGAGGTGCACAGGAACTAAACACGCCCGTTCAGAAAACAGCAGGCAGTTACATTTAAAGAACTGCCCACAGCAAAATAACACATTTCTGGAAAAAAATGTGCTAAGGGTAGCTGGGATTCATTATGCAGATTCAAATTAAGAAGCTGCAGTGTGAGCTTAATAGTGAGCTAAATGTTAAGTTAATGTCAAATCTGCTCTTAGGGCTGTGGCGTGTTCACATCTAATCACATCCACTGCCGGTTAGAAACAAGAGACTATTTGCCCTTCTCTACACAAAATCCAAAATCAAAGTGCTCCGGCTCATTCGCTCACTTTAGCCAACCAACCGTCCAAGCTGGGCATGAACCGCTGTGGTAGAAAGGGGCTGTGCTTTCACACTACACAACTGTGTACACGCATTCTGTGAGCCTTCTTCTATCCCCGGGGCCTACTCTAAATAGTAGTCAAAGAGAGGGATTGTGGGGGAGGGAGGCAGCGGCGGTGGGGGTGGGGTGGCAGAGACGGTAGAAAAGATGCAAAAAAGAAAGTGAGCTTTTATGGTCGATGTAACACTCCACTGATGCCGACACGAGCCTGTGCACCCTCGATGGTATGAATCAAGACAAACTAATGAGGATAGAGGGTTCGAGAAAAGATGTTAGCGGTGTGGTGGACCAGGTCTGGTTTTGGAAGGCATTTTTAATGAGCAGTCAGTGGCCTCTGACCCTGTAATTGACATGCTTTTATCTCTACAAGCAGTAAACAGAAGATACTGAAATGCAGCGTTTGCTCTTTGACACTGCTAATAAGCTGTCCTCTTTCCTCGGACACAGCTCGGTAGGATTTACAAATCTCACAATGTAAAAATCTCAAACATCAACGCAGGAAACCGAGCGCTGTCTTGATTTGTAATTGAAAACGTATTTATTGGTCTCACATAGACAACAACGTGTTTGTGTTTGTGTGTCTATCACTCTTTGCAAGGGGGAGAATGTCAGATTCAAGACGCCTCATGCTGGCATGGGGCCAGAGATTGTCCATTCAACCTACTCCAAATCACAACAGTAGTCTCAGTCAACTCTCCACCCCATTTAGTGCTACTTAGACCCATGTTTTTATACCCTATATTAGAAATGAATCTAATTAGTCCAACAACAACAACAACAATTAATTAGTACTCAGATGAACTGTCAAAAATGGTACATTATTAGTACACAAAATCTGCAACTAGAAGGTGAGATTAACACCAGGATAACCAGGACTCCTAAACGGTGTTGAGGAAGATGGCTAAATGCAAGAACGTGGGTACTACAGAGGACTGACGGGGAGAGAGATCCATCTTTACTTCTTAGAGAATTGAATCAAAGGTAAAGATGTAGAACCAAGACGCCATGCATGTTTAAATCTGGGCAGAGCACAAATAAGAGACTAACAGCAACAGCTACCATCAGTCAGAGGTACACACTGTTTGAACAGGTAGTGCACAAGATATAAAGAGTTGTCTCCACAGTCAACGAAGCCATTTATATTAGACTGTAAGCTGTCAAAAAGCCGATTCTGTCTATAAAGCAAGCTCTCTCTTCTGGACTCATCATTGTCAAGGAGTTACATAACAGCAGTCCATGATCAAGGCAGAACCTTCAAAGCCACTTCTACCCACCACCACTGCAAACGCTGCCTCTCTCTCTCCTGACACTTAAAGGGATGGTTTCTCTGCACGTCACCGCCTCTTCTTCAGCTTCAACACACATCATCACAGCTCACTGCTGATCTCCGGAGGAGACGAGAGGCTGTTATTACCGATCGCATCCCTGATGATGATGTGCATAGGTGTTGGGAGTGTGTGGGAGTTGGATGAGGGGTGCTGAAGTTACACGACACCCAGTTTAATCCAGCGGGGGGTTACCGGTGTTGCCTTGATGCTAATCACAGCTCACACATTCCACAAACACCCTCGACCTGAGGTCAGGAAACCTCCTCTGTCCTGCACACAAATAAACTCCAAACAAAGCCCACTACTCTGCATGGACAGATTCCCTGTAGACTGTGGGAGGGCTGAGCTGGCAGAGGAGAGGGAGGAACAACCAAGGGGGGAGGCAGGCGACAGAACATAACCTTCCATTAAAACAGTGTGGAATGCAGTCGGCATATGTCACAACTCTGGGAAATGATGCAACCCGGTCTCTCTCCACACTGTGATTGTTACTTTTGTTTTGTTTTAGCTTTTGTGTAACTTCAAGGAACGCTGTTGCTATCTTCTCTCCTCTGCACGTTTTAGGGTAAAACAACATGATTTAATCTGTTTTTAGTTACATTTAAAATTAGGATGAAATTGGTTATTGTGCATTTAATATAAACCTCTGCTGTATTGTTAGTGCTCTACCCTGCCTGAGGAATTTGTGATATATAACATCGTATTTGCACCTTTACTATAAAGAGCTCTGTGGTTTACTACCTTGTTCTATTAGGAGAAAATGAACTGTGAAAAAAAAAAATCATACCGTTTATTTATTTTTTCTTCCCTTCAGGTGCCATACAACCCAGACAACCTTCACCAATAAGGCAGGGAAACCTGTGTGTAGCCTTAGAGGCAACGCCAGGGGCAAAAACACTCGCTGCTGCTAACTGATTGCTGTCAGCAGCACCTGGTGATGACTGAAGGCAAGTCAGATCAATATTTGCATCAATTTAAATCGTCTTTCATTACGATGATGTGGCCTGAGAGCATTTTCACTCAGGTCTTTTATGCACGCATTCAAAACACACATAAACCAGGTGGATGGAAATGTACTTCGGTACGGAGACAAAAAATGAAGCAGTGAAGAAAACCGTGGCCATCGATGCCATTTGTTATCCAGACCTACCTGGTGCACAGAGCAGGGCCGCAACAAACACACCAGTCTCCTCCCCCGCTGATTGTCAAGTAAACTCCTTCAACCTGTAAAGCGCAGTCATTCCAAGCATTTGCTTTCCAGTGAGCTGCTGGGATGCTCAATAATACAAACTGAGCCAGAACAAAGGCCCCGCTGGAAGGAAGGAAGGAACAAGTCTTTTTCCGTCTCCTTGTTTACTTGGCAGCTGGCGTGTGTGAGAAAGAGCAGCAGATTGTGCGACAGACACCTGGATCACAGAAACATGTGACCAGAGAGGCTGGCACTAATCCTAAGGATTCTTCGGAGCGTTGCACTGAGATTTTAAAATGTCCTCCAGTGAAAACTCAAGTGAAATTAAGGGATTGCGACTAAAAACACACCCCTTTGTTAATTACATTGCTCATTGTATTAAAACAATATAACGGCGGGTGAAAGCGAGCAGAAAATGCCAGCCTAGTTTACGGCTGTACATTGTGTACGTTCACACCACCCCCCCTCCCCCTACAAGCACCTAATAAGTTGATGCACACAAAACACACATACAAACACTCAAACTTTGTCCTTCCCATGGTGTGTCCATGCTCGGAGAAACTCGGCCCCCTGGGGACGGGCAGATTAACACATGACAGAGCTTGTTAACCATGGACAAAGAGAGATGCTAATCTTGTACAGTCGGCCTTGACTGTCCTAAAACAGTACACAGACACAGCTATAGGGAAAGAGAGAGAGAGAATGAGCCCAAGAAAGAACAAGGGAGGGATACGCAGCAATAACAGAGGCCTCAGTATGTCCTAGAAATTAGACAATACTGTGGGGGAGGCAGGGCTAGGGGGTCCATCAGGCCCAAAACAGAGCCTGACTACAAACAACGGTGAGGGCAGGGACGACCAGCAGGGCAGCGAAGAGCTCAGCTCTGTGGATATTGATTGCACAGGAGAAAGTGGGGAGCCAGACTAGCTGCTCCCCAGATGGGAGGACAGAGACAGGCAGATGAAGTGCATTAAGTGAGGGGGGTTCCTCTGATGCTGTTAGCCCTCTCTCCCATGGGGGATAAGAGAGATCATAGTGACAACGTTTTAGGAGATGGGGGGGCAGAAAGAATGAGCTAGCAAGAAACAGAAGAGAAACAAAAAGGAGAGAAACAGAGGACCCAGCCGAAAGGCAACACAGAAACTAAGGCTAATTTGTAACTTGAAGAGGTGCTGGATCATCTCCATAATGGGCCGTCTGCCCACAAACAAGCTCCTCTTTGGGGGTAAATGAGATCAGGCCAGCCCAGGACCAGCTGGTGGGTTGGATCAATGACACCAGATAGAGCCGATATAGAGATGGAGGAAGAGGGCAGAACCGAGGCATCTGGACAGAACGCCAGAAACACACCCGAGAGGCTTTAGCGTTCTCTCTCTCTCTCTCTCTCTCTCTCTCTCTCTCTCTCTCTCTCTCTCTCTCTCTCTCTCTCTCGAGATTTTGCCCGGAGACATGGACACACACGCAAGGTACACGTGGAACGTGTCCATAAGAGGATTATGTCCTCCTGTTTGAAGTGGAACAAGGCACGTTCCAGATGGAATCTGATCCCTTGCAGGAGGGCGGACAGGCTGGACGGTTGACCAGATCAGCACCTACTAACTACAGCTTCCTAAGAACAAACCATACACCACACAACTGGCCTCAACACTGTAACATCTGCCAACTCCCTTTACCACAACAACCATTAACATACATTTAAATGAGCACTTCCTGGAGAGTTAATGATGTATCTTTACATTCAACCAATACTAATACATTGTGACAGGCCACAACCATATTTAAATGTCACCAGGAGAAACTGATACGACAGAGAAATAAATTGGCCTCCACAGCTGCCTATAGGGAAGGAAGTCTATCATTGTGTCAGCACCAGTGCCTGGTGCAAATGCCTATCATTCCACGCATGGCTATGGCGAGGGCAGGCTGGGTAGCCTCTGACATAATCTTGACCACATCAGGCACTGGGCCAGAGCGGCAAACATACAGCAATGTCGATGCAAAGAGGGACCCATTGACACAAATATCCTTGAGCCACAAGTGGGAGAGCAAAGTTAGAAACTGACAGAGCAGCCACTGTTTTTGGCCACATTTTTTAACATATACAATGCCGCATTACGCCAAACAACCAGGCACCGCAAAACACGTTGTGCCACAAAAAAGTTGGCCTTGAAACCTAGCAACAAGGCTGCGAACCACGTCTATTATCCATCCTCCCACCAGAGGAATTCAGAGCGTCCAAACACAGCAAATTACTGCAGCTGCTGGCAAATACAGCCTCGAAACCGCACCGCCAGTTGCCAACTGCATGCCCTGACAACTGTGACAAGCAAGGCTGCTATCATGACTGGGAAGCACAGACGACAGCAGCGTTTCCTCAAGCCTCAATCACCCAGAAAACAGAGAAGGAAATTGAGCCAAACAGTTTCTGTTCGCGTTTTGATAATCTCAAAACAAGAAGCCATTGTGTTGTTTGTTGCAATAGATTAAAACAGGGCTGGAGGTGATGGAGGTAATTTTTAAAGACGCCTAAAAGGTGCAAGGGTCATGCATTCAGTCCGATGACCAGAGGCACAGGCTTGCCCTTGTCGTCATTGAGAAGTTCAGAGCTGGGGGGCTTTCAATCTGATTCACCCACCCACCAAACACCAGTCCTGAGGGCAGCTCCACACACAGGACTATTAATGTGACAATCATCATGGGTCAAGAGGCCAGCTGGGGGCAAAAGACGATAATAAAATTTTAATTGCCCTAAAATACAACAAGCGCAACAGTAGATGTTAATAATGTGACCGTTTTTAACGCTGCAAAATGCATATATATGGCAAGGAAAAGCAGCAAAACTCACATTTTATAAGCTGGAACCAGTGGATATCTGGCATGTTTGCTAAAAAAGAAATGACTGAAACATTTAATCAATTATCAAAATAGTTGTTAATTATATCTCTGTTGATTGACAAGTTGATGTATTGACATAAGCACGCATTTCTTTCCATTTGTGAAACTGTGCTCAGAATTATTATGATATTAGTTATTACTATTTTTATTTATAACCTACTAATTATCTTATTATTAGTCATTATCAAAATGACAAATATTTATTGTTTTGTCAAGCCACTGATTGATTAATTGAATTACCGTTTCTGAATTAGTAACTAGATTTGTGAGTATTCTTCAGCTCGTCATATGGAGGAGTGGTTCAGACACAATACAGATTAATTCCAACAAAGTGCATGTAGTAACAGGAGTCATCCATTATATTAAAGACAACTAACAGGGATGAAGAAAAGACTGTGGTCCACTCCGTAATGGAAAGGAGATTATTGTGCTAAATTTGCACTTTTTTGTGTCATTTTGTCAGAATGACACTAATCGGCTTCATTTATTCAACTATCGTTTCTGACAAATCTACCGCACACAAAAAATGCCCCAGGCGGTATTCACATCCTTCATTTACATCCTCCAATAATCTTTTTAAGACCATCTTAAACAACTTCATAAAAAGACAGTGAGGTTTTTAATGGCAGCTAAATTTAATTTCATGTGATTGCATTAGGCCGTCTGTCTTTCCTCCATTTTCCTGCCTCATCCACCAACATTGTGAGTCAGCCATTCTCTCATCCGTGCACCAGCAGGGGGGTGGGGGGCGGACTAACTGATGGCTTAGCCCAACTCTGATTTAAGAGTCCTGGAGAGTCTCCAAGCCTTGCGTGGTAGTCTTAAAAGTGCTCATATTAGTCACCCCGGGATGCCATTTACTAAGAATGACACCAATATCATCATGGTTTATCGCACACTGTGTGACCCTTCCATGCCCACTCTGGCCACAGAAGCTCGAGACGGTTCATGCCGGTGTCTGCAGCACATCAAGGGAGGAGAATAGTCGTGGGCTGAGGATAAAGATTTCCAATGCTTGCGTGTTTGCAGTTTATTAAACTGTCTTGGCCGGGCTTTGGGAACTGGCAGCGTTTTTCGCCTCCCCCATTGTTCTACAGAGGGGAGTGTAATCTGTCTTGTTGCACTCGCTCACCGAAAAAGAGTCGGCGGAGGAGCGGCTATACGGGGCCCTCCAGCATTAACTCTCAACACCACAATAGCTGATCACTTCTGGGGGTAACATTAATCACCTCTGATTACATGCCAGCTCGAGTCTGTGCACAGCCATCTCAAGGGATGTTTCAGCCTCACGCACTCCCTCCAAGGTCTGAGGAAATTGTTGCTTTTTAACGTGCTACAAGTTAATGCCAAGTCATTCGGTTTGGTTGACATGAAAACTGAGTGGGCATCTGCTAAATCATTAGCCCCTTTATTTGCCGGCTTTCCCCCCCTGAGGCGATTACATTTCTCAGCACTCACACCACTTGGCCCGTCACAGAACAATAGACGCCCGCGATGGAGGATGGAGAGGCAAGGGGGGGAAAAACAAAAAGTTTAGCGAGGGAAAATACAGACAAAACGGTTGCACAAATACAGAAAACATTCTGTTAATGGAGGAGGAAAAGAGCATATATTGAAACAGCGCGTCTGATTTAAGGTAGCCTCAGAGATCTGTTGAGCACTTCCAGCGACCACGCAGCCTGCCACCGCCCCATCAGCCCCGTTCAATGGGGATCAATCTGGTTCTGGAAACGGAGCCCCTCGTCGACCAATAGACGAGGTGAGACCCAAAACGAAACCTTTTAAGACATTTTCAGCTGCGTACTAAACATTCATTCACACAAAGAGCTGCAATAATTCCGATGCACTGTTAAAAAGAGGAAACGCGAGTAATACCACGGTACGTACAAGTGGGACTCGGACGTACGCTACTTGACATACGGGTCATTTTAAACATTCGGTTCCGATAAAGGTTAATTAGCCTAACGGCGATTACAAACTGGCATTAGCATGCTAGCTACAGCTAAACGAATATCGCCCTTACCAGTCGGTGCGGCGGAGCTAGCGAAATCCTCTTCAGCTACGCCCCAGCGTTAGCAGCACTCTCCGACCGAGTCCTCGAGTCAGGAAAAATAAAGTGAGGATGAGGTTAAAAATGAAACCGGGGGAAACGGAAGAAAATCGCGGGAGAGCGAATCGAGCCGAGTCGACAAACAAGAAACTTCTGGTTCTCGAGCGCCGTTTCTCACAAGTGATGCGCGTTCACTGAAAGGAAGAAAGGAGGAGAATGACGCTTCAGTCCACTCTCGCTCACGCACACACACACGCGCGCGCGCGCACACACACACGCAAGATAGTAGACCGGTGAACGGATGGATGGACAGGCGGAGAAGAGGAGAGGGCTGCCGCTGCCTTCAGGTGCTACAAGAAATGTCGGAATAATGAAAGATTTACATACAAAAGACACGTGAACATGTTTTGTGCTGTTGTAAAAACGCGACATTACGTACATAAGTAGAGTCCGACACATTTGGGTTGTCTGTGTCCGTTGTAGAGATGATAATAGGTGACAGTTAAGCGAATCAATTTGTTAAAAAATAGGTTTTCTTGCCCAGAGGTAACGCTAGATGAGAGGAGCCTAGCTTAATGACGAGGGACGGGAAAACAGCACACCTGACTCTCTCCGAAGGTAACAACAAGATCAATAATTAACACGTAATATCACGTTTGTCTACTCCGTACAAGTGAAAAACAACAATATCAGTTTACGTGTGTGTGTCAGACTATTTCTAACAGTTGCGAGGCAACCACAGTGGAGACTGCAGTTACAATTTTGTCATTCCCGTTATTCTCTAGCATTCAATTGACCAACAAATAATCAAATATTTGAAGAAAATAGTCAGCATATTAATTGGTGATGGAAATACCCATCAGTTGCAGCCCTAGTCTGTTAGTTTGGGATAACACTGGGGGACAGAGAAAAATGTTAAGGAGGCCATAAAGTTTAAATTCATTGCGATGACATCATCAGGTTCGGCTTCACAAAGCTCCCTTCACAACATAGACTGTATATAAGAACTGGACGAAGTCATCATGAGGTCACCCGATGGTTTGAAGCCTTTAGTTTGGCCTTTTGGCCATCGCCATCTTTGGATTTTTAATGGAAGTGACCTACTTGGACTGAGGAGGAGTGACGGCTGGATCTGATGGACATAAGCCTCAAAGTTCAAGGTAAACTTTTCAGCTAAGTGTCAAAGTAATCTTCATATTTAATTGCATTAGTAGCGACCTGTCGATCACAAGGTAGCTGTGCCTAAAAGCATACCCTGCTTTATTGTCTATTTGAGTCTTTATACCTGTTTGTGTAGCAAGTGTTGTGTTCGACCGGATTGTTTCACAAGTAACAAGTTACAAGCTCATTTTAAACAAGCTATAACAAGCAATAACAAGCTAAATCACCGTCAGGCGATAGTAGGTTCCCAGATTGCATTTGAGCCAATGTGTTCTGCCTCTGTGTTTATGGACATTATTCTAACCAATACAAATACTGACCTTAATGTGCAAAATGTCCCCTTTAATTGCACATTTGTTGAGGAACATGTACTAAAGCACACTATCTAGTGGAATATTGTGCTTCAGGAGTAGCCTGTAGAACCGTGGAAGACCTGGTTAATTCCAGCCATGACCATAGATACTGGCATAACTGGAATAGAGTGGTTATTAAATAATAGTAGTTCCTGTTATGTTTGACAAGTCTAAATCCACCATGAGACATGCCTTTGTTTTTGTTTGGCTTCGGGATCCACTTTGCCAGTCGTGGGTGTGGCAAACATTAATCCAAAGTAAATTTCAACAGAGGGAGTCCTGTCAAATGGGCAAACACAATTGGCCTTATGTTAATAAAAGGTTGATCCTGATCTGTCATTATATTTGGCTAATTTAATAATGGGTATCACTGCCTTTAAAAATGATAGGCTCCTTCCAGAGAACTTGATCACTATAAATTACATTTCAACTATTAAAGTAAATTTCTTTCATTTCAGAATCATTAAAACCATTTTTTTATTTTCACAACTTCCAACCTCAGAAATAGGAGGCTGCTAGGAGTCCTTGAAGGCAGCATGCACCACGACAGCGCGCCACGCTGAAATTGAAAGGGGTGAATAGCGAATAGCAGGGGAACTCTGCTTTCTCTCGGCGCAGCCAATCCCCTCTCAGGCTGGGGGATTATTCAAATTAAGGATGATGTCACCTCCTGCAAGTCACCCTACTCCCTCACCCGAGTTCTTCCCGGTTGTCTGTTGCCCTCCCTCTTAGGCCCCTGCACCCCCTTTTCTCTTCTCTTCAAACCCTTTTCTTCCTTTCTCCATGCCCCAGTGCACACACACACACACACACACACACACACACACACACACACACACACACACACGCATCAAGTTGTAGGCATTGTCTGCCTTCAATGTGACTGTTGCATCGATTTAAAATCTCTGGCGACATTTCAGACCTGTTGATTTTAGTAATTGAAGTTATTTCCAAATGAGGATGTAATTCTGCTACGAATATGCACACACCATTTAAGGTCCTGCACATTTCTTTTTTTTAAATGTTTTTATTGTCTTAAAATTAAAATGTCCTGCAATCCTAACTCCCCATGCAGTTAAACATGTGCACCTGCCAGGTCAGTGTGTCACAGAGATCTGGAGAAGCCGGTTGAAAAGGGGCGAGCTCGCAGAGCAGCAAACATAGAGTGCAGTTGCGTGTTTTCTTCTCAGTCCCAAACGGGCGTTTGTTTCATGGTTTCCAAGCTTTTTGTTTCTGTGTGCTCCTCACCAGAACAGGCTTTTTTTTTTTTTAGAAATCAGAGACAGTCTGGGTGGGCATGCCGCCTGTCTGCCTGTCTGTCTGCCGCGCTGCTGCTCAGCTCCCAGCAGCCGCCTGCCCTCGTCTACATGAGCCAGCCTTTTGTGTGCTCGTCTGTTGTGGATGGGCTTCTTTTCATGTCGAGCCTGTGGTGTTCTCTTCTCTCTCTCCAAGTGCATGGAGAGAGGGAGGCGGGGGGAACATTTGTTTGAGCTCTGGGTGGAAATGTGTGGCACGAAAACCAAATAGATACACCTGATTGCATAAAAAAACATGTGATCCGTTGGTCTTTTATCCGTCTCTGTCAGGTTTCCAGGGGAAGTTTTCTCCTCTGATCAGTGATGAACAGCTCCGTGCTGTCTGCTGTTCAGCGATGCCA
The DNA here is from genome assembly GCF_963514095.1 of Eutrigla gurnardus. Taxonomy (NCBI): domain Eukaryota; kingdom Metazoa; phylum Chordata; class Actinopteri; order Perciformes; family Triglidae; genus Eutrigla; species Eutrigla gurnardus. Next base: position 16,432,447 of record NC_139931.1, on the reverse strand, counting down.
CTTTTTCTCGCTGTTGAAGGTCAAGTTGCACCCACAGGAAAACAGCACCCTAACTGCGAGAACGCGTGATGGTACGGTGTGCATGCGAGTGAAAGGAAAGGAGACCGGGGAGAAGGTGGAAACACCGGGGAGGTTTTCGATGCCTGTTGGCTCGACGCTGATGGACGTATTGGCATGGTCAGCCAGCCGCAACAAAGAGAGGAAGGTGGGGTTTTTGTTTTTTTCCTCCACTCAGGCGGTGGTGTGCGGCAGCGGAGACAGGAAGGGGCAGGGCTGTGTACCCCGCTGCACAGTTCCCGTGTTATTTATCTCATTGTTTTTTTTCCCCCAGCTGGGGCATCCACAACACAAAAGGGGGGCTGGCGCACTGTCAAGCCTCCCAAAAACCTGGCCCCCAGTCAGGGCTCCGCTTCCTTAGACAAGCTCTTACACAACACGTTAGTTATTTAAGCAGATACAGGCACGCTCTCACCGCGCTTCATGTGTTCCAGCGTGTACAGTCGGACAGCACAGAGAGTCTCCTGCTCATCGAGAAAGCAGCCAGACACACCCACCACACACCACAGACACGGTCGCCATCTTTGTTTCGTTTTTTTCTTATTAGTGTTAATCAAAAGCCCTCTTTAAACCTGGGATATTAGCACTCTAATTGTCCAATTGTGACTGGAAACAAATGCAGGTATAAACGGGCCGTGTGAATGAATGCCAGGCAGCACCCGTGGGTGCAGCTGCTGCTCCCCGAGCACGCCGTGTACGCCCTATAGAGAGAGCAGCATGCCAGCAGAGCTCATCATTAACATGCAGCACGAGCGACACACACATGTATCACGTTAGAATATGAGGACGATCAAATGCAAATCCGGGGATGGGAGAGCAGCTGCCCCCTTTTCCTCTGTGGGACTGTTTAACCCCTTTACCCTAAAGGCCGGCCACTTCCTGTCAGTCTGACTCTATAAGTGCTCCGTCTCAACCCCGTCAGCATCCTTGAGTAAATAATGCATGCATGTACTGAGGGGTATTGGACAGCCATACAACTCTGCACCAAGAGGAGTGAGCGTGCACGTATCTGCCTGACTATCTGCCCCTCACATATTCTCGTCTTGGTCCATTTGCATGCTGAGTTCTCTGGCCGGTACATCCGGAGCCCCGTCCGTTTACCTTAAGATGCAGACTGTGGTAATGGCACATTTGAAGGTTAAGCACTTAACTTGTTCTGTCAGTGTTATTCATCTTTAATGAAGGCAACAAACCGCTCCCTTTCATAATGTTTTTTCCCCCCTCTCCTCCTCTTCCTTAAGTAGCTGCGTTTCAGCTTCCTGTATTTCCCTTCATTGGCTCTGGGTTGTATTGATTGGATGGTTGGCTGGTGGCTGCAGACAGAGCATGCTCTCTCCCTCTAGTGGTGCCAGACGACCACAACACACTTAATATTCCATCCCAGCACACACCCAGCCACGTGTGTGGTTCAACAAGACTGTCCAGCCCCCAAAATCTGTGAATCCTGATGGTTGTGGGTTTAGTGTTCTGGATAAAACAACCCGTGGAATCGTGGGTTAGTGTTCGTGGTAATAGGGTCATTAATAAAAGCAGTTTTACACGAGTTAAGAAAAGTGGAAATCAATTTCATGATCGTTCTCTCAATAAAACTGTTGGATGTCATTGTACTCTTTAACATTGTCGATAATTTAACATCGCATCAAGAATTTATGGCAGCGTATTTTTCACATGATTGATATGCTTGGTGCATCTCTTCTGGGAGCAGGATAGAAATAAAAAATAGAAATAATAAATAAAAGTAAATGTATTTTTTCTATTTATTGTATTTTTATGTATTATTTAATGTTTTCTTTCATTTGTCGATAGCTTTGTCTTGTTTATGGCTCTCGAAAGTCAAATATACAAAGTTGAAGAAAAATAAGAATTTAAGCAGCTGATGGGACAGAAAACATTTCAGAGTCGTTTATTTAACCGACATGTACGTTCATTCAGAAGGCAGCGGCGTCTTCACAGAAAAGATTCAGTACAAATGAGGGTAAAAACCTGTACAAGTTCCTCCTATAAAGAAACTATCAGATCCTCTGAGAGAGGTTAATAATACTTATGAAAGCATACAAAATATAAGGAAATGAATGCAAAGTAACCATTAAAGTGGCATTAAAGAACCTTCCCTAAGTGTCAAGCCAACGGAACACATTACATATACAATGCTTTGCTCCCCTGTGCATTTAAATCAAGTGAAATCAGTCCGTCTTCATTTAGTGCAAAAAAGTACATAAATAAACAGTCATTAAAACGACACTTGTAAACAATATTCATTCATTTAAATTGGCATGTCAGTGAACAATAAAAAAAAAGGTCCCCTTTAGTCCTGTGTGCCTTTCATGTGCCTCCAAGCGGCATGCTGGAACGACATCACCGCTTCAGTACGTTTCTATATTAAGATATTCTGAATATTCATTTACCTTCTAACAGGGTGAAGGAACAAGCTGCTGGTCTGCAGAAATGCCCCGGCTCCTTCACACATAATAAAAACCAGAGCCATCACCCTTGAACATGGCTTCAGGCTCTGAGCTGCCGGTACCGCCAAACAAAGATGTGGTCATTAACATAAAATAGGCACCTCACCTTACCTTTCCATAAAAATGTCTTTTTTTTTTTTCGGGAAAGAAATGCACGAAAAACGTAACATAATAAAACAGGTAGGAGATCAAATCTAATCTGCAGTGAGTGCACTCCAGTAAGCCTTCAGCAAATTTACCACTTATTCCAGGAAACTCCTGGTCAGTCGCACCCCTTTTCTGCCAAACACACACCAGATCAAGTAGCTTAGCAGAGTAGCATGAACCGCCGTCTCTGCAGCGTCCGACCTCAGTGGGATCAAGTATTAAAATATTAAAAACTAGCTCATCGGCTCAAATGGACGAGACAAAGAAGAATCAGGAACGTGCCGTTTGTATCGTTTTACCTTAAATGTGAATAATGTGACAATGATTAATATTCAGCATAATATGGAGGTTTTATACAGTTTAGCTTAACTCTCTCTTCTCAGCTAGTTACCGCTCTCCGCCTTTATGGACCATGGAGCCGTTGCAAACGTCCCAAATTAGTCCAATTTCCTGCTACTTGGATGACACCAGCTGACAGGATGTAAACATTGACCCAAGCTGTTGCCTAGCAATGCCGCTGAGCTGCACTATAAGGCCTGGTGACGATGCCTGAATCCTGAACTTTACTGTGCAGCCTTGCACGGAGCACTTTAACCCAAACGGCGAAGAGGCTCTGCCTCGCAGTGCATCAGTGCTCTCTACAAGCAGAAGCAGCTCATACATATTGATGACTTGACTGGTAAGGCTGCAGGGCTCGTCATTCCTCGCGGAGGCATCGTCGCCCTCCAGCCAGAGGATGTGAACAAAGAAGAAGAAGAAGACGGTAGCGGAGGAGCAGCCTCGACTAACGTGCATCATTTTTGTGTGTCCATTCTAGCTCTGCTAGGACGATTCAGAGGATGTAGACATATTTACATAATCAAGAAGCAAAATTTTAAAAAGTTCTGTAACCCAGGTACGTGGACACTAAAATAATTTGAGTGTAAACGTGTATCCCTTTTACTCGGCGGACCATGTGTCCTGTCTGTAGCAATGAACTGGTCAAAGCCCTGCAAACTGACACTTCAGACAGACCCAATAAATTATTCATTCAGCACAAAAGCCCAAGCAGGTAATTGGGCTTACGGTGCGTTCAGGCGTTCCAGTACAAATCTAAATGCAAAAATTCAAACACGGACCAAAGAGGACAGCGTGGTCCAAGGTCAGTCTGTCCACTGCCGAGGCATTTATCGTCCCAGCTGGGGATTTAAAAAAAAAGAGAAAAAGGAGTGCCTTTGCAGAGTGCTAGAGTGGAAATACAGTGCTTTAAAAAGAGAGAAAAAAAATCCATTGCCCTAATGCCCTTCCACACAATCGTAGACCCAATCCCAATGCCCCCCTAAGACTTAAACCCTGAACCCTCAGGGACTTAACCGATGTCACCCGGTAAACGGTTGAGTGAGGCTGCAAGGGCTTCAAATAATATATATATATATATATATATAAAATATAATTATTATATATATATATATATATTTTAATATGACTGCATGTCTTTGAAAATCATGTAAAGTACATTTGTGGGGTTTAAGGGTTTTTTAACTGCCTGATGTGCTTACATTCTACTGAATTCCTGGGCGGTTTTTTTTTACGTAACATGTTAAATCCTTAATGTGTGTGTGTATATTTAATCTGAATGGCTGAACACCCTTGGTGCCTCTTGGGTTACCTTTGCTTACAACGCTGTGAATTGTGGGTAATCGGAATACGAGAGCCCTCAAGCAGTTGACAGTCGACCTCACGGGAGCGTGCCTCGTTGGGATTGGGCTATACGCCGCTTACTTCCTTTGTGCATCCTCCTCCTCCTCCTCTTCCTCACCACTCACAGCAGCAGAGGAAGGAGCACGACGGGCCCTCGGGCCCACGGAACTTGCCGGAGCTCGGCGTGTCCGTGCACTCTGCGATGAAGGCGTGCAGATGGTTGACCCGGACCTGCTCCTGAGTCTGAGCCTGTAGGACGACAAACAACAAGCTGAAAAGTGTCTGCTTGCAGTTACACCTGCGAGTCAACGTGCAACGAGGGCGTCGCCGGGGGTTACCATGATGGTGTCGTAGGCTCCGGTGATGAGCGCGATGAAGAGGGACAGCACCATGTAGATGAAGAGCGAGATGAAGGAGTAAAAGTAGACCTGGCTGAAGATCCACACCAGCGTGCTGCTCTTCTCCATCTCGGCGAAGGTGTCGAACATGTCGTCCCCGTTGATCAGAGAGAACAGGCACTGGGACACCATGGACAGCGAGCGAAACTGGACACGGGCAACACAACACACCATGTGTCATCAAGTTATCATAATGCAATATTTAAATGGAGAAGTAAGACACCGGTGAGAGGGCGATATTCTGGAAATGCACTTCTTCTCATACTTGCCAATGTTAGAAGATCGATCGACATAAATATTGCAGCAGGTTTGATGGTGTAGTGCAGAGGTCTAAAGCCCCTAGGCCTATAGTAACACAGTGGAGGGACCCCCTATTACATATTTAAAATTGTGTTCCTTATTAAACCCGGCCAATAATAATGTGTAGTGCAGCTTATAGTGCCCTATGTACAAGTACTTCATAACGACGTATGTATACGATGCTAAGTCAATAAAATAATAATTGCTGACAGATTAATATATTTATAGAACATATTTTAATTCTATGTTGGCATTTCTACATTACAATGCTTATTATAGGTTGTATTCATGTTAATCTGTATTTTTGGACATATTTAAATTTTTGAAAGAAAAAAAGTTTGGGATCAATTTTAGGGACCCCCTGCAGTAACTCTGCAGACCCCTAGGGGTCACAGACCCCCTGTTGAAGATCTCAGGCGTAGTGGTCTTGGTTCCAGGAGGAAGTGACGTTCAGGTGCAACACAGCAATTAAGCAGATTTCCCATCAATTTGAGGTATGAAGTTCAGTTAAAAAGGTCATTCAGAGGACGACTCTGCCTTTAAATAAAATAACCCTGATGATGTCATTCTGCTGCTTTATTTAAATATCGGTCTCTCATGAGTCACCTGACTTTATGAAAGCGCAATAATAAATGACAGGAGGACGCCTTTAAGGCATTTTTGTAGAAATGCTGCTAATTTTAGCACAATTCTTCATGAATGCATGTTTTGCATCTGTGTCATTTTATTGGTCGCTATTTCTCGGGTTGTTTGCTGATTCTCCGTCTGCCTGAAAACACTGAGCAAAAACAATCCGTCTGCATCGCGTTGCTATGGTTCATATTTAATAAATGTCAATTTCTTTCATAAATTATACACAGCTGCAAGGATGATATGCTGGAGGGCATTTTATGATAATTGGGCTGTTGTGACTCATACTTGCTCCTACCTTGGTGTGATAGGGCCCCAGCACAATCCAGCCACAGAAGCAGTACCCCATGTAAATGGCAGCGGCGCAGCAACAGAAGCGGATAACGTTTGGAAAAGCAGCTCTTAGAGTCACGATCAGGATCTGTGAGACAAGGAGGGAGAGAGGGGGGGAATAGATTTAACCTTCGGAGAAAGCGCAGCGATGCGGAAACACAAGACGGAAAAATAAGGATGTGTGTGCGTTTCACCTACGTTGTATTTCTGGAAGAAGCTGAGGTAGCGGATGACTCCCACCCACACCAGCAGGGTGGAGGTTCCCAGCAGGATCCCACACATGTCGTACGATGACAGATTCTGCATCACAACGGCGGCGGCGTTAATCACAAGAAACCGCTGTATCCGAGACAGTTTACCGACACGCGCCACCTTACCTTGGACTCGATCCCGACCTTGATGAAGCTGCCGATGATGGTGAACATGTCGCTGACGATGAGCAGGAGGTACCAGCCGTTGATGAACTCCAGCCGGTCTCCCCAGCTCACGCTGCGCCCAAGGCTGCGTTTGAAGAACTGCACGTACTCCTGGTTGGAGAGGCGGTTTGTTAAAAGTAACATGATATTAGGTTTAGGAAAAACATCCTGGTCGGGCTGAAAGTAAGTACGTAAAGAAATTTACGGAAAACGTCACCAGGGTAACTTCACAATGACTCTTTGGGACTCGAACACGGGTCATTAATATGTATTGTCCCATTTAAAAAAAATAATAAACCTACAAAATCTACAAATTGTCAAAACCGAGGACAAGCAGGACGACATTTATATTTTGACGACATGAGCACATACGTGTTGCAGGATGATGCCTCGGAGGATGGAGCGCCCACACAGCAGCAGAGACAGCAGGCAGACCAACGCCACCAGCACGTCAAAGAACTCCCGGAGGTAGGTATCCGCTGCAGGAAGAGCGGCCGGTTGAGGGGATCAAATGACAAATGAGAAAACGTCGGATCATTAAGTGGCAGATGAGGAGTTAACTCACCGTGTCCAGACACGTTGGGGTCTCGACACTCCTTTATGGTGGCCTTGTTCAGCAGGTTGATCTTTACTTTGCCGCTGTGCGCCCTGTTGTCCATGACGACCTGATCACAGCAAGAACCAGAGTAAATATGCAGCCTCTATGCAGGGAAACGCTTATTATCTCAACTCTCAGGGTGTTTATTTAAATAGAAATAATAAAAAAGGGAAAGCTCACAGTGATGGCAAAGGTGTAGCAGTCGGGGATTTCATTGTTTATAATGGTCTGAATGTTGATGGCCTTCAGCTGGAAGTCGATCGTCACATTGATCAGCCTGGACACAAACGCACGACAAACGGAATTCAATGAGGAAAAATCACACTTTGGATTTTTCCATTCCCAATGCTAAAAGAGCAAACATGTCATCTGACTTGTCAAACTTGAGAGTGAAATTCTTGTAGTCACTATTTCCTGGAGTTGAAGCGTAGGTCAGTGGATTCAGGCCAATGCACTCTGGAACGAAGAAAATAATCAGAAAATAGCATTAGAGGAAGTTAATGTGTAATTTTCCCTCATCACATGAAGCCCTAACCACACTTCCTCACAGCATGTAAAAGCAGAATCGTCCCTTTGGAGATTTTTGGTTCGCCACTATATTTATCACGTGTTGTCAAAGCGCGACTCTGCCAAATCAGCAGCTGGATCCAAATAATTCCTTTCCCAAGGCGGTGACTAACGCGTTGCTACTAAAGTATATGGAAAAAGCTATTTCAAGCTTTTGAAAGTAGGGCACATTTACAGGGAATCTGTTAACATGTGTGGAGCAGCAGCACAATGACTCACTGACATGACTCACCGACACAGTATTTTCCTTTAGGGCCAAGGAAATACTGGCGGCTGGTTTTAATGTCGAATACAGGGGGACAAATTTAACGAATGCCACAGAGAGAAAATGTGAAAGACAAAACAGTCATCCTACCGGCGTCAACATGGGGATCGATGTCAAAGGTGTCGTTGAGGGGGTCGATGGTGCCCCTCCTGTAGTAGCGCTGGCAGAGGGACAGCGCACTGTCGTTGACGCCGGTGCCCAACACGTACGCATACCGCCCCAGTGAGATCTGAGGTAGAGTCAGGTACTGAAGGGGGCAGAGAGGCAGAGAATTAAACCTCAACTTGAGGCATATTCATAAAAAAAAAATCTTCTTTGTAAGGGGAAAAAAAACATGCATTCACCCAAATTACAAAAAACAAACACACGTTCTCTGTCATCTCTTTCAGTTTGGGTCCAACATTTTGCTTAACAACCCGAAAATAACGACTTTGCCGTCGGTCTCAGCTGTATTTTGTGTTAAGTGCTAGTTAGCAAACGTTAGCAAGCTAAACTAATATGGCAAACATGGTAAACGGAATGCACTGCCTATATTAAAGTTCTTCTAAGCTGCAACTTTAACATGGCAAACGTAAGGCAACAGCAGGAATGGGAGATCGCTAACACACAGCTAACATTAGCTCACTAACTTCATCAGCTTAATCATCATCATTTTAGTCATCAACTGCACCGCTGGTAGACATACGGTGTATGTAATCCTTAGTAAAATAATCCTTTGTTGTGCTGAAATCTGATGTTTTTAGCTAGCTAGGGGATTTTGCTAGCTGGGTTTCATATGTTGGCCAGTGGTTTTACCCTGCAGTTGGCGTGGCTTTCAAGCTATGAAGCGTTATGCTGTTTCTCTATAGGTGCTAAACACCAACCTGTTAGCATTGTCATTTAGAGCGTGTTAGCATGCAGACACTAGCATTTAGCTGCTGTGCATCAATTTCAGCCACACAGAGCTGCTAGCATGGCTCGTACTGGAGATTCAGCAGGTCACGTTTGCATTCACGGACTGTTCGGGGTTGATGTATGCGTTTCAAATAAAACACGTTGCTGTTGGAAATGATATCTCAAAACTATCTGCATGGCTAGACATTCCTGGAGATCATAGAATCATTTTTGGGGGATTTTTGTAATTTGGGTGAACTGGCCCTTTAAGGCAGCCGTAGACACTGAAATGACTCCCTGGCTACCTGCTCTACGGCGAAGTGGATGCGGCTGCACAGCTCCTTCTGCGTGTGGACGGCCTGAGGAGCGCCGCCATGGTAACCCATCAGGAAAAGATGTTTGAAAACATCTGTGCTCTCCTCTTTGAATGTCACCACCATCTGGTTGCTGAGTCCAAAGAGCACCAACTAGGAGGCAGGGACAGAAACAAACAGACTTTAACGACCAGGCAACCACAGATGACGCAATCTGAAGTAATGAAATCATGAAGCTGCAGCCACCTGCACGGTCACGATGATGATTTTGAGGAGCTGCAGGCCTAGTTTGAAAGGCTTGCGTCCCTTAGCGTGATACTTGTCACAGGGGCTCATGAAGAAGTACTTGAGCTTCCTCCTCAGGGCCTCCTCCTCCTCTTCCTCCTGCCTCCGAGGGGCCTCGGAGCCCACCAGAGCAGTGGGGCGAGGGCTCCCATAGCCGGTCACGGAGGAGAGAAGCCTGTCCTTCTCTGGGAAACACAAAGAAAACCATGGTCTCAGACAGGCGATTCGCTGGAAAGATCAGCATTAAAAGGTTAATGTGATTTGTATTAGTTGTTTTTTATGATGTTGTTGCCTATTATACCCTTAACAAAGGAGAGGCACTCCAGAGATCTAGTATAATACTTGGGAGACCCACAAGAGACAAAATTGAAGCAGAATTGGGCGAAGTCATGACATTTAGTCGCTAGTATGACTAAAAATAAAATAACAACACTTGATTGATTGAAAAAATAGAACAATCCATTTGCACCTATCTCTTTTCTCAAGCCAATTCTCTGTGCAGAGCCGAAGTTGCAGATTAACTAACAGATGGATGTCACAATGTCATTGGTTGAAGCTGATGTAAGCAGGCGTCATATTTTGTTGAATAAATGCACAATTTGACCTGGAATGTGACCTAAAAGCAAACATGTACATTATTTTCTGCTTCCAATTTGTCGAATTTGATAATTTGCTGCTTTTTCTTATCTTACATTGTAGTAAATTGAATATCCTGGGCTGTTGGTACATTGATGACCTCACCGTGGATTTAAGGAAGTTGAAGTGGCATCTGTCATCTACTCACCCACGTTTAGGTTTCAAGCAAAACCTAAATATTTCCCCAAACGATTTCCCTCCAGAGCCTCAACCCAATATGTAAATGTATACAAAAAACAAAAAACAGGTGAGGTGCACCTTTAAGTTTTGCTTTACCTGTCTCTGTAAATCATTCATTCAAAGTGGCACGAGGGCGCTGCTTTACCTGACGTCACAACTAAAACGGGGTACAGCAGGAGGATCTATTTAACCTCGGTTTTGAGCATGCCCTTCATCAGAATGAGCATCCGCAGCAGTAGATACATGAGGAGCCACCACGAAGCGGGGAACCGCGAGCCATGACGCCGGACAGACCCAGGAGGAGCTCCGTAAACAAACCTGTGGCGGTGTCTTCGGTGTGACTGGAAGACGCCATGCTGGCGGCGAGGATCAGGCGGGGAGGACGGAGGAGGACACGGCCGACTCGGACACCGAGGACTGGAGTGATTTCATGGCGGGTTTCATCGCGCTTTCATAAAGGATGCTCGCTGTCGCAGTGGACGACACGGAGGTAAACAAGAGCGCAGCTTCCTGGGAGCCACGTGACTCCATCATCACGTGACCGAGATCCTACTTCCTGCTGCTGTTACTATCAACACTGCTGCCGGTAAACATTCTGCTCATTTATTCACGCGTTATATCGACTCAACTGTTCAATATCAATAATCTACATGTGAACATGTGTTATTTTGCCATGTTTGCCAATTATTAATTGAACTATCTCTCATATTTACTGCTGCAACACTGATCTTATCTTAAATATAATATACAAATATTATTGAATATCCAGGGTTAGAACCGACATTAAAAAAATGAATATAGGCTAGGTTATATGATAAATTAAGTTATTGTTTGAGTTATGGAGAAAGGGTTGGACCTATTTCAAGTTCGAGTTGTATTTGTTTATTGATTATGAATATTGTTTATAAAATATTTTGACAGTTTGCTGTATTTGTTATTTTAGTTGTTTTCTTTTACTCATTTATAATATGATTGAAATAAACACAAATAACGTGAAAGTACATGGTTTTCACCATCCACTATTTATCAACACAATTCATGTATGCATGAAAGTAAAGTTACATTTTTTGACCAGCCATTATCATGGCTGCCACTTAGATACTTCCAGTCATTTCTTCTGTTAGGAACATTCCTAAGCAACAAAGACTTCTGAACTGCAGCCCTGATGTGCCCACTCTGTTCACTCCTGTCAAAGTCTCCACACACATCATCACAAGTGCATGTGGTTATGAGTCACAGTGACACATTTCTACTGTTATTACAGTTTTATTCTCATGGTCATCAGACAAATCAACAACAACAAGCAGAAAGCATTAGGAGCAGGGCCGTTGCCACGCAACACTGGAAAACACAACTAAGCAGATTTCACAAAATGTCACTGTATATCTTTCTCTTTTTTGGGGGGGGGGGGGGTTGCTTGCAGCAAACGGCACTAAAAGTGCAAACTACGGCAAATGTGCTGGTTAGCTACTGCGCTTCTGTCACGATGGCATCGGTCAGGACGGTGTTATCATCTGTACCAGCCATACGAGAGCCCTGCAGAGCGGCGGCCGCGACCTAGCCAGTGGAGCACGTTCATAGGCAGTCAAATCACACGCGTTCGGTCCAGCTACATCGACAAATCAAGTAGAAGCTCGGACAACAACACACACAGAGGAAGAGTGACTCAATTCTCTGCTCAGGTAAACATTGCAAATAGTTGTTTGCTGCTATATTAATGCTCCCAATCCGTTATATTGTACCTTTAATCATTTGGATTTTTCCTATTTTATTCAGTGTTGACTGTTGGATTATGTTTTCTGTAAATTTACCAACCTGCAGGTCTAAATGGTGTTTCAATGCCTTCATTTTGCTACCAGGAATAACATTCTGGGGGGAGAAATGCTGCAGCCTTTACTCGTTTATTATTTAATTGGATGCCAAGTCTAAATATATTAAGAGGCAGCTAATAAATGTGTAAATTGTGTTTTTTATTTTGGAATATAAGCTCCCCTCCATTACTAATACCCCCCAAAGTTACAACAATAAAATTTCATTTTTAAAAGTTGTGAACAAATGACCTCAGTGTCGTCACTGGCAGCTACGGCCCTGATCGTGAATCTAGTTTACAGAGATGAAACATGCAGCGCGAGTTGAGCTGGAATGAAACAAAGAAAACAACAAAAACTTGGTGAAATTATGCCAAGTCGTTTTTGTAGCACTAAAAAGAGGTGTTGTGAATTAATTACATTTATCTATAAAATCACAGAATTGACGTGTTTATAGGTTGTCTCTTACGAATGACATGTGATGTAAAAATGGGATGGAAAACTGCAAATTAAAGATGATCTTCATTTCACGATTCTGTGCCACGTCATGAGGTGTAACAGGAGTGAGATGATCCACAAAACACAGAGGATTGAACCAACTGGCTGCATGTTTTCTGCTCTGGATGTGGCTCAGTATGGTGCAGTCATCCATCCATCCATCCATCCATAAAGTCCCCCCGGCTCATAAGTTACCACAAAGAAATTCAATGAGGAACAAACACTAGCTTGAACCTGTATTGATTAATAGAACCAACCACTGTCTCCGAACCTTCCTTATCTGCCATCCAGAGCCTTGTCCCTGGCTATGACTGACTCGTTGAACTTGATCATTAGCGTGGTGCCTTTGTGCCAGTGGGCAGTGACCTTGGCAGGGAAGCCGCTGTGTGTGAGGACGGCCTCCACGATGCCTGCAGTGAAGGCGGCACAGTTCAAGCTGCTGTTCTCCTTGGGCACGGAGATGTACGCGTTGATAAGTGGCTCCTTTTCTATGATGTAATAAGTCTTGTCATCGTCGTTGGCCTGCTCCAACTTGTCGGCCTCCTTCCCAAACAAAGACTTCCACACATTGACCTAAAATGAAGAAAAGTGTTTAACAAAATGTTGCTCAACTGTCAAACCATCAGTGGCGTTTCACATTCGCTTACCTTGATGAAGAGCAGCATATTCAGCACTTTGGTCTCCCTCTTCCCGTTCTTCTCCCTCAGCACCAGCACGTCCAGCATGCTGGCTCCCACGCTCTGGCCCATGTCTGCCAGCCGCGTCTGCAGCTCCGACACGGAGTACACGCGGCTCTGACAGTACTGGACCATCTCAGAGAACAGCAGGGCAAAGGCGCTCACGCTGACCTCGGTCTTGGGTCGGGTTAGGGGTCGCTCCAAGATGTTGGATTTCCCTCGAGTGAACCGCGTGTCCATTTTCTGTTGGGAGGGACCACAAGGCAGAGGTTAGTTAGCTTAACTAACAGGGGAGAACCGGATACAAGTGGTCTTAGTTTTTAAACAAGCTGAGTTTTTCTGTTGAACATTTGTCATCTAATACATATACATGTATTTGCACAAATATCTGGGTCCTGATAATTCTGCTCGGGACTACCACCATAAGGACATGATCATATCTGCTGTGTATTTTTAAACATTAGTTCAACATTGCTGCTCTAGCCAGAATATAACTAAAAGACGGTCAGTGGTGACTTTTGGCTCCCATGTTTAACAATCAACCCCACATCAATCACGTTGAATACGTCTTTGCGGGGTACCTAAACTAAAACAGGGCTGTTGCAACAAGCCAGTATCCTGCTTCTTATTACATAAATGTGTTGATTGTTGCAATTCCCGTCTCAATCCCCCAGAAACCCAGGAAAGCATCATCATATTGATTGTTTCGTGCAGTCCAAAAATTAAAACAATAATATAAAGACAGAGAAAGGCAACAACAACAAACAAAACAGAGATTGTTTAGCATATTGCTCGGGGAATCATTGAATTGTTCTTATCAACACTTCTCCCGACATCAAATTTACGGATGTTTCCGCATAGCAAACACACATTAAACACATTAACGCTATATCACCTATTTACCAATACCTACGTTGAGCTGAACTACCCACTTTGCTTCCACTTAAGCCCAGTTTGAGGCTCTCAAACCGGGCAGACCATAGCGGCAGACAGCCGAGCACCACTAGCTGTTAGCCATTTAGCCAAACATGCTAGCTGTCACTTCCTGTTAGGATAAATGCACTCGAGGCCTCCAGCAGCGGAAACATAACGTTACGCGTCAAAACGCAAACACAGACTACATAACTTTAAATATATGAAAGGTATGTATTCGTAAATAAACGAACCCTGTTGGAGAATAGACGAGTGAGTGTCCAGTTTGTTTGCCTTCTTCTTCCTCCTTTACGTTTGTATGTTCCGTGAGTCGCTGCCAGGACTTAATCTCAACAGCGCCACCTTCTGTATCGGAGCGTCAGACAATAGTTACATTATGATAATATTGTGTCTGTAAAACCGTGATTTAAGTAGTAGTTTGAAGTACGTATGTACATGTTTGTTGAATACAAAAAAAGCAGAAAACCTAAATTATTCTCAAGCTCCACCCATGTCTCACAATGCACATTGTTTTATCTACTTATACACCCACATTCATTTCTTTTATACTTTTTAAATTAATGTTGTTGTTTATTTAAACGGATGTCCATTGATCAGCAGAAAAAAAACTGTAAATGAAAATGTCAAAAGTATAATAAATACAAACAACACAATGATTTAATACATACGCACAAACCAGTGCACCTACACTTATGAATGTTTGTCCTCTTTACAATCCCCAATCATATAAACTGATTGCATTTTTATGAAGCAGGAGCAATGTTGGTAAACATAGTGCAGAGTACCAAAACTGGAGCTGTCTCATACAAAACCCCCAAAGTATATTATATTATATTAAACCTTAGAGCAAGACAGGCTTCATCCTACTTCGAATGTATCATCCTGAGGTGTTTGCTTGATGAGCATCACTGGTGTTTCCTTTCTTGATCACCGAGTAAGATAAAATAAAATATGATAAGATTAAAAATAAAACGACAAGATAAGGTAAAATAAAATAATATAAGGAAAGATATGATAGAGTAAGACAAGATACAATTAAATAAGATAATGTATAAAATAAACCTAGATACAATAAAATAAGAGTAGATAGAATAATATAAGATACAATAAGATGAGATAAAATAACGTAAGATAAAATAACGTAAGATAGGATAAAGTAAGATAAAAATAGAATAATAAACAGTATGATAAAACCAAGTAAGATCAGACAAAATAAGATCAGATAAGATCAAATAAGTTAAGATCAGACAAAATAATGTAAGATAAAAATTAAGTAAGCTAAAATCAAATAAGATTCACTGAAATAAGATACAATATATTATAAGTTAAAATAAGATTCAATGAAAAAGGAAAAAAATGATACAGAGTAAGATAAGACAAAATAAGATTAGATGGAATAACAAACCTGTATTGATCCCCAATGAGAAAATGTGGCCATTGCAGCAGCACAATGACAGAAATACATGAAGACAGAAGAAACAAAGAAATAACAGGAAGCACATCAGCTAAAATGAGAGAAGAATAAACATAGAAACTACACAAACGTGAGTGGTGCTGTTACAGCGAGGGTGGAGGGAGTAACAGCAGCAGAGTCAACATGTCATCGCCATGATTAAGTGGTATTAAGATAATAGAACATAGTGCAAGAGTAAACATCACATCGTATAATATGGCACCTTATGATAAAGTATGGGGTATAAGACAGTATATAGTACTACAACGGCCCATGGAATGACATAGTGTAATAATATGTAGCAATATGGCATATCATTAAAAAGAAAATCAAATATATTAGGGTGTCATATGTTATATATGCATTTACTGCACATCTGCCAGTTATTAATATTATTAGTTCCATCTAACTAATACATCTTCTGAACATTAACTTATTCTTCTTGTTCCTCCCTCTTTATATCTTTATTATTGCAGATTAGATTTCAGATTCCTATCTTTGGCCTTTAGGTATTTGCATCCAGGACCTTCCGCAGTGGGTTTTCCAGTCCACCCACAGAGTACATCCACTTCCTGTTCTCTGCTGCAGCCCGATCAGCTTTTTATGGTCCCAACAGTGTGCTGTGCACCTCTATAGGCATCACTGTAAACCTGTAAATCAAGTGTGCAGATATGTTTGGGTCACTGACTTCCCAGCACTGGCTCTCCTGGGATTTCCTCCCTTTTGCAGCCCCGGCTCCGTGAGCATGTTTTCAGTGAGAACATTGCTCATTGCCTCAGAGAGGACTGCCGGCGGACAGGAAGTGAAGAGTTTGACACTTTTTTATTCCCATTTCACAAGCACCGGGGCACATTTAGCATTATGAGAAAAAAAAACTGAGATTTATTACAGAACTTGTGAACTTCTCAAAAAATGCCCACAGTGCGTGGAGGACGCACGCAGGAAGACCTTGAGCGCTGAGGACAAGCGGCTGTGCACGGCAGGTGACAGATTCCCACATTGCTCAGTGGGCCACACCGACGGCTTAACGCAGGCGTATCTATAGTGAGTCTACAAGAGTTGCATAACCGCCCACTCACTAGGAACTTGTATAAGTGACGGGGGCAAACAAGGCTGCAGGCATTCCAAGGTGTTCACGCCTCAGGATGGATAAAGGCTGCTGGAAACAGACCGTGGCCCTTGCTGTGGTGTTGGTCGCCGCGTATGTGGAAGGTAAAGACATTGGTTGATGCTCACCAGTCTTGTGTATTGGATGTATTGGAAATAGTGGATGTATTGGATGTATTGGATGTACTGGATGTACTGGATGTGTTGGATGTACTAGATGTACTGGATGTACTGGATGTATTGGATGTATTGGATGTACTGGATGTACTGGATGTATTGGATGTATTGGCGACGTATACACAAACTGTATTGACCCTAGTACGTTCCTTCGCCATTGTGTGCCAACTTGGCAAACATTACTCACTTGTTTTCTGTTTAGCGAGAACAGCCATAATAATCCGTGTATGAGTTTATATCACCACAAACATAATCTATGTATGTTTATCAGCGTAATGAGAACCAGCCCTCCTTTCAGCCTGTGCATCCGAGTTAACATGCATCCGTAGAGGTTTTATCACGATAATCAGTTGTTACAACACATTTAATAAGGAAGTCTACACAATCTGACAAAGGTGGAAATCCATCTGGCGGTTGCCCCTAGAGTTGGGGTGATTTCCGGTTTCACTGTACGTACAGTGCTAAACCGTTTTTTTTTTTTAAAACAGTTGAACCGGCGTTTGTCCTTATGACACTGGAAACACCAGCGACCTGTGCCGATGGCGTTACGGCATTAAATCCAACATGTCTTGCATTAGTAATAAGTAGCAATAATGATAAGAGATTAACATAATATTGTGTTAAAGGTCCCCTATTATTCTGATTTTCATCAATTTCACACAGCTGTCAGAGGTCCAACAACACTGTATTTGATATGCTTTGCCCCAAACCTATCCGTGGTCCTGAATTTCAGCTGTCTAAAAGCTGCTCAAATGAGCTCTGCTGAGAACAGGCTGTTTTTGTGCCTGCACCTTTAAATGCTAATGAGCTCCGTCTGTTACCGCCTACTTGGAGGCCACGGAGACAATGCCACTTATGTGGATGTATCGCTATGGCTCGCCTATGTGGCTCAGGTGAAGTTGCTGGGTCCCGTATGGTTGGGACAGATCCTTTTATGAGGGTCAGTGTCGAGGCAAAGCCAGCTTTGTACTGACCCTCATTACTGAAGCAGTCCAATGTGAAGTGGTTAGCACACACATAGAAGCTAACACGGACCGTAGCCGGCACATTGTCATTACAAATGAAACGCAACCACTGTCGCTCCTGTTCTTCTGTAGCTGGGACCGAATATAAGCATGCTGATTTGTACAACCAACAACAGAGCAATCTGAGTGTCAAGCTGTGAGCAACGACATTGTGAAACATCGCTATCTCACCGCAGGACACACCGAACTTCACCTCGGTGATGAACGCCCCCTCCGGCCTATGCAAATGACTCCCTTCGTTACGTAACAACGGGAGTTGAATCTGAACAGCCTATAGGAGCGCCGTTGTACCAGTGGCTCTGCTGCAGAGACCATGCAGGAGTCGCTTGTTTTCCTCATTCTGGGAGTTGACAGGCTCAGGGAGGACCAGTTTATAGGTGTAGAGACCAGAGAAAACCTGCTTTTCATAATCTGGGACATTTAACCCTACTGGAATCTCAAAAGTTATGTTTGGTCATGCAGATGATAATTAGATTAGCACTGTACACTCGGTTGTCTCTTTCAGGATGATTTACATTTTGACCTCTAAATTGTTGCCTTGCAAGCTAATAATAAACATAACTTACAGTTTTAAAGTAGGTGCACTGCACACGTTACAGGTAGAACCACTGGTCCTGTCTTCACACTATCATGAGCACACAAATTAACTTATCTTGTGGCCACAAAATAATTAAAACGAGGGAACGAAATAATTAAAACGAGGGAACAAAATAATTTAAACGAGGGAACGAAATAATTTAAACCAGGGAACGAAATAATTTAAACGTGGGAATGAGTTGTATCTTGTGCGCTCAATGTCGTAAAACGTGGCCTCAATATATACATTTTTCTCCGGATGGCCTCTCTGGGGCTCCGTAGTGATGAGTGCGCAGTATCTTGTTTTCATCAATGTTTTGAAGACGTTTTACTAGGCGATGCGCCACTGGAGCATTTAACGTAGATCTGTAGAAGATTAAAAAAGTTGGTAGTTGCTTGTACAAGGCCACCGTTGTAGAATCAATGTTTATGACGTACAGCAACTTGCAACTAGCTTGCGTTTGAAGAGTCATGTTAATATGCCAGACGAGCAAAGATTCACCTTTCACGGTTGTTTTAAAGCCTTGAGTGAAAATTTGACTCTCCTTTCCGGCACAGTCTTCTGTGTTAAAAGGGCGAATGTTTCTCTCAGGAGGGGCTGCTGGGGTAAGTGCGGCACCTAGTGGTTAAAGTCGGTATACCGGTCCGGTACCAAACCGGTTTTCAAACTGTTTAAACCGGCCCAAGCCTAGTTGCCACTACACCGAGACAGATAGGAGAAGTTGAAGGTCATGCAGGATTAAAGAGATGGGTTTTCATCTGTTCCCAGCTTCATCTTCCCGGCACATGAATGACTTCATCAAGGTGGTGAAGCGGGTGGAGGACGGGGACCCCGGCTCGGAGCCGGTAGCCGTGCTGAGGAAGCTGCGCGGGGCAGCCGGCCTCAATGATGCGTTCACTCAGCACTTCCTCGGCGACGCTGACCCCGGCGGTGCTGAAATGGACCCGAGTCTCTCGGCAAGCATCAGCAGGGCCGTGCGTCACAAGGTGACTGAAGATGCCAAAGAGGAAGGCGTGGTTCTGACTCCTGATGGCACCACTGTCGCCCTCGCGCCTCTGCTCCTGGGCATCGAGGCTGGTCTCCTCTCCAAGACCGGGGGCCGTGTGCGGGGACTGTACCAGCTCACTCTGGCCAAAGACCTGGACCGCTTTCCTCTGAGCCGGCGTCTGGGGCCTGACGGCTGCTGGGACAGCCTCACCTCTCCTCAAGTCTTCACCCTCCTGGACGACCCCTCTGCGCTCACCACCGCCCAGGTCAACGGGGGCATGGACGGCGTGGTTCTAGGGATGGAGGTCTCTGCCAAAAGCAGGCGTCCTCTGAAGCTCAGCAACCTGCTGACGGAGTACTACTGCCACCAGCTGGACAGCAGGGGGCTGGACGCCGCCCCGCACCTCATCAGCCGACGTCGCAGGGAGAACTTCCGAGGCCTGGTGGTCTCCCCGCTGCTCGCCAGACAGGTGGTGAAGTCAGCAGAGCTGCAGCGGAGACTGAAGGGGCGCTCAAAGATGGACGCCAG
Source organism: Eutrigla gurnardus (assembly GCF_963514095.1). Classification (NCBI taxonomy): domain Eukaryota; kingdom Metazoa; phylum Chordata; class Actinopteri; order Perciformes; family Triglidae; genus Eutrigla; species Eutrigla gurnardus. Next base: position 16,412,535 of record NC_139931.1, on the reverse strand, counting down.
AGGGAAGAAGCAGCTGATGGCCATGGTGAAAGAGGGGATGAAGGAGTTCGTCCATCAGTTCGTCGGTAAGCGAACCAGATATGAAAACAATTGTGGTCAACTTGAAAATAGTGATTAAATCGATCCCAAATCTGTTTCAGATTGCCCTCCCATCATCCCTCGCTGTATGTGGGCCGCCAAGCCGTACAGAGGGACCCCGACCAACCTGTCTCTCCCTCTCGACTTCATGTTCATCCACCACACCGCCACGCCGAGCCAGCCCTGTCTCACCTTCGAGCAGTGCTCTGCAGACATGCGCTCCATGCAGCGCTTCCACCAGGAGGACCGAGGCTGGGACGACATAGGATACAGGTACGAGCTCTCGCGTCAAATACACTCTGCTTGTGTGAAATGTAGCACCCGATGTACAAAATGTCTCAGACGCCTCTTGCGTTTCTCCACAAAGCTTTGTCGCAGGCTCCGACGGGCACATCTACCAGGGCCGGGGCTGGCTCTGGCAGGGGGCCCACACCCTCGGACACAACACCGTGGGCTACGGGGTGGCTTTCATTGGAGACTACATGGCCCGCCTGCCCTCCCAGCAGTCCATGGGGCTGGTGAGGGATCAGCTGGCATCCTGCGCTGTCGGTGGTGGGAGGCTGGTTGCCAATTTCACCCTGCAGGGCCACAGACAGGTGGTGAGCACTTCCTGTCCCGGCGACACCTTCTTTAACGAGATCAGAGGCTGGGACCACTTCGGGGTACGTACGTAAAACACACAACACGGGTCAGCTGATCTCCGACAGGAAAACAGGTGTAGCCTGTTTCAAATACTTTTCCCAACAGGGCGAGGCAGTCCTCTTTATGTCCCTTAATCCTCCTGTTGGACGTGTCGGGACATACCTCTGACTTGAGTTATTAGTACCGGCACTCTGCTCTGTTTCTACCACGACTAAAGTAATACGCTGCTTATACATTGGATGCATCAGTATTAATTAATTAATTCATCTAATTATGTCATATCTAATAAATAAACCAGTCACGAGGGGCCTTTTACTGATACTTTCAGAATATGTTGTTGTTTATACTGTGCTGTACTTCGATTGGTTTGTTGATGTTTTGTTACTTTCATCTGAATATGTCTTCCATCACTGTTTCACTTATCTTATTTCATGTTTCCTCCCGTTTAGGAGGTGAAGAAATGAAAACGCTGTGCTTGACAAGCGAAAGAACCTTGAATGTTCCAAAACTCAACACAATAAAAATGTTCCTGTTGAACGAAATCTTGTATGATTATTACTGTTAAAAGCAGTACATTTATTCGTACTGTACTTCTGAGGTATTTGTACTTTACTTATTTCCATTATACGCTTTTTATACTTCAACTCCACTGCAATTCAGTAAATACTTTAATTTTTTACTACATTGATTTGAGAGCGTAGGTTACTGGTTGCATTGCAGAATAAGATTTTATAACAATATATATAAAATAGTTCCATTTCAGTCAGCTTTTAAATGCTTAACAATGAGTGAAAATGATATGACATTAATATTAGTGTTTATTTTTATCAGTAATGATACTGTATATACCACAATATAACAAATGTATGCAAAAGCACATATGAAATAAAGAAACTGATGATGTGATGTTCAAACTGATGGATGGGGACAGGAACTGCATGCAGCTGCTTGGTGCCCTATATTTTTCAGACAGCCTGAGATTGTTATTATTACTATTATTAGATTATATGTTAAACAGGCTACTTTATTGATCTCGTGGGGAAATTAAACAACTAGTGATTAAAATGAGCTCCACCTCCACCAGCTGCATCATTAGTGATACTTACACATTGACGCCACAATAATTAAAATCTAATGATTTGTAACACATTATCCTGAAATGGTACTTTTACATTGAGAAGCCTGCTTTAAGTATATTTTACCTCTTAAAACGCGTTTGTACTTTAACTTCAGTCAAAGTTTGCAATGCAGGACATTTAGTTAGTATTTTCTTGTATTACTACTTTTTACAAGTTGTCCTTAATGATAACACAGTTCCACCTCAGACCGATAGAGGGCGCCTGACGATCAAGGAATAACCAGGAGGGGGGGAAAAGGCGTTTATTGATTTTCCAACATTTAGGAAATGTCTTACAAAAAAAGATGTGTGTAAGACATTTCCTCACCTCGTATGGAGGGACATATATGTTTGAAAACCACGCTGTTAACGGTGGTGGACACGCGGGAAAACGTGCCACCACATCGGCACCAGCTGACATGTAGTAGTTTACCTGAGTCCATAAACGATGCCTGCCCTGATAAAGGCCACCGGTGTGACATGTTAACGTCGTCCAGTCTCGCAGTATCTCGCAGAATAAAACGCGTCGTCGCGATTTTAAAACGCGTTGGGAACAGAAAAAAGCCCGTTACGTACGCCGGCGTCACCTTGTCGGAAACGAGAATAAAAAAACTTATCCAACTTGGAGAAGAAAAAAAAAAAAAAAAAAAAAAACTCTTCCCGTGTCCCTCCCCGTCGACGTTACGCACGCAGCCGTGGCGTGCCCGCGAGCCAAATAACATGGAGTCCAACGTCTGGCATCTTCGAGGGATCCACGCGAAAACCTGAGCAGCGATTTTTTTTTTAATTTGTCCCCCTCCAAGACGGCAAGTTCGGTCCGCGCGAGATCAGTCGGAGCTCCTGCGAGCATCGTCTCGGGGCGTGAAAGCGTCGGCTGCGTCCTCCAAACTATGGCGAACGGTGCTTAAAAAAGCGGGACAGCCTCTCCGCCGCGGACCGCACACACCAGGCCGATCTCAGTGAGTATTTGCACTTGAGACAACTGCAGCTTCTGGGCGTTTCGTGCTCCGGGAGGGACGCCGCACGGATGCGTTGTTGTTGTAGTCACCTGACAGCGACCGGGGGATCGATACCGGCCGCGTCCTCTGAAGCAACAGAGAGCAACCCGTGGGACACCTTGATGCACCCGGGCATTTTCCTGCTCCTTCAGAGGGGCAGCGGGAGAGGACACGGGCCTGAGCAGAAAGGCCACTTCTTTACGTAACCATCTGGGCGCCCTGTTTCATCCTCTAACACCAGACGTGTTGGGGAAATAGGCCAGACAGTCCTGCAGCTGGCAAAAAATAAAATATAGCCACACACACACACACACACACACACACACACACACACACACATGACTGATCCTGCAGATCTGACACTTCCATATAGTCTCACGTGCTTCCTAACGTGTTTGTATGTATGTTATTACAGGAAGTAGAGTGAGGATAAAGAGGGAGGGGGACTTTTATTTTATACTTTTGATTTTGTTTCCAGAAGAAGAGGAGGCTGCACAATGTAGGAGGGCTGGTCACCAGTGGGACTCCATACTGCTCTCTGGGGGGGAACCATGGAGCCAGAAGGGCGACCCCTAACCCCAGGGACCAGCTATGGGCCCCCACCCTTCGCCTCAGCACAAAGCCCCGTCGCCCCCGCCTCCCTCAACTGCACCTTACAGGTAAGACGTCGCCAAACTCGCCATCCCTTCGCTGCCCCCACCCCAACGTCTGACCACAGGGTTTGTTATTGTCCCCCCAGTCCTCGCGTTCTCTGAATGTGCGGGATGGCCCGATGTCAGCCAAGCGCTCGAGGGCGAGCGCCGGAGATGAGGGGCCCGAGCAGACTGAAGGCCCTCAGCCCAGTGGCGACCCGGGGAGGAGCGCACAGAGGAGATTCAAGTCCTCAGCCTTTCCTTCCTCCCTAAGCTGGGACTCTGACTCTGAGAAAGAAACACCAGATGGTAACACATGTTCATATCTGTCGGATATAAACAATATACACACTACTCACTAAAAGGTAGCCATATTTGGCTTTCAGGTGGAATTTATGGAAAATGTAAAGAGTTCACGCTACAGTGATATTATAATGAAAGTAGGGCATTTAAGTAGAAGCATGGTGATTTCCTCATCTCTAATAACTTATTGAAACAAAAGCCCACAACAGTGGTGGTTTACCACAACATCAATAACTTGTCATGTGACTAAATGACGTCCACGCCTTTCTGGGATTCTTCCAGTCTCTCTGTGTCTCTGTAGCAACCTGCTGATGACACTCTGTGACTCTCTAAGCTCAGTGGCCACTTCCCTCTGACAACATCCTGTTTGAAGTCTCGCAATGGCGAGGTGCTGTTCACTTGTTAGGTGTCGTCTTGGTCTTGTGATGTCAACATGTGAACAGCATGATGACGAGGACTGTTGAAGTACCGATTATAATTGAACCAGGACATTGATTGGTCGATTCAAGGATCAAACAGCTCCAATCAGCTCCGTGTTAGAAAACAGCAAGTTGTGCAAAAAGTACTGAAACATTGAACAGGTGGACGTGCATTCATACGTTCAGAGAAGGTCAAATCAAGTTCACCTGTAAAGGTCATAGTGCATTTTAGGTTCATCCTGAAATTTCACCTGAAAGCCGAATATCCCTAACTTTTTGTGAGTAGTGTATGTTTTTATTTGTTTTTCGCAAAAAAGTATGGCACCGATATGTTTTAGTGCCATGTATAAGAGTTTTAGCCGAGATAATCGTGACGTGGCGTTGCCATGACGTCCCACGCTGTGAGTCTTTTCACCTGTGGATTGTAACCGTCGGGCTGTGCAGTGATGTTCCTGTGGTTGTGTGTTTGTGTGCCGTCGCGTGTCAGAGGAGGAGCTGCAGCACTTTTCTAACCCTCACGGTCTGGCCGCTCACAGCCCAGGATCCCCGTCTTCTGGACTCAGGTGAGGAGGAGGTTCAGGAGGAAGGGTGGGGGGCATGATTGATGGATGGTGCTAGCTGATGTAAGCATACGATTTTGTTTACCAGGGAAAAAACATTGCATTTTGAGTTAAAAATACAAACACATTTTTATTTATTTATTTTTTTGTATTTTGGGAGCAAATATTATTAAATATGACCGGTGTTTTTGATTTCAGCTCAACTTTAATGCTTCATACTAACTCAAACTATTTTTTTACTATCCTAACACTATTAGTACTGCTAACGTGTAAATTATATATTTATAAATTCTTGTTTTCAGGCCCATAAAATGTAACGTTACTGCTTTATTTCCCAAGTTGGAGGCCTTTTCTACACCACAAGGGTTGAAATTATGGGGAAGAAACATTTAAGCCAACTCAATAAAAAACAAATGTCGCATTTAAGTCATCAAATTTAAATATACTGAGTACTACAAATGACAAATTGTCACCACATGTGTTTTTTTCCTGCCAGTTTACTAAAACCCCAATAGACCTCAGTGTGAGAAAAATGTGAGACTGAAATGGTTTGCAATTTTGGCATTTTTTGGGCAGAGACGCTAGCTTGTCAGAAATGTCCCATAATCCTTCTCCTTTCTGACGCCACCCAGACTTAATAGCGACGAAGACCAGGAACCTGAAAAACTGCAGCCTTTGCCGAGTCGGGCCGACTCGTCTTCCCCTGCGGAGGGGCACGGCGGCGACCGCGAGGAGAGCACAAAGCCAGAAGAGCCAAATACATCTCAGCTTGGCCTGACAGACTGTAAGGACCGTCGGGAAGACGCCAAAATGTGCCTGCACACTGGAGAGCCTCCATTCATAATTCCTCTGTTTTTCTCTTCGCAGTGGCAGACAGCGACGTGTGGAATGTATCTGAGGGTGCTGAGCTGTTTCTGTCCAAGGGAAAACCAAAGGAAGGTTGCCAAATGGAGGAGGAGGGGGAGGAGGAGGAGGAGGCAGGCAAAAGTGAGGGAGAGAAGAGGCCAAAGGGAAAAGAAACCACAGAGCTTGAGAGGGATGTGTACACCTTCCCTGGAGACTCAGACCCCGAGAGTCCGCCTCCCGCCCCCTGGGCTCATTGCACATTCATTCAGCGGTGCAGAAAGAAGAGGGTGCTGCTCAGGCCCTTCTCCGGACTCGGCACCTTGAAGCGCAAGCCGCCCGAGGCCGGCCTGCAGCCTGGAGCAAGTCCTCAGAAATCCAAAAACACTGACGCGGCGCAGCTGAACCTAGGTGGAGGGTACGATTTTGAGGAAGAGCGCTTCGGAGAGGCAGCGGTGGAGGAACCGGTGAAGTTTGGAGAGACAGGAGAAGAAGAAGAAAGGGGGGAGGAGCCCAGTGAAGAGATCTTCACCTGTGTGGAATGTAGCATTTACTTCAAGAAGCAGGTCCACCTGCAGGAGCACATCGTGGAGCACTGCCAGAGCGGCGCGGCGGGAGGCCGGCGTTCAGGAAAGGGCGGCCGTTTCCGGTGCTTCGAGTGCGGATGGAGCCTGCCGAGCCGGCTCGCGCTGGCGGATCACCTCAGGAGGCACCAGGAGTCCCGTCTGAAGATCTTGGAGGAGATCGAGAAGCTGAACGAGAACGGGAAGGCGAGAGAGACGGTGAAGCAGCAGGCGAGCTTGGAGCCCACCGTTGGGCAAGATGCAAGCCCCACCTCGACCCCGGGCAAGATGTCAGACCCAGAAGTGGTCCCGTCGCCGCCTCTCTCCCCAGCCCTGGTTTCAACAACAGATGCAGACCCGGCAGTTCTCCACTCCAACGCAACTCCTCCGAATTCAGTCCGAACGCCAGCTCAGGCCCGGGCGCTCTCCGCCTGCCGCCGCCGCTTCGTCTGCGCCACGTGTAACTTCAGCACAAGAACCTCCCAGGCACTGGCCAACCACGCCAAGACCCACAACAGGAAAAAAGCCGGCGTGCAGGCTGACCCCCCATCCCAACCTGGTTCGCCATCACGTTTGGCGTCCGCTTCCCTGCCTTGTGGCCATTGTGCCTTCCTGACCTCGAGTCCAGCTGTAATGAGGGAACACCAGAGACTTGTTCACCCGGGTCAGGTCTCCCTCAGTGGGCCGCAGTCCGACGAGACCGGCCAGCGCTCGAGGTCCATCACTCGAATTTCAAAACCTTTAGATTCGGACCGTCTCCTTGAGTCTGGGTCCTCGCCCGGCGCAGCACAAGGCGATAGCCAGCAAAACGCCGCCACCTCCGAGGACGGCACAACACTGGATGGCGCCGCCGCCCGGCCCACCCGCCAGGTGGTCTTCAAGTGCGTTGGGAACAGGAGATTCAGCAGAAGGGGGAAGGCTTGGTCGGACCTGGCCAAGTTTCTGGAGGACGACAAGCTGACCGGTAGTGCAGAAGAAGAGCGGAGTGCAGAGCTGGAGGCCGCAGGTTCCCCACGAGACGCCGGCTCGCCTGCCGGAGGGAAACCGCACACCAGAGCACGATCCAACACAGGTGAGACTCCAAGAGACTCTGATGCTGAGGTCAGGGATTTGTATGAAGTTATTTTTAATCCCTTCACCTGACAAAGTGATCAGATTAATGAAAAAATGTGTTTCCTTTCAAGATGATGAACTTGAGTATAATGTGAGTATTATGAAGAGGAACGGTGTGATTTGCTGTAATAAAACAGAACTATCCTTCCGAGTGCCGAGACATCGTCGAGGTCAAACTATAAATGTTCTTGAACCATTTTAAGGAGTGATTTAGGTCAGACAGACTTCCGAGAGCTTCTCAGAGGAGCCCTACCGGAGCTTTCACCCCAAAACCCGAAGATTCACATGTAGTATTTAAGATAAGCATACTGTGTAAGTTTAAATAGGATTTGTCTGTTTATTCAGAATTGATTTTTTTCTCTTTCCTTCAGAGGACTGCTCAACACAGAGTGCTACATTATCGCTCCCTCCTGAGAAGAGTGTGAAGGATGAAGACGAGCTGGAGGCGGAGAAAGACGGAAGGCTTTCCCATTTGAGGAGGAGCAACCGGGTTACCGCCGCCCACGTCGAGGACGAGGACGACGATGACGACGACATCGACGAGGAACGCGTGCGGCGTTTCCTGTCGGAGGGCTTCTTGGACGAAGACCCGGACGAGCTTGACGAGGACTCGGAGATGCTCAGGAGTGTGGAGAGGAAATGCCCCTACTGCCCCGACCGATTCCACAACGGCATCGGCCTCGCCAATCACGTGAGAGGCCACCTGAACCGAGTGGGCGTCAGCTACAACGTGCGTCACTTCATCTCCCCCGAGGAAGTCAAGGCGATCGAGAAGAAGTTCTCCTATCAGAAGAAGAAGAAGAAAGGTCAGCGGCTTGTTGCATGTATTTCTTCAGTGTAGATATAATATGTCTGTGATATTTACCTTTCATGACGAGCCTGTTTCGGCCTTTAGATTGTCTTTCCTTTCGTTTGGTTTATGAGCAAACACCTGCAGAAGTAAAGCATTCCAGTCATCGACGTGATTACGGTTCATCCTGTGGGGAACACGAATGTGCCTGCGATATTCAAAAGTGATCCGTCCGATATTTGTCGGGGACGTTATACACATTTTTACCTCCTGGTGGAACCAAAGGAAAATCGGATCGCCAATGTCGGTAGGATTCATCCTCAGGGGGCCATGAATGTCCGTACATTATTATCGAATACGTGTTGTGATCATTCAGTTTGGACGGAAGTGCATCAAAGACTTGACCCAAGGGGCCAAAAGCCGAACGGGGGTGGGGAGGTCGGCAAACGTCCGGCGTGTAAACTTGTCGCCTGTCCTCTCCAACAGTCGCCAACTTCGACCCGGACACGTTCAGCGTCATGCACTGCGAGTTCTGCAGCGCCGGCTTCGACACCCGCGCCGGCCTGTCCAGCCACGCCAGGGCCCACCTCCGCGACTTCGGCATCACCAACTGGGACGTCACCATCTCGCCCATCCACATCCTGAGGGAGCTGTTCTCCAGCAGGCCCGATCTCGTGATCCCCACGGCTCCCCCCCGGAGCCCCGGCTCCTTGGAGGAGGAAGAGGAGGAGGATGAGGAAGAGGATGAGGAAGGGGAGGGAATGATTGAGGTGAAGCTGGAGGGGGGGACCAGTGCTGGCATTTCTGACACGCTGCCCTCAGCGTCTCCTTGCCACAGCGAGGAGGAGGAGGAGGGTGGAGAAGGTGAGTCCTCATTATTGATCACCTCAGTTATTGGATGCCAGTGTGTTCAATAGTTGATCTGGCAACCTGTGATCCCTGGGGGGGGGGGGGAGGAGGAGGATGTTGACAAATGCAAATAGCAGCGATGTGGTTTTAATCTGCCTGGTTGCTTTTGAATTAAAAAAAAAAAAAAAAAAAAACCGGGAAGTGTCTGACCCGGCTGACACCGCTGTGCAGTGTGGGAAGTGTTTGAATCAGGATGGGGGCTGTCGGGAAAAATGTGTGTGTGAGAGAGCGAGAGCGAGAGAGAGAGAGAGAGAGAGAGTCACCGATGCTCGCGGTTGATGTGGCACTCGGTGCATTCATCCCAACCTCCGCCTCCACTCGATTGGTCACGCCTTAGCCGAGCGGTGCATATGGGGGCAAAATGGCTGCTTCCACCTCCCCGTAGACCCAAACAATAGCGGAGAAAACCGTCTGGCTCCAGCCACCGGGAGTCCGATGCACTGCGGCTGCGGACCGGTGAGTACCGCGCGCCCGTAACATCTTCCCCCCCTACGCCACCACCGCCCCCCCTCCCCCTCCCCGACGCCGCCGCGTGCCCTCGGCTCACGCGGCGGCGTGTAGCGCCGCGCGCCTCGCGCCGCATCTCCTGTGACATCTCGGCCAGACGTTCAGCCATTAGAAAGTCTTCATCCTGTGAGAGCATGTAGAGGAGAGGCGCGCAGGTAGCCCGCAACACGCGCACGGCAGGACGCTCACAAAGCGGCTCGTTGTTATTGTTTCGGGTGTTCCCGATTCTTGTTGTGCACGCGCAGATAAATAGTGCTGATTTGTGTGTTTTTGGGGGGGGGGGTGGGGGGGCTTTTATGATCTTGTTGCTACAGTTTGTGTTTAGTGGACGTCTGTGTGGTGTTTTATTGTGCTCGTGCGGGATGACGTCCAGTCCTTCCAATGCTGCAGGATCTCTAAAATTACCTCCAGTTGCCCAATCCTCGCCATTTTTACTCAGCTTTGATTTGTGATAGAGGACACGCTGTGCTTTCAAGTGCACGCGTTTGTGCATGTTTTACCCACTAATAATACTATTAATAGTAGTAGACGAAGAGCGAGATCGCTGTGGAAACATGGGAACTTTTGTAGGCTAAAGGCTATTACTAAACTTATCCGTATCGAGGAAGTACTTGGAAGTATTTGGGTTGCTCGGTGTCACTCCGCCCGGCTGGATTCGGAGTCAAGTTAGCGGCTCGCTACTTTTCTTTATTCCGGTTTGTAGATCAAGCAGCCGGCGCATTTGCGCGCTATTGTCCTCGTTATAATAGACGGTGTTATAACGCTGCGCTCCGAGGTGTCACATCGCTCTTTTACAGTCAGGAGATGAACTGACAAGCGCAGAGCCGCCCACCAGACAAAAAGCATTGTCTGTCTCCGCGTCTCCTCTTGATTTACGCGATTTGTCGCAGAAAATGGCACTTTTTGTCCCCAGGAACGTCTGACTGCGGGGGAAGCATGATGACTGCCATGTTTTGTTTCACACACTAGTGCAGTTACTTTTCCACCCCTCCTCCTGCTCTTCCTTTTCTTGACAGGCGATTCATGAGTTGAATGATTTTTTTCACCTCCTGACAGAAGACGTTATGATGCGCTGTTATTACAAGCAGTGATACATTACAGGCTCACAAGAGTAGATTCTCTCTCTCTGCTCTCAGCAGGCGTCTTTTAGGTACAAAGGCGGACTTATTTTAGAAGCGTGTACGTCTAATTAACGTGGCTTTTCTGCACTTATGTTATTATGTTTTATTATTATTGTCTGTGCTGTGTTTAGGTGAGGAGGAGGACGCAGCTGAGGATGAGGAGGAGCGGCAGCTTCCAGCCGTGGACGGTCTGAGATCCGGTCGGACGCAGAAGGACGGGCTGTGCAGCGTGGACTCAGGCCGCCTCTCTCCTGGGGAGGATGCACACTCCGAGGGTGAGGGAGAAAAAATGGGAATGCCACCCCCCGACAAGGGGATCGGATTAGCTGTCAGTCAGAGGGTTGGGGGGGGGGGGCTGTATAGCCGTTGAGGACTGGCGACACATCAGAGAGGGTTGTCCCCGGGGGATGCTGAGAGGTAGACAGATGTATTTAGGAGCTAATGAGAGCACCTCTAACACTTGGCTGGCGTTCCTGCCGGCTGGGTGAGAGTGTAGACGGGAAGGGTAAGTGAGGTGACGCGTCCTCCGGGACGCAGAAGAAGCTTTATGTTGCGTTTGGTCGAGATAATGATGTTGAACTCGTGTTATTATTTTTCAGTCCACTTGAAGTGCGAGGTGTGCGGCGTTCAGTTCGAGACCAGGCGGGGACTCTCCAGCCACGCCCGCTCTCACTTGCGCCAGCTGGGCATCGGCGTCTCGGAGAGCAGCGGGGCGCCCATCGACCTCCTCTACCAGATCGCCAAGGAGACAGACGGCCCGATAAAGTCGCCTCCTCCGTCTGTTCCCCACAAAGATGAGGCGTTAGAAGACATGGACTTAGACGAGAAGCCCATCCCTCTCTCCCTCCTGGCCAAAGCGGCGGCGGCGGCGGCCTCTTCCTCCTCCACGCCCACGCCTTCACCGGGAGCCTCTCCGGCTCCGCTTCACTCTGGCTCTCCGTCCTCAGTCGTAAGGAAAGCCCCCATTTCCTCCCTGCTGCCCGTGTCCTCCCCTCTGCGCTCCCCGGAGCACAAGGCCGGGGGAATGAAGGGCTTGACCTCTGGCCTCTCCGCCACCGTCACAACCAAACCCCTGTGGGCGCCGCAGGAGAATGACGCTCCCCTCAACCTCAGTAAGTGTCTCCGTTAACGCGGTGAAAAGTCCCGCTGCTCCTTGTTGCCATGAGTCTGAGATGAGTTGTTTCTCCTCCGTGTGCAGCGCTGGAGGTGGACCCCAACAAGGACATCGTCTGTCAGCTGTGCGGCGCCTGGTTCGAGACTCGGAAAGGCCTGTCCAGCCACGCGCGAGCCCACCTGCGGCACTTCGGCGTGGAGTACTCCGAATCCAAGGGCTCTCCCATCGACCTCCTGAACCAGCTCATCGACACCGACGACTTCAAGCACAAAGCCGGCGGGCTGCAGCTCAACAGCCACGGCGAACCGCAGGGCCTCTCGACCACGCTCGCCTCCCCGAAGCAGTCCCTGCTGAGCCTCGCTTCCTCCTCCTCCCTCCTCTGTAAGGTGACCGCCGCTGGGGGCGGGTCCACATCCAAAGCTACCTCTCCCTCCGTGCCGTCTTTGCTCGGCCCACCCGCCAAGCGTCTGAAGTCCTCGTCCATGAGGGTCTTCCGCCTGAGCAGCGGGGAGCTCATGGCCCTTCCGCACAGTGAGTGTCCGGCTAAATCCCTCCGGTGAAGTGGGCTTCATCTGTTCTCATGATACTTCTAACGCTTTTCACTTCTTTTATAGGTGAACCTCCAAAGGAAATCGGCTGCGAGTTCTGCGGGGAATATTTCGAGAACCGCAAAGGCCTCTCCAGCCACGCCCGCTCCCACCTGCGCCAGATGGGCATCACGGAATGGTCCGTCAACGGCTCGCCCATCGACACCCTGAGGGAGATCATCACCAGGCGGGGCCTGCCTTGCGCTCTTCCTCTGAAACCTCTCAAAACGCCGCCTCCGTCCTCTCCGGGACCCCCTCGCTCGCCTCTGCCGACCTCCTCCCCTCCTTCCGCCACCCTCCTCAGCCGCTTGCCCTTCGCCTTCGCCCGCCCCTCCAGCCCGGCTCAGTCCTCGGCGCTGACCAAATCCAGCTCCACTCCGCCGGCGTCTTCTGGCGGGCTGATCCTCAAGCTGAAGCCCGAGCCGGTGCAGCTGGAGGTCACCGCGCCTGGAGCCGCGGGGAGATCCGCCGGCTTCTCTGGAGAAGCCCTCAACTGTAGCTGGAGCAGCTCCGACAGCGTGTTCCCCCTGAACCTGGGTAACGTCCACATAATGATGTATTCTATATGATATATTCATACTGATGTGGGATATACTGATTAATCTTTCCTCCCCTCTCTGTTCACCTCCCTCGTGATCAAATTTAAAAATCCATCCACTATATCCTCGTGTTACTGCTGCTTGTTACTGTAGTTTATTTTATAATATTACGGATTTATTTCACGTCGTCGTTAGCGATGAGAAGACAGACAAATACACGTATTATTTTGTGTTGCTTTTGGATCTTTATTATTCTCTTGACCGTCTCCCCCCCCCCCTGCTCTTTCGGCAGCCATGGCCCACGAAGTGGAGCCGACGAGAGACATCCGCTGTGAGTTCTGCGGGGAATACTTCGAGAACCGTAAAGGCCTCTCCAGCCACGCCCGCTCCCACCTGCGCCAGATGGGCATCACGGAGTGGACGGTCAACGGCTCGCCCATCGACACCCTGAGGGAGGTGATGCACAAGAGAGGGGTGAGCCCCTGGACTCACCAGAGCGTGAAGAAGGAGTCGATCCACGGGGCCAACGGCCCCCCGTGGGAGAGCGCGGGCGGCTCGGACGGCGCTTTGGCCTACCCGTCCGCCAAGTACCGCAAATCCCCGCTCAGTTTGTTGCAGTCGGGGTCGAGGCTCCACAAGCAGGGCCTCGGGTCCACATCCACCGCTGCGGGGAAGTTCTTCAGGCTGTCCCCGCTGGGGAAGAGGCCTCCGTCTGAGGACGCCCTGTCGGCGGACACCGCCCACTCGCCGCCACATCAGCTCAAGACCTTACCACCTCTGCCACACGATTTCTCCTTCAAAAGGAAACCCTCCCCAGACAAGCACGGACACCAGGGTGAGTCCTCGTCACCTCCTGCTCACACACTTCACATCTCCCTTTGCTTCCCTGCACTTTCTTTCTTTCTTTTTTGTTTTTTTTCCAGATCCCAGCTGCGAGCTGTGCGGCTTCTACTTCGAGAACCGCAAGGCCCTGGCGAGCCACGCGCGAGCCCACCTGCGGCAGTTCGGCGTGACGGAGTGGTGCGTGAACGGCTCGCCCATCGAGACGCTCAGCGCCTGGATGCGCAGCCGGCCGCAGAAGGTGCTGAGATGCATCGCAACTACATGCAGGGTAACCGCTCCACCCTCAAGAAGGTGAGGAGAGGCCGGCGTTCATCTCGCTGCGACAACTCGGGTCGATGCGGGTGTTTTTACTCGCAAGCTCTCAGACTTGGCTTTATCCTTTTTCATTTCCCTCCGACACTTCAGTGAAGGCCATTGCTGCGAGTCTGAATGTGCTTTTTTTTTCTCCCCTCACCAGGAAAAATGTAAAATATCAGTGGAAGGACTTGTGCTCCCACAAAGCTCGGCAGCGATACAATACGAGATCACAACCCGGTGTGCTACTTTTGCGACTCGCGCTCATTCCTCCCGGCGTCTTTGAATAGGCCTCGCTCTCGGAGATCTAACATTCCTCAGCTGGTGGCTCGACAGACATTTTGTGTCTTGGAAAGCTTCAGAGACGTGTTGTCTAACAGCTTTGAGCCTTACTGTAGATCCTGTGTCTTTACACCCAGCGAAAATCACTGTGGGGACAGATGCCAGAGCAACTCAGCTATTGACTTGATAGTTGCCATAGTAACCCGGCTGCCTGGCAGCTTATGTTTCATCCTCAGATAAATTATGGCATGCTGTTGATAGAAGAAAAACGTACGTTTCTTTTCTTTTGTCCCTGCCACCCCCCCCCCCCCCCCCCGAATTAGTTTCTGCTTCATTTGCGTCACTGTCACACCTTCTCCCCGAGCAGTGATGTGACACACATACAGAACGGATGGAGCACCTTTTAAATGTCCTTGTAATCGTATTGTTAAGGGGGAAATGGACCTGAGTTACATGCATTGTACTGTACTGGAGCAGGATTCTAAAGAGACTTAGCATACGGATCGTTTAATTGATGAGTCAATCAATAGAAAATTAATCAGCACCTATTTTTCTAATTAATTCATTCTAATCATCCGAATCATCTCAGGGCAAAGCGGAGGAAAGGATGCGCTGCTTTTCTTTGTGAAAGCGAACCAATGTTTGGAGGGTTTGAACGAATGAATAGAAAATAAATGTTAGGTGTAGAGCTGCAATTAAACGGAAAAATTCCCAGAATCCCTTCGTGATCAACAATCCAATAACGAAAAATATTAAAGATGAAACCAGATATAGTTTTTTTTTGCAGAATAAAGGATTCATCAAATATTAAAGTTGTTGAAAGTACATTTTCTGAGCGACTCATCAGCCCGTTGACTGATTGTTTTGGCTCCAGTGAGCTGCAGTTCAGTATTCATGATTTCATCTCAGGACGTTTTCATGTATTAATATGTATTAAAAGGCGAGAGACGCGTCCCAGAGAGAGTGAAAATCCTTTCTGCAGCAAAACGAAGGGATATTTTGACATTTATCTGTAGTTTATTCGCAACAAGAGTATGAATCTACAGCCAGTTAGCTTAGCGAGTAAGTCGGTCAGCGCGCCAGCCAAGACACAGTCTCAAGGCTCTCTCGTCGACATACTGCTGATTTAGAAAACTCATCTCTGTCCGTCTTTCCAGAAGAGCAGCTCGCCTCTCACTGGGCCAACGGATTCTGATCATATCCTCCCCATCTCATCGCAGAAGGCCTCCTCTTCCTCCTCCTCCTCCTCTTCCCAGTGGTCTTCTTCCCTGGCTGTGAGCCTGGTGCGGCCGATGAGCCGCGAGGTCGGCCAGGGCTCGTCCAAGGCCGCCGCCGGCGAGGCCGGTACCCACATGCCCGCTCCGTTCAGGCCCAGCCGCGGCGGTCCCAGCCCCACACGGCCCGCCGGCGGCCTCCCGCTGCAGGCTCAGGTGGCACGCAGCGAGCTGAACGTCCGCCTGCCCCGAGGTACGTCACGATGCACCATATGGTTCTGCTCCCATGCACTCAGTCAGGTACATTAGTTCTGTGCTCGCCTTTTTGTTTTCAGCCTTTGAGTTGCCCTTTATCTTTATTTGTTGACATAGAATTGTCTTTCATTACACTATAGCCTCCTGGGTCTAGAAAGAAAGCTCCACCTTATGGGCTTCCAACCAAATGACTGTAATAACCCTAAAAGAGGCTCCTCTCCCCGCTAAGGTTTCGAGCGCCGGCCCTTGAAGCACCCGTCTTGCCCGGATGGAACGGAGAGCCCTCCTAAGCCCCCCCGCACAGGCACCGTCCCCGCCCTGGTGCCCAAACCACCCTCCTACCCGCTGGTCAAACTGGTGGGCAAGTTCTACACCCTGAAGTGCCGGTGAGTGGAACCTGTGTACGAGCGGGGATTCCCGCCGCCCCGACAGGAAATGTTCAGGGCTTTTTTTTGGGACAGCAGCGTTAATAGAACTGTCTGGTTAAGTTTTAAATAGTCCCATAATCCCCAAACAGCAGTCCCCCCCCCACTCCCTGCTGAGCAGCACTCCACTTTTACTGGCAGATGCGCTATTTCGAGGAAACATTTGGGATTTTTTTTTCCAGGCAACACAAATGAGTGTCTAAGTGACGGCGGTAGAAGTTTCAACACAGTTCATTTCTCTGCGTGAATCCGTAGAAAGTGTAATTGCTGGTTTTTAATGCGTGTTTCTGCGTGCGTCAGGTTCTGCGAGGTGGAGTTTCACGGTCCGCTGTCGGTGCAGGAGGACTGGATCAGACACCTCCAGCAGCACATCCTCAAGATGAACTACAACAAGGCCGCCGCGCCCAAGGCAGCCTCCGCCGAAGCCCCTTCCCCAGGTGACGACCCCGCCCGGGTCCAGGCCTCCGCCCCAGTCCAGGCCTCCGCCTCTACCTCCAGTACCACCTCCACTACGCCTTCCCTCACCTCCACCCCGACCCGCACCGCAGCCTCCAACGGCCGCTCCGCTACGCCTCCGGTGGCCGAGTGCGCTCCGCCCGTCACTGCCACAGAGATCGTAAAGGTCTCGGAGGAGCAGCCCACCCTCTCTCCGACGTCTCTCCCCCTCCCCACCCAGACGGTGTAAGCTCAAACTCATCACTGTCCTTCATCTGCTTTTTCCTGCCTTTTTTTTAATATCTTTTCGTCCATCCGTTTTCTTTCCTTTTGGACTCCAGAAAGTGTTGTTGAGGAGGAGCGTTTCCCCTCCAAAGAGCCCTCTGAGCCCCGAGCACCTTTTGAAGCAGCTTTCTGGACTGTTACTAAGTCCCGTTACCAGGGGAACCAAGCTCTCCCGGCTTATCTGAGCAGCGGGATGGGTGATCGTGGGGAGTATCAGACGTTATGACGAGAGATGAACGAACGTTTTGTGTTTGCCTTGTTTATATCGAATGTCCAGGTGTTGATGTGGACCGTTGCTGTACCTCCCAGTCACTGGGGGGGATTAAGGGGTTAATGTAGCCCACCCCCTCCAATCTACTACAGTTTTGCCCCCGTTCCCTTTCTGAACAGTGCGTTACTAAGACCGGTGAAGCTATCAGCATGCTGGTAGCGCCGGCTTCCCATCCCAAAGGTCCCGACTGAGATTAAATGACATTTGTAATCCCGCCAGTCTCTTATGGTTTAGACTTCAAACATGTGGTAACACTTAGTGTTAAAACAGGCACTTTGAATGGTGACATCGTCACTTAGCACTTACTGAGACGCCCATTTAAACGGGCGAGATTTGGCAAAGAATTCCAATTGCTTAAAGGAGCAAGAAGTGGAAGCACAGCCCCTCCCCCTCTAAAAAGGGAAACTCCCCCTTGTTGAGAATATGTCATTCTTTTCCCCAAAATATACTTCTTTGCTTGAATGTAGCTTAAAGCACTTATTAATACCTTTTTTTATATGCACACATTCATACACAATCAAATATATGCCCCATGTTACGATACCATTGGTAGTTTGACTCCACAGTCTGTGTTGAAGACACACAGTAGCTTTTTTAATCTAAAGCAAGGCCATAGAAAACGTTCAAGGTTACAATTGTTCCGATTTGTTCTCCTTTCATAGTGTCGCCCTTTTTCTTCCTGCCTTTTTTTTTCCATTTTCAATCCCACCCGAGTTCTTATTTATTTATTATTATGCATCTGAATGTGGTAAGATAGGTCATTTAAAAGCTAACGTAGAACTATGGAATGTCTGAAAATAGGTCAGTGGTGCACTTTTACACTCGTGCACGCATCTGTGTGTGTGTGTGCGTGCGTGTGTGCGTGCGTGTGTGAGTGTTAGTTTGTATGCTTGTGTACATACATAGCAAATGTGCATTTGTAAGTAAAACCTGCTGATAGCAAGACGGCCTCCTTAGCTCAAAGTGGACTAAACGCGGGGCCGGTCTGTACGTAGTCTGATCAGGACTTCCATGCATCCATGGCCGTGTTAGGATGTGCCAAAGAGTCTGTTTACTTCCTTGTCTTGCCTCTGTAAAAGCTGTTTACATCGGACCTGATGGTGGAGGAAACTGCACAGAGATCGAGTTCCCCAGGTTCCTCCACACTGAACAATGGACTGAACCATCCACTACATGCACAGAGGGGAAAGAAGACTCGGGCGACTGGAGCGGCTTCCCCGGGACTCGTCGACCATGCCAATTAAAACGTGAACGCAAAAAAAACCAACAAAAAAACCCAAACTTGTTTTTTCGAGCGGGGCTCTTGAGCCGCCGGTCCGAACACACAACCGGGTCTCGTTGGGCTCCGGGAGTCCCCGTTCTGTTTCTGCCACTGCTTCAGCGTGCGTTCATATCAACCCCGGACTGAAGCAATAACTAAAGGGTCCATGTAGGCTGGCGATCCAAGCCCTTCTATGGAGTATAGATGCATACTATATAACTACATGTACTTAAGACACTGCTGATGCTAGTAGAGCTATCAGCAGTTCTATTAGCAAGGTAGTTAAAAAAAAAAAAAAATAAGTGATCTTAATTCCTCTATCGTGATTTGATTTCAACCTTTGATGCTATGTATTTTTTATTGCTCTGTGCATTTCTGTATTTGCAGTCCGGCAAGGTGAATCTTTTAGAGTATTTTTGATTTCTATCCGTTGGTCTTCTCCATGCTGAAACTCTGGTGCTGGTGGGCGCGTTGCAGGCCGGGAGCTGGCGGGTAGCAGAAACGCGAGGAAAGACATTTCAATGTGATTGTCACGTCCTGGTGTCACAGGACTCTAATACGCAAGGGCCTTAAAGGGGACCCCTTTTCGCACAGGGGCCGCGATCCTCTTGAAAAGCTGGCTCGTGCGTTAGAGATCCCTTTTAAGATTACAAGACTCAGCCAACTGGCTGTTTAGGGTGTGTGTGTGTGTGTGTGTGCGCGCGCGTGTGTGTTTGTGCGTATAAGTGCGTAAAAAGACAAGTGAGGCGACGATTGAGAAGAAACGGATGCAGTTCAAGGAAGAACCGTTCTGCACACTAAAGGGTTAAGTTTTAAGTGAATCAACACCAGAACAAACAATAAATGTGATTTCAATTTCAGACACTGAATTGTTGCCTTTGGTGTGAATACTGGAGATGGTGTTCAATGCTGTGTTCAAACCCTTGTACCCCCTGTTATGTTTTCTGGCCACTAGGGGGTGGTACGACATCAGCTCTTAGGGTGGTTACATGTTTTATTCCAGGCAGATTGGATTTGAATCCACCCTTAGACGGATGGGGAAAACAGAATTTAGTTGGGAACAGAATTGACCACATTGTGGAAATTGTCTTTGACTTAACAGCTTGTACGTATAAAAACGCAGCAGTTAATTTAGGAAAGTCAACCCGACCAGAACAACAGAATATGAGCATAAAGGCAAATACAGATTTTACTACTTCACACTTGCCCCAGACAAAACAATCAAGACAATTCCAGACGAACCCAACAAGGAGGAAAAGTCCTGAAAGTACACTACAGTTACAACTTGGCTGGTGAAGATTATGTGATATTACTGAAAGCTCCAGAGTAGCTATTAAATGGACTTTGTGATGCGATCTTTTCCATAGAGGTACCTATACAACACCACAGATTACAGTGACTTAGTTAAAGACATTTTTGTAGTTTGTAGTTTGTCTATAATGCAAGGTTCTCAGTTACAGTGCCTTGCAAAAGCATTCATGCCCTTGTGCCCTATATTACTGTGGGACAACCTGGGATTTAAATGGGTTTTTAATTTGGGTTTGATCTAATGGAGCTAAATAAAACAGTCAAAACTGGGGAAGTGAAAGGAAAGAAAGGGAAAGTGGTGCCATGAAGCCTCTAAATAAGCTCCAGTGCTGCCAGTTACTTTCTAAAGTCACAGAATTAGTTAAATGAATTGTGTGCATTCTGAACGTTACATGATCTCAATATAAGTAGATCCAAATTTAAATCCAGATTGTAAAGCAACGAAATAGAAAAAACGCCAATGTTGTGTTGGCTTTTTATTAATTCTTCAGTTTTTCTGTATTACAGGTTTCCACAACGTATGAGTAAGAACATATTTTGCAACACATTCTTACATATCGTCAAAGAATGCTTAACCACAACATTTTTGTGTCGCTCAGAATGAAAAAAATGCCAATGGAAAGTAGGGATCCTTTTTTGTGGTGGAAACAGATTCAAGACATTTGCGTGAATAGAACGGTCAGGGTTTTCAACCATGAGATGGGTGCCCAAAGTGAACCCGACGTTCATTTAACGTAAGCGTTCGATTTGTTGCCTTACAATGCAAACTTTAAGCCAACCGTGACTTTTTCCTGAACCTACCTAAGTGGTTTTGTTGCCTAAAAATTACTAATAGTATTGTAGCGTAATTCTGCGCTTCTCTCTCAGCTTATAATGTCTTTTAACTCATTGTTTTAGTTCCACACATTTATGTGTCTGATATTTTTCCTCTGGAGTTGGTGGAGACCAAACCAGAGCTTAAAGGAGAGCGAATGGCCGTTTTAGAGGTGGCTGTAACCTAACTTGCCATATAACATGTTTTCACTGCCCCCAGTGTTCAAAACAACCAACTAAACTATAATCAGTATTTTATTTAAACAGCTGTCATCAGTTACTGTTGAATACCTTGCATTAGATTTACATAGTTGAAAAATATACGGTATGTTGCAATGCGAACAAGTGCCACATCATCATCAAAAATAACAAAGGTCCTAACATTGTACCTTGTGGTGTACCTGTGCTTATAGTCTGTCAGCACCATTGACACCATTGGCTCAGGAGTCTTTTTTGTATTTGAACTAAAAGTTAGACTGCAATCAATAAATAGAAAACATCTGTTTGACGTGTCTGGCTATAGATACTTGAATCAGGTCTTAATGAATGACTTGACTGTAACTTTATTCCATCGTATTTTCAATCTTCTTCATCTCTCGTTCTCAGGTTGCCATCACACCATTACAGTTTCTGTATGTTTGGCAGCTTCTTTTAACCACCTCAGCTCGGCGAGCGCAGTATTCACTCTCTTTTGCTCTCAGCTAAACCGCTAAACGCTCCCACGATGGTCACGGCGTTGTTGTTTATTTTGTCTGTCTGGTGAAAAGTGAAGCTGCAGGACAGAAAACCACAACAAATGAGTTGGAAGATGCTTAAAAAGTGCCGTCGAGCTGATGGGAAGTGCAGACTCCTTTAAGAGCGCTCGCTCATAAGCCCAGGCAGGAGACAAATTAACCTTCACCACTTTAATGACTTTTCATGTTTTATGACATCAATCCCCCCCCCCCCCCCCCCCCCCCCCGAAAACACCCATGACGCATCCCAGATCAATTCTTATTAACCCGACTCGTGTCTCAAAGCGAAAGCAATAATTCTGTCGATAATGAAGTTAATGAGTTCTGCTAAAGTGGCTGCACAGCATTGCATGTCTGAAGACACTGAAATTTGGCAGTAAATTGCAAGACCTTGTAATTATCAGTCCCTATTGATTGACGTCAGCGGCTGGAAAATATAGTGCATCAATATAGCAGCTGGTGTTTTCTGTGGAGAAACACTTATCATGGTTTGTGTAGCTGATGGGACTTCAAGTGCTCTTTGTTGTAGTTGCAGATCCAACATCTAAAGCAACAATGCAGTCTTGTCCTACAAACATCTGTGTGGATCCCATTTGTATTATTTGTATTGCCTTTAGTTCATTCCCGTGATGGAAAACTCCCTGAGATAACAGAATGGGAAAGAATGGCCTCACAAGAAAGAACTTTCTGACCGTCTTTCACTGCAACAATCGCATATTGTGTACTTTCAAACCCAAAGAAAACTTGGTTCTCCTTATCTTATTGTTTATATTCACATTCAAAATGGTGGGAAATCTGTGTTTTTCTTAACTTTATTTCTGCTCTGCTG
The DNA here is from genome assembly GCF_963514095.1 of Eutrigla gurnardus. Lineage (NCBI taxonomy): Eukaryota > Metazoa > Chordata > Actinopteri > Perciformes > Triglidae > Eutrigla > Eutrigla gurnardus. Next base: position 16,390,451 of record NC_139931.1, on the reverse strand, counting down.
CTTCAGGGATCGGCAATGAGGATGCCGGTCCCAACTTTTCCTGAGATTGTCCAGAACCATTCCTATTAGATACAGATGACACATTAACGGACGGAGCCCTTTGGGGGCGGAGGGGGAAGGTCTTGACATGTTTGATATTGCAAATAAAAAGGAGTCACTCACACTGCGTGGGGTGAATTGAATTGTTTAGTTTGGACATGAACCAAAACAGGACGCCATGCGTATCTGTGGATGTCACGCCTGAACGCCTGCCAATACACAGACGCCTTGAGCACACAAACATGGAGGGGTTTGAATCCACGGGAGAGACGAGGCTGCAACGAAAGAATCAAGTTTACTCTCATACTGAAACAATGACATGCAGATGGCATCAATTAGGGAAGAGTTATTTGACCTGTAAATAAACAACTCTCTTGGATTCCAGTATTATGTGCGATGTGATGTGTCAAAAATGGAATGCAAAGACCTATCAGTGAAACATTTTATCTGTTGATATCTGTTGATGTGTGCTGTAAATGTTTAGAAATAGCACCAACATGATGCATAAACAACTCGATCCCTGAGCAACTCTTTTGGGGGATTTTATCACCGGTTCACGGCCGCCGCCACATTTTTATTTGTAATGGAAAGAAATACAAAAAAATCAAATAAGAATCCGGACATGAATGTAGATGAGAGAATTGCACAAACCTTGAAGTCTTATCAAAAGATCAAAGTGCAACAGAATGAAAACTAGCTGTTTTTCTTCAAAGTCTTAAGTCTGTTATCTTGTGCCAAGCAGAAAGTATTTGGACACAGCCAAACCAGTAATACGTATGACTGCTACAGGGCTAAAACCAAATATATAACATGCAAACTCCTCACAGAAGGGCCAGTCAGCGGGTTTCAAACCTGCCACCTTCGTTTTCTCTCCGTCACTGCGACAGTGCTGCCCAGGTGTTTCCCTTCGCCCACCCCAGTGTTTACCGCCGGGCGATTTGTATTGATTACTGACAAGGCTCTCATCTGCTGCTTAATATGCTTTACAAAGATTGATAAGACACGGCACATTGACACCAAAATAAACTGCACTTGATCGTTCGGATACTTGGAATTAAAGCTTTGTTTGTCTTCTGCTGCAACTCAAAGGTTGAGTAGGTGATTATATACTGAAACACTTTGTTTTCTTACTTTTACTATTACTTGAAATCTTCGCAACATACTGATAGCAAAGAATACATCAAATGCTCCGATATGAACATTTTAAAATCTCATCTGTGGTCATGGTAGGACTGTCAAAACCCCGTCCAATCAAAAAAGTTGGGCCAGAGAAAATAATTGGACGCCTGCCTGTCTGTCAAAATGTACTTCCTGATTGCACTCTGCTGATCTCGTTTGGCGTTCTGGGGCGCAGTAACATAATGCTTAAACACAAATGAAAACTTTTATGATTTTTGAGGCGTAAATACATTCTCTGGGGGTAAAATGCTCACGTCCACGGTCACGTGACTTCACATTGTAGTTTAGCCTCTTAAAACTGATCATCAGGCAACTTTCCTAACTGAGCTACCATTACACTCTTGTTAACAACAAGTCATATCAAATGGCAAAATCCCAACAAAACATCTGCTGAGACAAACTTTCCAAATTTTCACCTGCTATCAAGCAAATGCAATGCAGGCTGTCAACAAAGTGGTATGCACACAACCACAACTAGGCTAATATTAGCTCACGTAGCCACTACTGCTGCTGCGTAGGCAACAATATGCTAACGTTAGCACCTGCTACTTCACCGCAACATTGGCAGCACTCAAATGAGTCGACGTGGAGATGGTTCCTGACCCTGCTGGAAAAACCAATGTCGACGATACATAGGCTATATAGTGTAATATAGTGTATTGCCCCTGTAAACACACTCAAGGAAGTGTGGAAACTAGTCTTGCAGCAGGTGCTTCTTTGTTGGGCTGAATCCAACCTAGTACATCTGTCTGTCTGTCACTAGCTAATCAGCAACACATTAAAGCAACAACAACAAAAAACAAGCTAGAGCCGCTAACCAAAATGAGCAATTTGGGAAAACAGAGCCCCCATAATGTTATGAGGGACGAGACTGACTGGGCGTTGGCTCTTTATTAGTCTGGGCTACGGTCGTGAAAGAAAAAACTAATTTGTGAGGAAAGAAGTTGAACGGGTTGTTTGTTTGGGACGTCGGCGGCTAGCTAGCTTAAGCAGCAGCCCAAACGACATTCATCAAATAAATCTGTTTGTCTTGTTGTCTGTGGTTGATCCGAAAAGAAACAAATCCAGACACTTCTCAGCTAAAGACACATAACAGGTGTCGGATCTTTCTCTCCGTCTGACTTAAAACCATGCTACCTCATCCTCCTGGGAATCCCTCCGCCCCATTCAGCCAGAGAGAAAGTAGGACATTGTTAAAGTCAACCTAATAATATCAGCTTACTGCTCAGCCAAACACTACATAGAGGAAGTTTTCATTTTGAGAGCTTATGTGACGAGTTATAATAACTGGAATCATATTTCACATTTAATTAGAATTGTTTTGATAGGATGCAGAATATTTCTCCAGGTCAGTTTTAGGCTATACAAGTTTTATTAGACGTCAAATGCTGAGGGAAAGAAGTCGAGGCAGGTCACTCCACTGTAATTAACTCTTTTCATATCACGTCCATTTTTGGTGCGAGAACGAGAGATAATCCCACCTTTAAACCGTTTTCTCTTCGCACGGCATCCAGTGAGACACGTCAAGGGGATTAGGCGTCTCAACTGATGGATCCAAATATTTTAATAAGTTAATCTGTATCAGGATACACTCTGGCCCTTCATCTTGATACTTCTTTCCCCCCTTGTTTAGATGCTGGGGATACTCGGAAACAGGAAAGGTTCTTATCTCTCTTTGAAGATTAGCTCCGTGGCCCCCTGAGGTGCTGCACGAATGGCCCCACCCGACCTATTGTTGCCCTACAAAGTCACGGACATGCCAACATAGCGAGAACCCACACGACGTTGAGCAAAGGAAACATCAGTGTTTCGGACAGTTTGGAGAATAGTTTCAAAGTAAACAGACCGAAAATAGCAGAATGACTTTCTTAGACAGACAATCATAAATAGAAGTAATTCCAGCACAATGGGTTTAACCCCCCGGGGTCACCTAAATGCACCTGGGTGGTAATTAATGTTATCAATTACACCTGTGTTTACCCGGCGACGACGAGTCAAATGTGCTGTGAGAAAGTCAGAAAACATAAATCTGCACTTGTATAACAAGCCGCCGTTGTTGAAAATCCATCAGTCCAGCACGTCTTGTGCAGCCTCATCCGCTAGTTAATGAAGGGCTTGTTGACAGATGAAAGTCATGGATAGTAGTGGAAGAATAGTGGCGTCTCAGAGCTGCTCAGACCACCCGGTGTCTCCCCTGAGCACATAGTCATGTCAGTGCACACCCTGGAATCTGACGTGGGGTCAGACCTGCGTTTCCCCCTGAAGACCCACCATCGGCTTGATTCTTGAGACGTAACTCAAAGTCCAGAGTTGAACTGATGTGGGTTTTTCATCATCATCGTCCCTGGAGCCAGTAACATGGCTCCAGGGACGATGTTGATCCCCTCATGCATTTTAAATATAAAAAAAACATAAACATAAAACATAATTTATGGCACAATTCAAACAGGATTTGTCCCTGGACATAGAATACCAGATATATTTTGGCTGTTCCCATGGTCCACTGGAATAATCCTCCTATTCTTTACCAAAATGTTAATTCCCTGCTGAAGTTATCTATTGAGGGTGTATTATTTACTGTAGTGAGTAATGAATCAGTGAATGATTTTGGATGCAGCCAACATCGTTGATTTACAATTACTCACTATTTTCATCAAAAGGAACTTGGATATTTGAATCACCCATTTTATTGTCGATTGGGTCAAACAGCCTGTAAAACAGACTGTTATGTTGCACAACAAAAATCCCAACTGTAAATCATTAAAATTGTTCAATAAGATCGAGCCACTGGAGACACAACGGCGTAAACTTCACACAGGACACATTTTTATTGCACGGCTCCTTTCGGTCGCATATTAACACAGTTTTGATGAAGTGATGAAGAAAAACATTTTGGCTATGCCTCTTTCTAGACTTATTTCATCCTCACATAAAAACAAGTGTTTGAGTTGTGCGTCTGGCACAATTGTGTGCCAGGAAAACAGTTTTTATTTATTTATTAATGTCTCAAAATTTGCACACCATATGGAAGATATTGTGGAATGGAGGAAAAAAGTAGACGCTTTCATTTTTTTCAGTTATTCCTTCTCTTTGCGTGCTGTTTTCAGATTTATTCAAAAGAAATTGCCCCAATGTTAAAAGCTTTGAAGCCCAGCAGTTGATTGCGTGTAGGTGGAATATGATATCCAGGTTGAATCTAAGGATCAGACTAAGATTTAAAATGTATTCAGAATATGAATCAAACAAATAAACAACAGTAAAACAAAATGAAATGTACTGTCCAGTGGTGAAAATTACATTTTGAATAATTAAATATGACTTTTCAGGCTGTGTGGTCAGTCCAAACAGATGTCACAACTATTGGATCATTTGCTGTGAAATGTACAGACATTCATGGTCCCCAGATGATGAAGCCCAGTGATCTTTTCCCTGAGGTGATCCCATTACTTTCTGCAAGGTCAAAAGCTTTCGAAGAGTTTACCAGCAGCCTGAGCAATAACTTAAACAGCATGGCTATCTTTAGTTTTATTTTAACCCTGTGAACTGAAATGTCATCTTTTAGATTTATGGACTCAGAACATAGTGAGACACTGAGCAGAGAGGCCTCACCATTTTGGCACCATTCCTCCTCACGACGCCTCCAGGACGTTCATCATCACGGGCTGAGCTTGGCCGGCCAGAACCCGTCAACATATAACCCGACGGCTTCCCGGTTTGTCCCACCCGACCCCCCCGAGGCAAAAAAATCTGCTTTCTGTCACTTGATCCCACATTCACAGCCCCTTCTTGCAAATCCTTGTTTAAAATCTACACAAAAAATCTAAAAAAAGAAGACCTCAGTCATAGCATGCAAGGTTTTTTTCTGCAGATTTATATGATACACAGCCTCTCCTGAGCCTGTCTGTGTTTGGCCTTGTTTATTCTGTCACCATGCTGGATCTGCGACTGCTGCCGAAAACACCACTTTTGCTCGCGGAGAAAGGCGCTACTGTGAACTGTTTGTCTTCGACGTCCCCCGGGAGTGGATGTGTTTACGTTGGGTATTTTGGAGTCTTAAACAGACTTGACCGAGAAAAAGGCCTTCCATCTGAGCACACAGCTTCCTCCCTTTCTCCAGATTTTGGTGTAAACAGAGCAGAGTGCACCTGACGACAAGTCCCCCGGCGCAGGTGTCCTGGTTTCCTTGGGGCTCCCGGGGGATGTTTTGCGGATATTAATTTCTTTGGGAAAACTTTTTTTTTCAACTGTATTTGACAAACATTTGACGATGAACTTCCGGCGATTTCTGCTTCCGAGGATTAACAGAGTAAATATAGCTTGTAGCTGTAAACTGGAAGGAAATGGACTGCGTGGCTCAAATGAGTCACTCGTGAAAATCTGGCATAAAATAAAAAAATCTTATTGATATTAATGGTTGTGTTGATGCATAACCAGTATAGCAAAGTGAATGAGGCCTCGTTTTTTTTAAACCCAACTAATTTTGACTTTTATCAGCCTGTGACTGATTCTTACCAATTATGTTGCTCACAACTGTTTGTAGAATGTAAACAGTAAAAGGCGGGACTTAACGCTGGGTGGAATTTGATTAGATCAAAAGATTAGATTACGACCTTCTCTATTCTGGTGCTGAGTTGTAATTACAGATTGATGTGTCTGGATGGCCTTTTGTCGTGGAAATATGCTCTGATATGACAAACTGAAAACAGTCTTTTCAAAGAAAAACATTTCTAAAATGCACTGTCAACAGGCGGAGATAATGGGAACATGTTTTTGGCATCATTTGAGCTGGAGCATGATGCTCCCCATTACCTCCGAGGTAATTACCGGCATCCGGAGAGGTGAACGCTGAGCGAGCGCAGCCTCTACAGAGTCTAGGAAGATGAGCAAACGTATTAGGATCTCATCGCCGGCTTTTTAATGGCTCCGTTAATGTCACCACGAAGAGCATCAAGGGTTGCACGGCATTCTCGTAAATCTGAGTCACCATGTGGCCCTCGCTCCCCTGGCCGGTCAGCTGGAGATGTCCCATTAATGTCAGCTCAATTACGAGCATCAGGTGACTTTCCGGATTCAGGGGTGGAAATATGCAATATGCCTCTTAGTCTCAGCTGGGGTTCACTTGCAGTGCTTCCGTTATTAAGTTTTATCGTTTTGTCTGTCAGCTGATCAACATAGATAACTTAAAACAGAAATGTTATAAATCCATATAGGGAAGTTTGCACTGGGTTCTGATATTTTTATATATTCTGCTAATTGGACTTGTGGATGCTGTAAATAAAGCTTGAAATGCTGCTCTGTGAAAAGCCAGAACTGGTAGAATCTTGGAGAGGACAGGATTTGATTACTGACAGGCCTCCATTACTTAGAAACACACACTCTTTCACTCTGATCACTTTCATCCTCATCTACCAAAAATAGATCAATTCTCTGCAGGATTCCATTGTTTTATATTATTATTATACCTTAGTCCTTTTAGAAATCACGAGAGCCATTGTACACTGACAAATTGGAGGCCGCCCAGTTCCGACAGCGTGGGCGAAATCAGCCGTGATTTACAGGCATGCATCTTCCAACAAGCTTTCAGCTCTGCAAGCCGATATTGATCGGCGCTGATGGCCTCTGAAGGCTGGGGATGCATTAGGAAGAGAAGCACTCCCACAGCCACTCACATCAAATACGGTGAAATGTTAATGAGGTGCCAGGCTCTGAGGAGGAAACAGGATCACTAATCTCATTTCTGATGAACATGAGTGATTCTCTCATTTTGGTTCAATTATGAATTTTGTGGTGTGAATTTTCCTGTCACTGCAGCTGCTTGTGTTTGGATGGGCCTCTGAGACCAACCTGTGATTCATGTTTAAATGGTTATCGTAATGCCCGCATCGTGGAACCAACAAATGGTTTGAAATGACGAACAGCCACACGGTGACCAGACGTCCAGGATTATCGTTTCAAGCTAGATGTCCCGAATCCTGACTCTAAAAACAATAAAAGCAGTTTTTACCACAATAAAAATAAAATTAGAATATTTACTATTTAATATATTTTCAAGGCTTACAAAGGCATTTATCATTTCAGATACAAGAGCAAAGTGTACAGGACGAATGAAACTGTGTTTATTTGCTCTAATATAAGCTGCAAATGTTAGCACATCTAGCTAACTAACTTGAGGGGCTGAGGGAACATAGGGCTGAGGGAACACATGGCTGAGGGAACATAAGGTGGAGAGAACATAAGGTGTAGGGAACATAAGGCAGACGAAACATGGAGGGAACATAAGGTGGAGGGAACATAAGGCTGACGAAACATAAGGTGGAGGGAACATAAGACTGAGGAAACATGGAGGGAACATAAGGTTGAGGGAACATAAGGTGGAGGGAACATAAGGCTCAGGAAACATAAGGTAGAGGGAACATAAGGCTCAGGAAACATAAGGTGGAGGGAACATAAGGCTCAGGAAACATAAGGTGGAGGGAACATAAGGTAGAGGGAACATAAGGCTGAGGGAACATAGGGCAGAGGGAACACATGGCTGAGGGAACATAAGGCTGAGGGAACATAGGGCTGAGGGAACATAGGGCTGAGGAAACAGGGCTGAGGGAACATAAGGCTGAGGAAACATACGGCTGAGGGAACGTAAGGCTGAGGGAACATACGGCTGAGGGAACGTAAGGCTGAGGGAACATAAGGCTGAGGGAACATACGGCTGAGGGAACATAGGGCTGAGGGAACATAAGGCTGAGGGAACATACGGCTGAGGGAAGATAAGGCTGAGGGAACATAAGGCTGAGGGAACATACGGCTGAGGGAACATAGGGCTGAGGGAACACAAGGCTGAGGGAACATAAGGCTGAGGGAACATACGGCTGAGGGAACATAGGGCTGAGGGAACATAGGGCTGAGGGAACACAAGGCTGAGGAGACATAAGACTGAGGGGATATAAGACTGAGGGAACATAGGGATGGCCCCATTCATGAGTTGTGGTGCAAAAAACCCCACATTGCCTCCGCATTGACAACGGCAGTGTACACCGCTCCTTTCATTATTACCTTTCACAATAAAAGCGCTAGAGATATATGTGGCATCACTGCTTACCAGGGAAACTTAAATTCACTCCCAGTATTTCTTTAAGAGGCAACTCAACAAAATAGCGCACAATATGTATTTATTGCATAAATGTATGTCAGCATTTATTATGGATGGTCCAGCAGCCCCCTTTGATCTGTCACAATATAAGAGAGCAGTGACGTAATTAACGGTGCAGAGAATATGACCCGAGACGTGCAGCTTATCTAGTCCTCGACATAGAACTCCCTGGATAGTGAGTAGGGAGCTGTGATAGTGATTTCAGACACAACTGATGTGGTTGAGGCCTACTAGACCTCGAAAGCCCCCGCTGAATTGGGACACAGCTGGAGACAGGAAGGAGGGGAAACCAGGGGACAACTCTGGGAAAACTCAGTTCCTAACATTGTGCCATATTAAGAGGACGTTGAGTGGGGAATATATGACCCTGGGGACATAAATTACGCCCCCAAGCTGCTCTGTTTAATATCTTGGGAGCAGTCAGCCTTACTTGTTATTCAAGGTAGTGTAACATTGACTGTACACACCGATCAGTCTGAATCCTAAAAGCCTTTTCTCTTGCAGCTTCAAAAGTAAAACATACTAATTGAAAATGCCAATTATATTTCTCTAGGCACTTTTTCTAGTTTCCGTGCACCACCATGCACCCACGCCTATCTGCACACCTGCACCCACTTCCCTAATGGACCCTGCCTGGCTTTCACCTCCTCACCTGCATCACCTAATCACCCACATGTAGCTCCACATGGATCCTTTTCATAAGTGGAGGCCAGAGAGATCATTCCCCTCAGCGGATCTGAATCCAGACGCCAAACATGGCCTGATTAAGCCCTCTGAAAAACAACAAATTGCCCTGCTGGCTTTTTATTCTGGGAAAGCCTGGGACCGACGTAAGTTTGATTACTTGTGCAGTTGTGCATCCTCCTCTGCTGCTTTCCTGTTTATCCTACTTTATGAGACCCAGCTTTTTTTTCTGATCAGGAGGCCTGTACGTCATTCACACTTAATCAAGATTTTATTTACAGTATTTCACCAGCAACTTTATCATCCGCTGAGCTAGAAAAAAAAAGAAAAATACATTTTAGCCATAATATGATTGATTTCGGCACAAATGCAAGTATTTATTTTCCAGTCACTGCTCTGTAAAGTTCGTGTGCATATTATTAAAGGTTGTTTTACTTCAAAGTGGACAAAACAATGTCTAGTAGAGCGCTAGCTAATGTGTTTGTCCTCAAAACACTTAGTGTATTAGCAGAAATGAAATAGGATTCTAATGAAGTCCCTGCTGCGTGCCTCTTCCCACCAACAGGCTTCATTTATCTTACTGCATATAAATATTCTCATATTTCTTCTTGGATCATTACAGTTGTTTTAAATGGCTCTAAACATGTGCTCCATGGGTGCAATTATTGAGATGTCTCCGCGCCAAATGAAAGCCCAGGTGTTGGAAATCAAATGGAGGCCGGTGTGCCACCCAGCTTGGTTCAACGGTTCCAGGATGAGTAATATGCTCTTAGCGGGCGAGAGGTCTCTGCTTGTGTCTGATGTTTTTCAGCAAAGTGTAGTATTATGTAATGCCGTAATCCCTAAAACCGTTTATGTTGTCCGCCGCCGCAAGCTTTCATTCTTTGAGCGCGACGTAACGTAACCACAACAGATCAAGTGGAGGTTCACAACTCTCCCCGGCTCACGTGCACCTGATCCATAAAAGTGTTGACGTGAGGAACTCCGGTTTTGAGTGTTTCTGTCAATCTGACATCATCCATCTGATTCCACATTGTTTGATCTGATCTCAGATGTTTGTGTGTTTCGTCAGTGAGAGAGGTGATTCATGCTCTTGGGCTTATCGCCTCTCCTTCCCGCGCCGGCGGCTCCCTCCATAAAATACCGTTATCCACCCCCGACACCTCGGCTAATATTTGCATCGTAGGGGAAGATATGATCAGCCCCGAGTCAAAGCAAAGGTTTGATTTGAATCGCAAGTGGAATTTCTTTTCTGAAGGTAATTTGTAGACACAGAATTAAAATTAGCTTCCTATTTTTCAATGCAACGACTTGTTTGGACTCAATATTTTCAGCATGTGCTGTGTTTTCCCGCTTGACCTGTGCTCTCTCTGGAGGCAAGATTGTGAGGATTGCCGGGAATAACGACTTACGTAAACGAATGGCTCCATAATGGAACCTTTCTGCGTTGCACTGAGAGAAGTAGCGGATGCCATAGACGTGACTTTGAATAGGAGGACTGTTCAATTTCAAGGGAAAGAGTAAAAATAACAGCCGAGGAGGTGGTGATGCTTCAAATGTGAGTATATTTTCGGGGTTGTTTATCATTTCTTCTCCTGTAAAATGTACACAAACATCTATCACGCCCATTTTCTGTTGTTGCTTAACATCCGGAGAAGTCAAAGTTTCATCAAGTGGCTCATCTTATTCTTATGACACACAATTGCATTTCGTATGAAAGCCTTGAGAGGCAAGTGAGGGGGAAAAACAATTGGGTGATCCAATTTCTAAATCCGATCTGATTAATCTTCTTGATTATGGGCTTGAGAATAGGTGAGAAAAAATGTTTTTCATCCGTGAAAACATTTATTTCATAATTATTTTTAGATTACCTGTATCATAATCTGTGAAATACATGGAGCATAAAAAGGGTCAGGGGTCATTTAGCTTTCACTCAGTATGCTAATGCATCTGACTTCTGTCATTAAAGTTTGAGGCCTCTAATTACTTGTCATTATCCTGTCATGCTTGATTCAGATCTCACCCGAAATATAACGATGACAAGATACCAAACCCAGAAGAAGACCAGGAAACAATCTACTCGGAGAACCAGGAATCTCCGTCCTTCCTCATTCCTCCAGACTGCAAGAGTGTGTTATTGTTAGATGCAGAGCCCTTTGTCCTTCACTTCATGACAGTTTGAATGCATTGGAGGAGGCGTCCTTCAGTGAGGCTTCACAGCTGTGTGGATTAACACGCCGTCCGAAGCCTGACCACAAAAGGACAAATACGGCGGGGAGGCTCGCAGTCAAGCAGTAAGTTCAAGAGAGTGAGAGATTATAACAGCAGAGTGGAGTCGGGCCTCTGTGATCAAACAGTGCAGCCTTTGATCTGTTCGGGCTGCAGCAATCTTAACGCCGTTCGTGTATGCCAAACTCAGGTGCATAAAAAAAAAAGCAGGGAATGTGATATTGAGCCGCTGGTGTCGGTAGAAGTCTAGGACTAAAAACGACAGGGCAGTATTAAAGAAGACCTATTAGTGTTAATGTCTAAAGTTCATGCCCTAAAGGGAGTTATCCTCCCCCTAAGAAACACATTTGCATGATATCTGACCAGCTGCTTATCTGTCCACAAAGCTAGCAAGAGCGGAGCTGAGCCATGTGAGAAGACAAAGTTCATGTATGGACTCCTAATGGAAGAGGAGCTGAAGAACACGGGGCTAAAATGTATTGGTATCACTGACTGGCCTTTTTTGGGAGGGAGGGGCAGGCTTATGCATGCTTGTTTGAATGAGTACCTGCACGTTCATTTCCTCACAAGCCAATCGGAGCAGACTGGGCTTTTTTGTGAGGGGGCCTTAAAGCGACAGGTGCCAAAGCGGAGGGTGAACACGGGTGTATTCTGGCAAACGATATGAGGGAAAAATAATAATACGTTGTAGCACAAATCCAACGACACATGTCTAACCTCACTGTGATCCTTGGCTGGCGGCTCTGGAGCGTGTATCCGCCGTGGTCACACAAAAGAGGCGTTGAGTGGCGACTCAGAGCCTCCCGTGTTTATCTACATATCTGCGAGCGAGGCTCCCACTAGAAGTCCTGTTATTAACTCTGACTTATTGTGCTGCACGAAGAAATGCAACACAGGGGTGGCGTGGATGGAGCGTGTCTCTGAAGTGGCCATTGTCACATGTGACTGTTGTTTGTAGTAGTAAGTGGTTTTGCTCCGTTATCTGCTTTCCCAGGCGTTTTAAAAAGGAGGTTACACCACTCGAGAACGTGCTGAAATGCACAAGCTCTATTCCATGGTTTGTTTTTCTTCTGTTTCTTATGTCTGTCCAAGCATTTGTCTCCACTGTGTGAAGATGGAAATATCCCTTTAATAACCTCTCAGTCTCTTTCAAGTCAAGTCGTGTTTATGCTTCCAGTTGGACGGCGTTTCAGTGGTTGGTTGGTTTGTTTGTTTGTGTTATTTTCCCTCCAGGTTTCAATCTTTCCGACTTCACTCAGTTTGGTTTCTAGACCACTGAAAAATACCCTGATGTGGAAATCATCATCTTTCTTCCCATCTTTTGTGAGGCATTATCACAGCCAATGGTCTGAAAACCCATTTGATTGATCATGAAATGATCAGAATGGTGACTTCCTCTGGCGTGTGACGGCGTGGGAGGTTGAATCGATAACCATGACCTCATCTAAATGGCGTTGGCTAAATGAGCTCATTCGCACCCTGATAGCTGCTTTGCCAGGTGGTGTGGTGGGAGTGGATGTGCTCCTGTGTCAGCTGATGCCCAAACATCTGGAGGCTGCATCTGAATCCCCTATTTTGTCTGGTTGACTTGTAAACATTTTCTGCTGAAAATGAATTTAACAGGTGTTTTTTTTTGTTTTTGTTTTTTTTACGGGGCCATCTGGAAGGTTAAATTACATCATTGTCTGAAAAGAGTCAGGGTTTACAAATACGATTTTTAAGGGGATATTGTGTGTTTAGCCATGCTAGCAGCGTCGCTCTATGGCAATGTTATACTTTGCGTTCGTGGTCCCCAGAGGATGTATCCTAATGGCTTTGGTGATCCCTGACTGCCGCCAGCAGGTTGACAAATATTGTTTTCCAGTGGAATGTCTCAATAACTGTTGGATGGATTTGGTTCAGGCATTCTGGCTCCCCTGAGGATCTTCTAGCGCCCTCATCAGGTCTTTTATTCCCATCAGCCATTGTGTAAAGCGGCAGCAGAGACAGTTCCACTGAGCCCACTGAGACTCAGTTTCCTGTATCTGTGTCCCATGGGTTTCGCCACCGCGGCGCCGGTTAGGAGACTAGCGGCAAAACTGAAATGAGTAATTTGTGTTCTTGTTTGCATCCGCGTCCTAAAGTGGAACAACAAGTCGGTGTTTTGGCTCTGGGCTGCTCTTAGGGCTGCTCAACAGATGCTAGCACACAGAGCATGTCCTCTTCTCTCTTCATTTTGTCACAGTGGGGGGATTTTTGCCTTTGCCACCATGTTGTTAGCATTAAGAAGGCTGTTGGCCTTTTGTAAATAAACCATGCCAATAGTACAGGGAAGTCCCGCATTGAGGTATGCGCCATGGTGCTCAAATAAAAGAGCGCTTCCCTTCCGGGGGCCCATTATAACTGGAGGTCAGGAGGAAACTGCAACAGAAATGAGAGCAATCGTGAACCATTTACCTTTCCATTCACATTCCAAGGATAGTGTTAGGAACAAGGAGACCTAACTTTCAACGGTGTTATTTGTGTCACTGTGGGCTGCAGCTATTCATTCCCACACAAACTGCCTGTCCTAATTCACCCAATGTATATCATTTCATAAATCACATCATCTGCAAATGCATTGCATTATTGATGATTTAATAATGACCACAGGTCACAGGTCACAGGCCTGCATTAGCATATCTGCAGTGGATTATTCATTGTGGTTCCAGATTTGTGGAACCCAAACCATAACTCATGCAGTAGACTTGCTAATATATTCCAGTGTATCTAATATTGATATTAATTAGTTGTACATTCAGCTCACCATATTGTTATCCAATATAGCGTTAATATTGTATGCAGGTTGAGTCAACTAGGTTTATTGTTGACCATAACTTTTCTGTGGGCTTAAATATGGTTCTCCATGACTTAGTGTCAGCCCTGTGATTGACCTGTGCAGGGCTTTCCTGATCTCTCACCTGATCAGGTCAGCTGATCATAAATCTGCTGTGAGCTTGTTTAGCTTGTGTGGAAGAAAAATTCTTCAGGTCCAATTCTGTGGCTGGTTCAGATGCAGTTTAATCACTGACAGTGGAAAAAGGAAGTCACAGCGTGCCATAAAATCCTTTCTAAGAAGAGTGGGGTTATGCAGAGTTATTTACAGAGAACACGGAGGAAGGTGTGATGAGAGGATTTACATTGATTCAATGCACATCTCTTCCAAGAGGAAGAGACTACCTGAGAAGGGCTGCTCTCCGGGCAGCTGGGTTTCTCTACACAATATCACAGCAGTGGCCATTCATCGGGCCTTGATCAATCAATGTGAGATAAGGATGTTTCGGAGTCGGTCCAGGAAGAGGGAAAGACAAAAAGGTCTTCTTATCAGGATAACAAAAGTTAACCACAAACAAATAGGAGCAGCAGGACATTTGATGAGTACAAGAGAAAGGAATATTAGGATGAGATTAAAATTAGAACATTAAGGTAACGCATCGAAGAACGCTGGCTAGAAATGATGAGCTACTTTTATCTGCTTGCATCTGAAATCAAGGACCCATTGTTTTGAAAATGACCAAAAAAATGAGGGGAAAAAGAGGAGTAGAAAAGGACTACGATTGCTGCAGGGATGACGACAAGCCAACAAGATTCGAACATTGGATTTTGGAATCATGCAAGCTCATTTATGATGCATGTTTTGTTCGGCAAGATAATTGAGATCACAAATGAACAGTTTTATGATTTTTGTAGCGCGAATGCAGTCGGCAGAAGTAAAAAGCTAACGTTCTAGGCTATAAACGAGGCTTTAAAGGCAGACTAATCAGCGTAATGACTTCTGGTCGTCTCATTTAGCCACTTGTTAGTAACCACCTATTTTTAAAAAGGGGCATTTACCAAAGTATTTTATATGGTAGGACAAAACATCCACATCTCTTAAGCTCATGTTAAACACAGACCTTATTTCAGGCGTCTAACCAAAAAGAAAAAAAAAAAAAACATTCAAAAGAGCCATTCTTCGAGGCGAAGAAATGCTGACTCATGCCCAGGGAATAGGACTCATTGCTGCAGCCTTTTAGCCACTCGTGGAGCAGCTCGTCGAGGGACCAGTATCACTTTGTTCCAGCTGTTGCAACCTTTAAATCACTCACATAAGTCTCATTCAATTGGGGATCTTAACTCCAGAAAGACGAAACGCAAATGCATATGTGTGATGGAAGGGATGGAAGGCTGCGTCGGCCTGATGTGCTGCAGAGGGAAGAAGCTGCAGCAGCATCTGGTCCCCATCTCGGCGCCGCAGGCCGGTCCATTACTCTCTGGCTGGCACTTTGTGAATGAGACCTTTATGGGATGTTTGGACACGACTCTTTGAACCAAAAACAGCCAGTTCAAGCCACACTCTGACATTTAAATGAGTTTCTGGCGGTAACCGTGCGCCGCTGCCACACAAACGCACACATTTTGTTCGGTGGGGGGGTGAGTGTGGCTCCCAGAACAGCATTCCAGCGTGTGTTTAGTGGAGCGAAGGCATCCTCGACTCCTATCAGCAAACACGCAAGCTCGGCGCTGGATGCCACTGTTTCAGCAGAGAAATGTGGGTTTTTTAGACAAAACCCTAAAATATGTGTGATTATATCTAAATAGCAGCAGTCCTGTTTAGTTTTTCAGCAAAAACAACTAAATGCTAACTTTTCATTCTTTGCGTTCTGGCAGTGGATACCGAAATGGAAGTTATGTAAGAGAATGTGACTGATAGATTACATTTATAGATCCAGAGTCAGACGTGTCTTTCTCATCATAATTGTGACATAATTCAATATAAACTTCGCTATTTTATCATTTTTTTAAATGTTGACTTTTTATAGGTCATAATGAATCAAGTCGACACTGTGTGGTGTTTGTAAGATAATAATTCCAAATGTTGACTTACAGTAATCATGAAATCATAATTCAAAGTCAAAATGAGTTTGAGTGGTTTGGTTGAAATGATTTGGTTGGAATTATACTATGTCATAATTATGAATTAATAATTGAGAATTCTGACTTTTAAGGTTAAAAGAATAATAATTCAAAAACGTTTTAGGTCATAATTATGAGAAATTAACTCAACTCTTATGTGGTAGTTGTTAGATAATCATTTTAAATGGTTGATTTGTTGATTTAATCATACTTCAAAACTTTTTTAGGGCATAGTAATGAGCAATGAAGTCAAATTCCAAATTTTGACATTTTGGGTCATCATTTTCAAGTCAACATCCTGATAACTTTGAAAGATACTGTATAATGTCATAATTGTGTTTAAAAATAGTCATAATTAGTCGACTTGGTGACGCAGTATCTCATAATGTTGACTCTTCAGGAGTATTTTTATGCATTAAGTCTCTCAAACATCAATTGTTATAAATTATTAACTCATTCATGAGAATTGACAGCTGAAATTGTTCCAGAAAATCATACACGTCTCCGTTTGCTTGATCCGAGTGGCGTCTGAGTTCCTGCATTGTTGGAAAGTTGGGAGGAAACATCCCTCAGGGTAAACTGTAACTGGCTCACCACGAGGAAACTTGGCTGCCTGGGTGTGTGTGCAACACATTCACTGGTTACATGTGATGGACGGGCAGCAAACACATGAACTAATAACATGGAATTTATAGACTAAACTGTAAACTTGACAATTACACCAGATTGACTTCATTAGCTTGATTTAATTTGTGGTGCAGTAGTAGACGACGGGGGGGCTAATGGGCAGCCCGTTTCCTGTTTTCTACACATATACGTTATGTCGCTGCTGCCTGTTATTTTTATATTGTATATTTCAACCGTGCTGCTCCAGAAAGTGCAGCAGGAAAGATTTTTGCAAGTTCCAAATATGGATATATTTGTGATTTGTGGCCGATAAACATGCAGGAACTGGAGGAATCTGTTTGATAGAAATAGTTCTGTTTAACAAACTCATCTTTTTGTGAAAAGAAAGGTATGATTCATACTGGACTAAATTTATAGGAGCTTAGCTTATCATATAAATAGAGTGTGTTGTTGTTAAATTGTACATTTGCCCATAAAGTATGGTATGTGGCTTGTTTTTTTTCCCACAGTCTCGTAGCAGATCAGATGTTTAGTCAAAACAAACTAAATTAAAGAGTTGATAGCAGTGTAAGCCCTGTAGTCCAAACACGTGTGTACAAGCTGTGTCTGTCTCTGGGCGAGGTTTACTGTACAGGACAAGGTTAGTGTGTTTCCATCAACTATGAAAGAGCAGATTGATGTCAAGGTCAGATTTCAACAGAGGGACCTTTAGCTAACTGAGTGTTTGTGAGGGACTTACTGTTTGTGCACACGTTTTCTAAAGATGTGTAACAAAATAGCAGCTCACACTGTGACACAATCTTACAGTGACACAGTGGAAATGCATAAATTCAGAAGCAGTACGTGCAAGATCCTTTCATCCGTCAGGACTAAACAGGTATGGAACGGTAACCAGGCAACATATCTAGATAATACGTTTGTACAAGTATAGGGGAAATTGTATTTTCTTTCTGATTCCCACGCGCATGCCGTGTGCTGCTGTCAGCCTTCCCATGAATTCTCCACTTGATTTTCTCGTGAAGTATGAAATGTCTGGACAGATCCAGCTTTGTTCTTGTTCTTGGCACCTAGAGAAAACAAACAAAGCAAAAGAAAAGCTTTCGTGATCAGGCAGAACCAGATAATCATGAAAGTAGGTCACAAAAAAGGTGTGCTTGTGACGCAATAGCCCAAAATAGTTACCAAAAACGTATGCAAACCAAAAGTAGTGTCCTGACCTAGATTTCTGATTCAACCTTTTATATTTCTCATTTTAGCATCTGATGAAAGTAGTTAAAGCCGGGTAAGAAATGTGTAGTTATAAGTGAACATAAGGCTGTTTTCTGACTAATAAATTGTGAATAACTTCAACTTTGGCCCGGTGTAAACTGAAAAACTGAATCCCATTGTGACCCTGTAATTGTTATGTTGATATAACTGTAAAATATTTCTATATTATCTCCAAACATATGGTATCAAGCTGTCAGAGCTACCATGGAGCCCACACTGCCACTAACTGCACTCCACTAGTACTAGTACTCCAGTATACCTGCAGTAGCTAGCGTAGCATAGAAATGCTATGCTAGCTACTGTGCTAACGTAGTCCGCTTATGTTAGCTCCACAGGTTTTAACGTAGAAGAAACGTTTGAGTAATGTATATCTTGTTCCAACCACTGCGGGTTACGAGCATCACTATAACACAACGTTTAGCTATGACTAGCTGGAAAAAGAATCTGAGTTGATTGCGGGAAGCTGGCTAATGCTACGCTTTTCTTGGCCAGGCTGCGTTCAAGAGCAGGTCTTAGCGAAGGGTCAGTCTGGTCAACACCTGGTCCAAAAAGACCTGATGACTAAAGCTTCCCCTGCACGTCCTCGGCAGCCTTCGCTCTGCTAGCGTGCTTCACCATTATGTTTGACTCGCGTTGACAAGCAGTGAAGTCCAGCAAGTGACTCCTCTGTGGAAAAACTGAGGGCAGAGAAACAACTTCACACATGAGTGAAAGTCTTTCCCTCATTTCCCCAAGGTCTCTTGAGAAATGACAACATAATCAGAGGAGCTGATTTGGAGATGCCGAAGCAAAAACATTTTTATTACTTGTTGTTTTGTGATTATTTCCCCTCTTTTTACATAACACGACACTTGTTAGGAATGTAATACTTAAAGCTATAAAGCTAGTAAGAAAACAAATCCTGCATCTAAACCCGTCATTTCTTTGCACACATGGATGGCCGAATGAAATGACTGGACTCCGGATGTTCTCATTGCTCGTCACCCTCGAGTTTTCCACAAAAGAAGGCCGACAAAACTTCCCAATGCTAGCTTGGTGCTGTGAGTAGAGCGATACTAAGTTAGGTATTAGTTCACATTCACAATAATAATGTAAGGTGTTTTCTTACAGGAAACAGGTTGTTTTTAGCTAAATTAAATAGAAAGCTATTCTAAGAATGGGAGGAGGCCAAACAAGAGCTACAAATAGAGTGAATACTGGTCGTAAATATCATCAGGTTAACAGCCACGGGGCCAAATAAATGAGTTCCCTGTGCCTGCTGGATGTGTAAACTGTTTACTCACATATCAACTTCAAAAACGTACAATATGTCGGCTTGTTGCATTGCCCCCAAGTAGCCAAAAAAGAGCAATGCAGCTTTAATTCATTTTTATTTGTAGGGAATTAATTTGAATGTACTGTATTCAAGCTTTCATCCAGCGACATTATTGAGTTGAAAACACAATAAATATACATATCAAAAACAGCCTGGAACATTTATTACACATCACAAGTGATTAATCAAACCAAGTCATGGTGACTTGATTGATTCTGAGTTCTGGTAATTAAAAGTTTCTTTTCTGCCGTAGTCGACGACGCTAGCATCCAGCACCTACCATTCAGCACAATGTAAAGACGATTCAGGGCAAGGGCAAGTAGGAACAAGGTTAACTCCCTCAAGCAGAGACCAGCAGTGATGTTTTAAATAGCTCAGACTAACCACATGGCAGGTGATTTTAGAATGGGGGGGGGGGGGGGGGAAGCTGTGAGAAAACCCAGCATTTCCGGAAGGATCAATGGTCTGTAAAAGAATGAAAATGCTGTTGCATAAGGACTCCGTTTTCCCCAGCGAGCTTGCTTTTTGAATCTTTGTCATAGCATGTAATAATAACAATAGCTTAAATTAAAAAAAGAAGGCTTCTTTTAGAGCGCTGTGTGTCAGAGTAGGACATTTATCCCTTGATGATGCACATATCCTGCAGGCTAACCATTACATAATCACAACCTTCCTAAAGCAGCGTATTTCTCAATGCCATGACTGCAGAAGGCTGAAATGAAACAGTCTTGTGCATTAAATGGAGTCACGCATCTGCAGCGGTGACTACTCTCTCTCAGAGTGATGCATAGATGGAAGTTTTCATTTCATTTATACAGTAACTGAATAATAAGTGGCCTCTGCTCTTGGGCTGCTGTTACTTGGAGGGGTCATTCATTACGCAGGCTCGATGAAAGACAGGAATGATAATGTGAGCAGCTCAGTGAACTGAGATTATATAGGCAAAGCCAGGCATGCATGACGAACGGGAAGCAAAAAATAAGTCCTATGAAATATGCCAATAGTAATACATGAAGTGCGTCACCATGCTATAAATAATGGAGGAGGTTTGATTCTGCAATGAATATAGCAGTGATGACGTGGCACCCTGAGCAGCCTCAGAGAGGTCAGCTAATAATAATACTAATAATAATAATAAGTAACAAGCAAACCAGATGTCAGAATATAATGTACTAAATTGAATAATGATGATGTACATTTGCTTCACAGAAGGAAAAACAGTTTTAAAAGTTTTTTGGTCACTTGGTGGGAGCAGAACAATCTGTACACAAAACATTAAAATGTCACCTTAAGACGAACTTTGATAACCTTAAGACACAGTGCTGAGTCCCGCCCCTTGAACACAGGCTGGCCAATCATAGCATAGCACTGGCCAGCTCCTCAGGGACCGATTAACCTGCTCTGCTTCATAGACGGATCGTTTCAGATTTTCTTCATTTTCAGGCTGTTTTTTTGGGTCCTGGTTGGGACAGTGTATATGTTCCCTCAGCCCTATGTTCCCTCAACCACATGTTCCTTCAACACTATGTTCCCTCAGCCTATGTTCCCTCAACCCTATTCAAGTTCAAGTTCAGGTTCATTTATTCGTCTCCCTGGGGAGAAATTTGGTTTAGAGTCAGTGCTGCATGAACAAACATGGAACATACAGAGACAACAATGCATAAAAACAATAAATCATCCAACATAGAAGGATAGTACATAACTGGTAACCAGATAGGGACCAGCGTGCAAGACGATCTGAGCTGTGCAATTTGCCCTACCTACTAGTCAAAAGTACAGTGCTAGTACACATTTAAGGTGCAGTGCACAATAAAGACTCAGGCGTGTGCTTTTACACATTATTTAAACGACTGTCCATTAAATTGTCCTGGCATGATTCAAACACACCTGGGCTGCTGAGAGAAAAGTAGCAGGGAAGCTGTTGTCTGGTTATATCCCATGTGTCTAAATCTACTCTGACCTATTGAGTCTACAGCTGCCTCGACAACCGACTATTGCAGCTGTGTTGTTGCTTCATGTATTTCACAGGGTCTCTTGTGCATGTGGTTTTTGTACATGCAGGAATACACTGCAACATTATTAGCAGTAATTGAGATTCTTTGAAACATTTGGTAAGACTTTACATTAAGTAGACACTCATCAGCATAAATTGATGATTAACTAAAACCCAGTTTATCCTAATGCCATCCATCGTCTACCGCTTATCCTGTATTCAGGGTCGCGGGGGGCTGGAGTTGATCCCAGCTATCATTGGGCGAGGGCAAGTTTATCCTAATGATTTGCAAAAATATCATAATGTTGTGTCGGGCTGCAAAGATTTGTAGATGTTGTTGACAAAAATCAATACAGATACCAGTCCAAATAGTACTGTGGAATGGAGGTTGCTGACATATGGGACTTTAAATTCACGTTTTCAGTTATGGTAATTAATTAATTTATTCATAGTATGAATCCATTATAAGAAACATGTCTGAGTTAATATATGAACTACGACTTGGGTTATAGATTCTCATGAATGACTGAATTAAGACTGATTTTTGATTAGTTACTGATGGAGTAACCATTCATTCATTTCTGAGTCCTCCATGAGTCTTACATGAGTTCTACATTAACTCAGGATGAACTGGGCATTAGTTAAGCATCAATTAATGCTGATGAGTGTCTACTTAATGTTAAGTATTACCAAATGGGGTAATTTATCTTGATTGAAGCAATAAATCATGAGAACAGACAGGGTGATTGGAGTTCTTGGTCATTTTAGCACCACTTCGTTGATCGTTGCATAAACACAGTAGCTACATCAATGGATGGAATAGTCAACATTTACATACGTTTGTATTAATCTGTTAATTCCCCATTTCACTTAGAACGTGTATATTGTATTAGAATACCCATTCTGGTGTGTGATTTTTCAAAATAATGTACATTTGTAGTCAAATTATTGAAGCATAAGACCCCCCCTTCCCTATTGAATAGTCCCTTATTAACCCACAGTTTTATTATTTTTTTTGTCTGAGTGACATTAAAGCAGAGGCAATGCAGTTAAAGTGGAGGCGTGTACTTTTTATTTTAGATGATTGATAGGCCTTATCTCTGTGGGTATACTAAAAAAGGTCAAAATATAAGAGAAAGTTGCTTTTTTTAATAAGTTCCAACTAAATTCCGTTCTGACACACACACTGGTTGTTCTATTTTCCTGAGAAAAATACAACTCCCACTTCTCTTCTGTCCCAAGATCCTACAGCCGCACTGCCCCGAGGCACACATACTATCACCCAATTTGGTCATTATTTTTTTATTTTTTTTAAAGATTTTTTTGAGGCATAGACGCCCTTTATTAGCAGTGGATAGATCGGAAACATGAGGAGAGAGAGAGGGGATGTGACATGCAGCAAAGGACCTCCGGCCGGGATTCGAACCGGGTTCGGCTGCGTATGTACGTTCGTACATGGCATGCGCTCTAACCACTCCGCCAACTGCGCGCAGCCCAATTTGGTCATTATTAACCAAATCACAGAGCCAGTGGACGGATAAACATACATAAAAACCAACCAGGATGCATAATTATACAAAAATGGAATATGTATTTATTTTTTAAACAGAAACATAGAGAATGGTGCCAACCACATCTGAGCAGGCTGCCATGTTATTATTTGAGGCCTTGACGCCGAGGAAGGTGTCCCAAAAAGAGTCTAAACAGTGCGACGTGGGACAAAATTTTACAGAGGAACACACTGCGTTTCCTGTGTTTTTACTGGGTCCAAGGCAGTGTCGTTCAGCCAGCAGATTCCTGTGTAATGAAGCGAAGCGCTCACGGTCCAAAAACACAATCCCGGACAGGCTGCTGCTGCTCTTTGTCAGAAAAGTAGCTGAATTGATGTACGTTGTGGTCTGGTGTACAACACAAAAACCACACAAAGGCTTATTTACAGCTGTTTTGCCATGTGGTTTCCTGTTTTATGGCGTGTCCCGTTGGTGCAATTAAAAATATATATGCAATTAACATGGTTGCACGAGTAAATAGCATCCATGTGGAGATACGGCAGCAGAAGGATGCTTTTTTCTGTGCTGGTGATTTCCTTTCCATTATTTTTTTTGTTTTTACATTTAACCTGAAATGAACCAGATTGTTTTTACAGTTCAGAGGGAAAATCTTTTAGAAATAAGGCAGGACGGCATGAGCGCATCCAGATTGTTTTACTGTAAATGCGGGGAGTTCAGAGGAAACATCTTTTTAAAATGAGGCAGGATGGCAATCTGTTGCTGCAGACAGCTTCTTGTGTCTCTTCCAAAGAAAAGAAACAATGTTTTGGCCCTGCTGCTCTAACTCTGTTAATATTTAATGGCGTCCCTCTCTTCTTCTTCGCTCCTCTTCCTAAGGGCCCGTCCTCTCAGCAGATCTCCCTCCTGTGTTTTCTCCTTTGAGTTCTTCCGTTTAGCCATCTCAGGTTAATCTCAGCCCGGCTCCAGGTGTTATACTACAGCGGACAGACATTAATCCCAGAATGCACTGCTGCAGCTGCACCTGTCTCTATAACAACATGCTGTCTGACACACCTACGTGCAGACATGCTCAGGCGTGTGCTTTTAAAACACAATATTTAAACGACTGTCCATTAAATTGTTCTTGGCATACGTGAGGAGTACATGTTCCAGACCTTTCCTCGACTCGCTGCCTGACGGAGAGGACATTTTTCAACACACACCTGCACTGTGTACATGAACAGACAACTGTATTGTGTGTTTGTATTTTTTCAGCTGGTTCCTTCTACTGTTTTGACATAATAAGGTGACAGTGAAGGGTGAAGACGTCTCGCTGGAGGGGGGATTTCAGATGAGTGCAAAGATATGCCAAACTGGTGATGAAGGGAACCTGATAAGCTAACGATTATTTTCATCATTTGCGGCCTTTAGTAGTTTGCAGAAGTGCAGACTTGAGTCACGACTTTAACTTGAGTCAGACTTAAGACTCAACTTGACTAACTCAAAAAAGACTTACAGTTTGACTTGAACTTGGGACTTGCCTGTCATGACATGTGACTTGAATCTGAAGTTGTCTGTTTTGACTTTGGACATGACTCGGGACTTCTCAGTCTTGACCTGGGACTTGACTTGCATCTTGTCAGTCATGACTTGGTAGTTGACTCAGGACATGCCTGTCTTTACTTTGGACATGACTTGGGAACACACAGTCTTGACTTGGACTCGTGATCCGCAGCCTTGGTCCCACATCTGTCCGTTTCTCTATTCATAATCACTAATGGGGTGTCTCCTGGCTGAGGCGAGACCTGGAGACCAACAGCCAGTCTTCCGGAGGACTGAGAACCCGTTAGCAGACACAGCTGCAGCTACAGACTGTCAGCTCGGTGTTTGTGGAGGCGGGAGGCTCGCAGCACAGCTGGTCCACATCAATGAGGGCCCACCACAGGGATGCTGAGGTGGTTCAGATGAGGCTCAGTAGAGCAGAGGAGGGTTTTAATATCTACAATTAACAATGAGGGACTAATACCTCAGACAGTAAAAAGCAGGTTCAAGGCAGGTTCAACGTTTACTTGGAAGAGTGATCTGGCATTAAGAAGACAAAACCAATATTTGTTTAAGTGATATGAAGTCATGCTTATTTGAGTTGCCTGCTTGTAAAAGTGATACTTGAAAGAAGCTTTTTTCCAATGCACTTCTACAGGTTGCCGTAGTTACTGGCTTAACATCTGAGCCTCTACATCTCATAATTATTTGTGGGTGAGTCAGCTGGATGTGATATCATAGATATACAGACAGCCACTCACCCTTGTCCTCTGCCGGGAGGATGCTGCTGGGCTTTAACCGACTGAGACACCCAGAGGCGATACGAGCGCGGTGCAGCTCGGTCGTATAAAAGCAGCCAGCTGCAGCTGGAGAGACGGAGGACTTGCTTGTGCAGCGTTACAGGGAGGCTGTCTCTTGTACATAGTCTCAGAACAAGGAAACAGTTTGGGTGAAGAAGAAGAGGAAGGCGTCCTCTTCTTCTGACACAAGAAGATATCAGAGAACAAGTTGGATTAATTTAGTTGAAGTGGCTTCAGTTATGAGTGACTGTCAGTATCAGAGTGATCCCCATCATCGTCTCCATGGATTTATTATTTCAAAGGTAGGTTCAAATATCTGACATGTGAAGGACAAATGTTGTCATTCCAAGTCTTGTTTTGTTTTAAATGTGATCATCATTGTGCTTTTTTTGTAATTTATTATCATGTTTACTATCTATCTATCTATCTATCTATCTATCTATCTATCTATCTATCTATCTATCTATCTATCTATCTATCTATCTATCTATCTATCTATCTATCTATCTATCTATCTATCTATCTATCTATCTATCTATCTATCTATCTATCTATCTATCTATCTATCTATCTATCTATCTATCTATCTATCTATCTGAAAGTATAGAGATAAGATTAAAATAAATAGAAATATAAAAATAATGTTTCAGCTATCATTATGCACACAAAAGTTCAGTCTTTGCCCGTTTGCACGTTGGCTGCAGCTGCGTGGCAACAGCTCCGTTCAAGGAATGTGTGCAGGACTTTTCAGTGTCAACAGAACCTGTCGGGACTTGTTCAGAATTCCCGATGTTGTCATATCAGGAGGGAGCTGAGGTTCTACGTGGGTAGACCTCTAAAATGATTGAGAACTAATTTGGGTTTCTTGAAGTTGAGTCACTTTGCCCTGAGGAGATTCTCTTACCTGGGAAAGGTGTGAGGGATTTATAAGTGTCAATATGATGACCCCGTCTGGTTTCATCTTTTCAGTATCTTCTCAACCAGAGGAACCACATCAAGCCCGGAGCCCAGCGATGATGCTGACCATGCCGCACTCCAACTCCTCAGCGATGACCACTCCCCTTCCCTCCATCAACCTCACCACCGTGGCCGTGGCACGGAACGCCACCCACTATCCCACAGTCGCTGGCATCACCATGACTCTGGGCATCCTCTTCAACGTGGTGGCCCTCATCATCCTCGCCAAGGCTTACAACCGCTTCCGGCAGAGGTCAAAGGCCACGTTCCTGCTCCTCGCCAGCTCCCTGGTGGCAACAGATCTGGTTGGACATCTTATCGCTGGAGCCCTGGTGCTGAGGATGTACTCGGTGGATAGCTTCGACCCCACCAATCCGGATGCGTCTTGTCTGTTTCTGGGAGGTTGCATGGTGTTCTTTGGCCTGTGCCCTCTCTTCCTGGGCTGCGCCATGGCCGCCGAGCGCTGCCTGGGCGTCACCAGGCCTTTGCTGCACGCTCAGCTGGTGACCACGGCACGGACAAAGATGGTGCTGGCCCTGATCTGGCTGCTGGCATTATGTGTGGCGCTTCTTCCCTACTTCGGCCTCGGTGCCTACACGTCCCAGCACCCAGGGACGTGGTGCTTTATCAAGGTGATGCAGGACACTGGAGCGACAGATCTGGCTTTCTTGACACTCTTCTCTGGACTGGCGTTTAGCTCTCTGGCCTCGGCCTTCGTGTGCAACACCATCAGCGGGCTCACGCTGGTGAGAGCCCGGCTGAAGAAAAGGTCCTGCACCCAACGCCGCTCAGCCCGGTCCCACGACACTGAGATGGTGGTCCAGCTGGTTGGGATCATGGTCACCTCCTGCATCTGTTGGTGCCCTCTGCTGGTGAGTGTCAGCTCAAATAATTTAATCTTAAAACTCTCTTTGTATGACTAGATGTCATCATGTTTATATGCGTCTGATTAAAAGTGGTTTGAAATGATAGGAAATCACAAACAGTTAGATAACTAAACCTGTTTGAGTTAAAGGAAATACATGTAAAATGTATGTTTTCCCTCTTATCTTTAGTGCAATTTATCAATAGGAACTTCTTTCCTGCGTTTAAATGCTCACAACAACATCTGTGGATTATCTTTAACTGGATTTCTGTTGAGTCTCGTATTTATTCGGTACCTTCTTGTTTCAGCTCCTTTTTGATGCTTGCATGGAATAAATATTCAAATTAAAAATGTTATGGCTGCACCATTAGATCAAATGTAAAATATATCCTACATCCCTTGTGCTTCATTTTATACACATTAAATTATAGACATATTTTGGCTACACTGTAAGGAATGAGTGAGGTTTAATCGGTTGAACAGCTGGTATAAGATGAGACTGATCTGGTTCCATTTTTCTTTCAGATCTTTGGTCTGATGTCAGCCTCACAGTCCTACAGGGGCTTCCTGGGCAAAGACAAAAAAATGTATACCAGTCTGATGGTGATAGGTGTCAGGATGGCGACCTGCAACCAGATCCTGGACCCGTGGGTCTACATCCTGCTGCGGCGCGCCGTCCTCAGGAAAATCTACCGCATCACCAAAATGCAGGCCAGTTTCAGCGGCAGTACGTTCCGCTCATTCCGCTGGGACGTCAGCTCCCTGCAGAGCTCGGAGAAAAAAAGTGTTGCTAAGGTCTGAACGGACTAATGGATGAAGAAATGGGAAGTGTCACCCATCAGTCTCTGTTTCTTGCCAGTGTGATCGTCACTGAGCCCAGCAGGCCACCATCTGGATCCATATTCAGTGTTAGGTCTCAATAAAAAGAGTCGTGTCTGCTGGCTGGTGGGCGCCAGAGCAACCCGGGTTTACATGAGCATATGTGTTGGGAAATGAAAGCTCTTGACGTGTTGTATGTACAGTATGAGCCAGTGTTATGCTCCAAATGAATAAACTCTTTACAAGGAGATCAGAGACAGAGAAGTAAAGTCGACATCGGACTTTAATCTTGTACAAGAGGAGCCGTTACAATGCAACAACGTATGAGGATGCTACAGAGAAAGTGCTCAAATCAGTGTTGTGACTTGAGTCTTTTAAGGGTTCAGGAGATAATGCGTCATTGACAGTTAATCTTCGTGTAGAACAAGACATCCTGTGCACAAGGTCCCTGATAACAATTAGTCACTTTAAGATATGGCTTTAGGGTTTTTAGGTCAATAGTGGGGATACTAATGTCATTAACAGTTCAACACATGCTTGAAGTCATGGGCCCCCCCTAGGTCAACGAGGATGCCAAGGTCGTACAACTTATCAAGGATCCTAAAGTTAACGAGGCCCTCAAGGTTGTAACCTAAACAAAGAAGCTTTAAGACATGAGGTTATACAAAATTCTTATAACAGCCACATGGCCCATATACAGGATATGCTCGCATGGCAGTGTGTCCTCGACGACAGCAAAGAAAAGAGGGTTCGACCGGTTGGAGTATTACATGTAAGACTGTATCAAGTCACAAAGGAAACATCTCAACTCAAAGCCTTCCTTCCTTTTGCCCTTTGACCCAATGTAAAAGTCAATGACTTGTATAAATGCTCACATGAAGCCTGAAGATGTGAAAAATAACCACGCGTGTCCAGCATTGTGCCGTGACGTGAATGTGAATGCGTGTTTGTAATTGTGTGTTTTGCCCCGGTGTGTCCGGGAGACTGAAGTAAAGCTGCAAAAGCTCATTGAATGTGATGTTGTTAACAAAAGGGAATGTGAGATTTGGATAATAAATGGTAAACATCTGTTGGTGTTTCATCTTATTCCGGTGTATAATTGACCTCCTCTTTTTACACACTTGCCAAGATCAGGTAATGCTTCCGAGCACAAACAGTTTGGTGGCTCTGTCTTCTAACAGCAACACCTCACGCTCACTAATTAAATGTAGAACTATTGCCTTCTTACTCAAAAGGCTGATAGTATAACAGCTAAAATGTAGACCTGACCCCCAAACAATTCCCAGACGCCTGGCCTCACTCAGTGTTTTTACCTCAGGGATATATGCGCAATCATCTCAGCATGTAACATCTGGCTTTAAGTTCCAATGAAACGGAGGTTAACTAATCTTTAACTTCTGTTCTGTAACATCAACAGAATATTTGAGCTGCGTAGAGTTACAAGAAGGATCTAAATCAAATCCTTTGCATGCGATTGGATCGCTTAAAAGTGTGTAGGCTTACAATGTATACGGAGCTACAAACAAACCACCTCTTGTCGTTAAAAGTTGCAGTTTAAATGATTGATTGATGGATGTCATTATATGATTGGTTGTATTGTTGATACTATATTACATCAGCAGATTTCATATTTTTTTTCGCAGGGGGGTTGGATTGGATTTTTATATAAAAATATTAAGAAGTTGATGGATTTTTTACATTTTTTTATATGTATTGTTAAAAAGCTGCACAACATGACTGGAGGAGATCTATAAGGGTTAACGTGAATGTAATCTGGACGTTAATGGAAGCAAGTGGATTGAATAGAAAGGGATCAAGTATTGATCTTTGTGGAACTCCGCAGGTCAAGCTAACATGCATGGAGGTAAGATTGCAAAGCCAACGCAGTGGATGGGAATGGTAGGTAGGATGTTTTATCATCAAAACATCAAAACATACTCTATATTTGATTGCAAAAGAAATGGCTCCATGTGTGAACTGCATGTTGTTCACCTGCAGTTGCTTAAGTGAAATGCCACTCAATTTTTATTGGATTTTGAATCAACATACAAACATATTACACTAAATAATCAATGTTTCTGTATTTCAAGTAGGCTATCAATATTTTGGGGTTTCAAACTGGAGCTTCCCAACACTAATACTAAACACGTTTATGTAATATGAAGACTGACATAATACAATGGTTACACCAGTGTCACGTCGTGTTTTAATTGATATCAGCAGGGCAGGCCCCCAAAACATTGAATGAATCAGCCAGCTGTTGCGTGGGTGGACAACTCACTTCAATTCATCATTGAAGCCACGCCCCCCGGTCCTGTACCCCCTCTTTTCCTATTGGCTGCGATCGCAGTATCGTGCCGGTTCTATCCAATGAGGAGGATCGCTTTTTAGATCGTGGGCGTTTCCTCGCACACTCCGGGTCCAGACCGGGAGCTAGTCGTGCAGCAGCCGTCCATTAGCAGTAACGACACCACGGTGAGTCCGGAATACATATATGCTTTTACCCTTTAACATAAAAAGTAGATGAGGTGTTGGGTGGGCACTGAAGAGGACAAACGACGCCCGTTAGTTTGTTCTAGCGTGTTCGTTTTTACGCGCTTCGGAAACGGATCCCTTGTCGCTTTTCGGCTAAGCTAACGTGCTAATTGCTAACTGTGGCTGAGTGGGGTCTCGGTATTGTCTCCTCGACCATTTTGGTGTCTGATATGACAGACTGGCATTCAAACACAATTTCCCGTTACTTGTCTACACTCCTACGTACTTAGCTGACAAGCATGCTAGCCGGTGTGTTGTGTGTTGCGGTTCTCTGGGCATGTCGGTACTGCGCAGCTTTAAACGACGGGCGAATCTTTTGTGGGGGTTGTTAGCTAGCTAGCCGACGCCAGTCAAGCTCTGCGCTGAATTAAAATGGCGTCTGTTGTTAAATTGCCCCCTGATGGAGCTGCGGGGTCCGGGTCCCAGAACTGATTGGCTAACGTTTCTTCTCCCTCTTCCTCCTGAAATAAAGAGATGTCCATGCAGGTTTAACAGGTTAAAATGGTGGCAGTAGTTATGCTCCTCACGGTTGCACCCCATTTGGCTGAACTGCAACCGGAAACTAAATCATCCCTGAAAAGTTTCCTAAAACTGTGAATGGGATGTCCCACATTCCCACTTAATTACCCGAGTCTGATCACATACTCGGATGAATAATTTCCTTTAACGCGGTCCTCACTTGTCAGTTTTACTAAGTACCGTAGATAAGATCTTTTTAAATGTTTGGAATTATGATATCATTATTATGATATGAGCGTCCACGCCTCACTTAAAGCAGCCTGTGTGCCTAAAGTCAGATTGATTCCAATGAACGATATTGGCATGTTCCCTTCCTGGGAAAGTAGGGCTGTGTGTTTAATCCCCCAGGCATGTGGTGCCGTGTCAACAATCCTCCCCTGTTGCTACAGCGGGCAACAACTTTTAATTCACTGATGGAGAAGAGTCTTCAGTGTTGTTGTCCTCGGGTACTGAAATGGCTTTGAATTGACACCTCACCCCACAAATAACAAATACATTTTAATTCCAATTGCCTGTGGGTGTATTTATCAATCTAGATTGTTTTGTTGCGTTGCCTAGTTTTGGAGATATGGGCCATAGATGTCTGCCTTCGCTCTCATATGATGGGCCAAGATGGCACTTGGTTTGCGGTGCTCAAAGCGCCACATACATTAGGAAAAACTCAACAGCAATGTCTATTTCCATAAATCTCCACCTGGTTACTAAAGCTATTTCCACAGATGTTGTATGAGGTGCAGGAACTATGGATGAAAGAACTAGTTCCTACATTGATAAATAGCACTACAGTAATCAGAAAAACATTTATTTTGACTGTGCCTTTTAAATCAAATATGCATGCCAGCAGGCCCTTGTTGTTCTATAATAGTTTTTATTTTCCCTCAGTGACATTTGACTTCTGCCTTACTGTGAATTTATGTTAAAATGTGTGAACATTTCCCCCTCTTGTACAGACGGACTGCAACATCATCATCTGCTGCTGAGAAGTTTTTTTTTTTTTTTTTTTTTTAACGCCTTCATTCACTGGATATAGGAGACACCACGATCTCTAGAACAGCAATGGTAATTACTTTATTTGATTTGAAGTTATTAATCAGTATCATGTGTTTTTTGTCGGCTGGCAGCAGCTAAAGCACAGGGTTCACTGGCCTCTATGTGAAATATCGCCGTTAATGGGACACATAAATGTGTGATCTAATTTAAGTGACAGTGCTAGTGCCAGCGTTTTTGCCTCTCCAGTCTGCCCGGGGCTTTGGGAACACATGCTCTAGCTTCCACATCACCGCTCTCTTCTAAATTGGCTTTGGCTGCCTGTGTGTACACCAGGCTTGTGTAATCACTGGTGTTAGGAGCTTGGCTTGGACATGAGACCCTGTTACTTATTTATTTGAATTAATCAAAGACAAGACACTGACAGACAAAGTAGGTCCCTTTTAATCCTGATAAATGCTTTGTGCAGGTTAAACATAAGCCTGTCTCATAAAGCAGGATTAATTAAGTTGGTTGAGTAACTGTTCTGAATAAAACCTGGAACATTTTCAAATCTGCACCCTGGACTGAAGTTGAAAGCTGCTCTTGGTTTTATTCTGTCCAGTCATCCTCGGTAATAGTGCTTTGTGAGACAGGTCTCTGCATGTAAACAGTGATGATCTGTTGTTTTCATCCTCGCAGCAGGGCCTGTAGCTACAATAAATTAGTCTTTGCATGGACCTCTTTGGTGTTTCTCCTTTTATTAATGATCTCGTGTCTGTTCAACCCCAGCCGCCTCCAATGCGCCACCGCTCCATGCGGGTCTTCATGAACGACGACCGCCACGTCATGGCCAAACACTCTGTCATTTACCCAACTCAGGAGGAACTGGAGAGTGTACAGAACATGGTCTCCCACACAGAGCGGGCCCTCAAGGCTGTCTCTGACTGGCTGGATAAGCAGGAGAAGGGATCCACCAAGTCTGACTCTGATAGCGCAGACACAGATAAGGAAAGGTGAGGGATGCCATTCCTCATGCTCAGTTGGTAAAAAATGCTTCAGTTCTTCTTTAACCATTGTTTTCTTTTTTGTCTTTATTGTCCTTCTCCCTTCTGCCTGCTCTTTGTTTTTTGGTAGTGAACAAAGAGACCAGGCCACCCGCTCCCTGCGTGGTGTAATGAGGGTAGGCCTGGTTGCCAAGGGCCTGCTACTGAAGGGGGACCTGGACCTGGAGCTGGTGCTCCTCTGCAAGGAAAAACCAACTGTCAGTCTGCTGAAGAAAGTATCTGAAAACCTTGTGACACAGCTCAAGGTGGGAACATGACCATTTCAATGCTTTGACTCATGTGATAAGAGCTCAACCAATTTTCAATGTCGTTACATATATTAGTATGGAAGTGTGAACATGTTTTTTATTTTGACGTGACATTTTTTTTTTCATTTTAAGAATTGTGACACGTTTAGAAGCGAAGCAGCTTAAACCAATGTTTCTGTTACTCATGAGTCGGCATACAAAGTTAAAAATACTCAATATGATAAATCTATGGTAAATCTATGAGGTAAATCGCCAAATGATCTGTCTGGTATAAAAGGTTTGAAAATGAGAGCCAAACTGCTGTCAAATCCCTGTTTGTCTGCGTTGTCATAATACATAATCTGCTCCTGATGTTTCTCACACATCTTGGCTAAACCACAGAATTGCACCAGACCCAGTTAGACCTAATATAAATATATATTTGTAGGCATATATTTTACATTCATTTAAAGTATTTGCACATAATGTTGACAGTGACCACCTTTAATGTCATGATGGTGTGAAAAGCAGTTGTCCATTTTTCCATAGTCTTCTGTGATGGTGTATTGAGTATCTCATCTAAATACCTGGATATCAAACTCTAATTGTAAATTAGAGTTTATTGTAAATTAGAGTTTATTAAAATAAGCAATTTAAACATGGCCCCAGTAAACCACAAAGGGCATATTTCATTATTTTTTCACATCAATCAATTGAGAAAATAATATCCGTCTTATAATAGTCGGACCTTGTCGGAATGTTGCCTTTGTCGTGTCTTAACCACGTTGCTCTTTGACAGGCGATCACAGAAGACAAGTATGTGGTGACCCAGCACATCCGCGAGGCCAGTATTGTCATCAAGAACACCAAGGAGCCCCCTCTCACCCTCACCATCCACCTGACATCCCCTTTGGTCCGCGAGGAGATTGAGAGGGCTGCATCCGGAGGTAAGCTCCCACCTGAGGGCCTCAGTGTTTTTTTTTTTTTT
Source organism: Eutrigla gurnardus (assembly GCF_963514095.1). Lineage (NCBI taxonomy): Eukaryota > Metazoa > Chordata > Actinopteri > Perciformes > Triglidae > Eutrigla > Eutrigla gurnardus. The sequence continues at coordinate 16,356,280 of NC_139931.1, read as the reverse complement.
TTAGTGCCCCCCTCCTCTCCAGCAGGGAGGTCAGGCTGGTGACCAGGCTAGATAGATATTGTTTATTGGGCCTTCAATGGAGCTAGGGGACAAGAATGCACCATCACATAATGAAACTGTGCTATGCTTATAGCTCTCTAGACTCTCGTAGTTCCATGTAATGTAATTGTACATTTTTGATGGCCCAATATACAGTATAGGGCAGGTAGCTCACTGACTGCTGAAGACATGGCTTTCTCTTCCCAAGGTGATGATCAAGGCCACCAATGAAATGAAGGCTTACTGAGAATTTAACCAAAAAGAGAGACCACTTTGTTTGCATGTGTTTTTATCATTGATGATGAACGGTTTGCATTGCAGCAAAAATGAGTAGCAAAACATGTGGTGAAACTGTCCTTGGTTGTAAGACCCAATGGTGGGCTATTGACTGTCTCTGGTGTTCATTTGCAAGGGAATGCTCAGGGTTACAGATAACGACAAGGGGCATTTAGATCCTGTCTGTACGTCCAACCCCATTCAAAATCCAGGGGAGTGGCAACAGATGTGAGGTAGTGATGGATTGAGGCATCCTGAAATATGCGTGTAATCATTATTGTAGCTCTGCAATTATAGTTGCTGTTCTCTTCGAGAGCACCCACATGTAGTGAGGGTCTCAATATAGCAGGTGTTGAACCATGACCTTATCTGTAGCCCCTTGCTCACAGTGATGCCCAGTTTGGGTCTTTTATTTTTATTTTTTCCCCCCAAGCCATCAGTTTTGCTGCAGTGTGGACTTGTTTTGATACCCACTTTTTGTGCATCTGATAACTTCTGCCTGTGGTTCCAATTCTGATTCTCTCTGTCAAGCCTTCTAGTTTGTCAATTTTTAGGGACGCTGGACCTTTGACCAACTGGCCGCTCTCTGTCTCGGAAGGGGCAAAGTGCAGTGTACCCAGAATAGGGGCAAAGGGGAGGGGCTCTGCCTCCTGTTAACGCCAGAAAGGAAAAGCAGACCTTTTTTTAAGCACTGAAGCATCCATTGAAGTTGAAGCAACCATGGAAAGACAACCTCCCATTTGATACGACCAATTAGCCCTTAATAAATGCACATTTTCTTATGACAGGGATTTTTTTCTACAATGATTTTTACTTTTTCGCTAAATCAGGTTAGAACCCACTCAACACTGCTGTCGTTCTGATGGGATTTAAATCGAATCATAGTGTGCCGGGCCGTACAAAACTATTAATAGGGGAGGTTGAGAGCGCTTGGTGGTTCTGCAGAGGAGGGGTCCCCCTCCCCTTCCCCCTCCTGCCTGTGGTTTGGGAAGGCTGCCTGTGTTCCCCCTGGCCGGCTGACAGAACTCCCCTTGGTCAAACTGTACCTTGTCTTCTTATTCCACCTGCCAATAGACTCGCTTTCAGTCAACGATCCCCCGGATGTTCTGGACAGGCAGAAATGCCTAACTGCCTTGGCGTCTCTCCGCCACGCTAAGTGGTTCCAGGTTTGGATCTTGTCTTTATTTGTCTCTAAAAACAGAAGTAGTTTTGAGTTTGGTTTCATGCTGTTTGTTCTTTTGTCTTTTATTTGGGCGTTCCATGTGTTTTTTATTTTATTTTGTTTTTTTAATTTACTCTTTTGAAGTGTACTTCCTGTAGTAATACTGGATGATCTGGATGTTTGTTTCTTAGGAAACTTTTGTCATTCCACTGTTGTGTAGAGTTGCTTTACTCACTTAACAGGTTCTACTGCAGTGCCATTTTTTAAGAAGTTCAATGCTGCTTTTAGTCCCCGACTCCTTAGTCTCCCTCACAGCTGCTTAACGCAAATCAGCAAAACAAATCTGGGACTAATACGCCATGTATCCAGGTGCAATATTTCTATAACGACGGTGTGAGTGAGTTGTTATTTTTCACATTTCTATAATCTACATGTAGATCACTGCTGCCCTGTTCTGTAGTTTTGAGGATATATCCAATCTTTTGTTTCCATAGCCAGCCATGTTGATGATAACTCATTCTAGCACTGTGGAGTGTCATCTTTGGCTTTCACACTATAACAATCAGTGCATTTCTGTCACTCTGTGTGCCACAAAATCAACAGGAATATTGCACCTTGACTAGTTTTGTAGTAGTAGTCTTTTTTAATTTTATTTATTTATTTTACTGTCACTGACTTCACCACCACCCCTTTCAATGACAGCACACGTAAGCAAACCCTATTTTAAAACCTTTTAACTTGGTCATCACATTAAATTTGATATTAAGCCTGAGATTTACTTTTCTTCCTGAACTTAACTCATGAGCGTTTGTACGAACACATAACGAAATGTCTTATTACTGAACGACACCATCAATCACGTGGAGTCTATCTAACATTATTCTATCAGCCCATATTTCCAGACACTTCCATAATGACAAAGCAAAGCTGTTAAAGTGTGGCTTCCTTTTTGATTTACTTTACTTCATTTAGACGTTTGTGTTGCCTTGGGCGTCTCGTCGTCTTCCTCTTTGACTAAGGCTGCTTGTCCTCCTCGTGCTCCTCCTTCCCCCCCTCCCTGCTTGTGTCTCCAGGCCAGAGCTAACGGACTGCGCTCCTGCGTGATTGTCATCCGGATCCTAAGGGACCTCTGTGCACGCGTCCCCACATGGGCCCCGCTTCGTGGCTGGGTGAGTAAGGGCCTCCTCACAGCCTCAATAGCCCAAAGTCTTTATGAAGCGCCGGTGATCGTGGCTTCTGAGACCGGCTAAATATATCGTAGGTAGAGTTATTCAGACTGAGTTGGCTGCTCAAAGCCCCAAAGCTTATTATTATAATCAACACATCCTCTCCTTAAGCTTTCTCTGCCTGGCTCCAAAAAATCACATTGCCATTGTTAAGTTGTGAAGATCACATGCAGTGACCTAAAATGTCTCTGTGTTAGTTGCTCAGCTTAAAAACAGAATCCTCACACAATGAGCCTCTCCTTTGCAGCCACTGGAGCTGATCTGTGAGAAAGCCATTGGTACAGGGAACCGGCCCATGGGGGCGGGGGAAGCTCTGCGGAGGGTTCTAGAGTGCCTGGCTTCAGGAATCCTCATGGATGGTATATGTACGTATCGCCTCTTCTTCAAGTGCTATTTGAGTTAAAGTCCACTCTGGGGTTTTTAAAGTGTTCAGCCGCGTCTTTTTGCTGGTGTTGCAGACGGTGCTGGAATCTCTGATCCATGTGAGAAGGAGCCCACAGACGCCATCGGTCACTTGGACCACCAGCAGAGAGAAGACATCACAGCAAGCGCACAAGTGAGTGAGAGAGTTGTTTGGGTGCTTATTCTCAATTTAGTAAATGTGAAATTGACACTGTCTCATGTATCTTCAGCATGCCTTAAGGTTATCAGCTTTCGGACAGCTTCACAAAGTGCTTGGAATGGACCCCCTCCCCTCAAAGATGCCTAAGAAACCTCGTAGCGAGACTCCTATTGATTACATAGGTAACCCACGCACCTTATCTGTGAGAATTAAGCATGTATGTATTTCTAATTTATGATGAAATAAGCTGCCTTGCATGTTCTTATGGTCTCCTCTTGTGTGCCCGTTGCAGTGCAAATCCCACCCAGTACGGCGTACGCCCCACCAATGAAAAGGCCCATTGAAGAAGAGGAGGGAATTGATGACAAGAGTCCAAATAAGAAGAAGAAAAAGCTGCAGAAGAAATGTAAGTGCTCATTTTGCTCCTGTATTTGTTGAAACATCATTCCTGCATCAGAATAAACCTTATATTGGCCTTTTGTGGGAAAGAAAAACATTGTGGATAATTGATAAAGAATGAAAGTAAATGGACTAGCTATGTTTTCTTACTGTAAATCATGCTGTTAAACCAGCTCCAGAGGAGAAGGCTGAGCCTCCCCAGGCTATGAACGCTCTGATGAGGCTCAATCAGCTGAAGCCAGGCCTCCAGTACAAACTGATCTCTCAGACGGGCCCCATTCATGTTCCAGTCTTCACTATGGCTGTAGAAGTGGACGGCAAGACCTTTGAGGCTTCCGGTCCATCCAAACGCACTGCCAAGCTGCATGTAGCTGTAAAGGTGAGTGCGGTGTGCATAACACACATACCTATAGTTTAATTTTTGTTATTTGTGTTTTTTTTTAAACTGCTATGCATCTGTGTGGACAATTGCAGGTCCTCCAAGACATGGGCCTGCCCACAGGAGTGGAACTAAAGACCGCTGAGTCGGTGAAATCAGAGGAGGCCGTAGTCGCCATCAGCGTGGAAGAAACGAAGCCGGTCATAATACCCGTGGAAACTACCGCCACTGCCACAGGAGCAGCTAATGCAGAAACCACTGAGGCCGTAGAGGTACACGGCTCATCTCAAGTCAAGTCCAACTTTATTTGTATAGGACAAATAAAGTACAAAACAACCAAATGACGATACGAACAGAGGAGCACATAGTTAGAACTTAACAGCAGTAAAATACATGCAGCACAACAGACGATCAAGTCGGGATGAAAGCAATCAAATGCTGATGAGAAACAGTGATTTAAATGTTCTTTGTTTTCAGCAGTTTTTATAGGATTCTATAGACCGTTCCAGAGAATAGAGGCGGCCCCCGTAAAAGCTTGGTCGCCACTGTTTTTGTGTCTGTTCTGGGAAGCATCTGATTGGTTGACCTCAGTGCTCTAACTGGAGTATGGAGATGCAATCGAGCTGCTAGATAAGCTTTGTGTGTCGGCAGGTGACCACGGTCTGCATGTAGTTTGGGTGAACTCATTTTACTGACCTTATCTCTTAACTGTCAGACTGCTCGCCAACAGGGACCAATCCTGACCAAACACGGCAAGAACCCGGTGATGGAGCTGAACGAAAAGCGCCGCGGCCTGAAGTATGAGCTCATCTCGGAGACCGGCGGCAGCCACGACAAGCGCTTTGTCATGGAGGTGGAGATTGACGGCCAGAAGTTTCAGGGGACGGGATCCAATAAGAAGGTGGCCAAGGCTTACGCTGCGCTGGCCGCTTTGGAGCGGCTCTTCCCCGAGGGCTCCATGGCGGACGCGGCTAAAAAGAAAAAAGGGCCACCCATGGTAAGCACCGAGTAACGCAGAATAACAGGCTCAGGTCAAAGTAAGATGGAGATTATTTTAGTGTGATGTCATGTTGAAAAGGTATGTGGTCAATATGATACAGTAGGAGAGAGTAAACACTTACTAGAAAAAGACAAATACATAAACCTGCCCAAAGAGATTTTTTTTAATATGGTCTAATAGTTCAATCGTTTTTTAAGAATGATTTAACGAGCCAGACTTCACAGGGTTGAATGACGGTCCTTGTAGAGATGAAAATTGCTATACTTTCTTTTCAGCACACGGCAGGGTTTGGCATGATGGGAGCGCCCGGAGCCGGAGACCCCACTTCACCCCGGGGCCGAGGGAGAGGAGGGCGAGGTCGTGGAAGAGGCAGGGGCTTCAATAATGGAGGAGGCTACGGCCAGGGAGGTAAAAACACACTTTTACTGTAGCAGACCGGTACAACATGAGTAGACGTCTCTAAATGATTGACGGGTGTTATATCAGCACATTTAAATGCGTTTCATCCTGCCAGGTGGCTTCGGAACGTACGGTTACGGGAACAACGCTATCTCCGGATACAGTGAGTATTCATTTCACCCATTATTATAATCCTGGTTGGACTGGATGTTTACTCGTAGTCTGAGCTGCAGTCAAGCTTTCTTTTACCATGACTGGGAAACAGCAGCTCTTACTTGTGCTATACCTACCAAACTAGGGGATGTAGCCTATTATAGGGCAAATGACCACACCGTGATAAAATGGGTTGGGATGTTCCCAGTTCAATGATTTTACATTTCTCTGCTTTAAGCCAAGGGATTGAATCTGTTTTTGACAAGCCCCCCTCATATGAGAGCCCCTTTCCTTCCCTCTGGCAGCCTGTTCTGAGGACTGACCTACCCGAGCGTGACAGGAGCAGAGAAATCTAAAAAGACAAACAAACCCAACAACTGAGTTTGAACACAATCTGACCAAATGAGTCATAAAACTGCCTCTTTATCGGCAGAAAAAAAAAAAAAAACTAAAAAATCCAAATAAACAAATCTAATTTTATTTTTTCCCCTTCTCTGCCCTGTCTCACTCTTTAGGTGACTTTGTCTCAGACTGCTATGGCTACCACGAGTTTGCAACATAAATCTTCCCCAGTCTTAGAAAATCTAAAACAGTCCCGTAGAGAGGATTTTAAAAAAATGGACAAAATTCTCAGTAGTGTTCCAGCAGCATCGTGAACTCCCTTCACCACCAAGTCCACAACCCTGGGAATAAAGTGACAACTACCCCTCCAGCCTGTCTTGCCAATCCACTTGTCACGTCCTGACACCCTTGGGGAGACGATCTGCCACTGCATGCATGTAGCCATAAGTCACCTTATGTGGACGTACCTGAACGCCTGGACCTTCCCCCCAAACCACGGGGCTGATTCACTGTTGCTCACCTCCATGTGTCGGACCATTATTTGGATGGTGACTAAGCGAGGGCCTGTTGGAGCTGGACAACATACTGCCTTTTGGATTATTGTCAAAAATTCAATAGCCTGGTCTCCGTGTCTCCATACTGTTTACTTGGATGAGAAAATCTTAACATGACTTGTTTTTATTTAATTCAAATATTCTTCCAATCATGACTGAGCTGTTTGTTTTAAATTTCTGTTTTGCTTTGTGTTTCTGTAGAATCTGCTGTTTCTGTGTCATATCAGCAACACTGTTTAGTCACAGCTACACTGAATGCATGATTGTTACTTTGGCAGTGTTCGGTAGTTGAGCTATCCCATCTGTAACGGCATGAGGCATTGATGAACCGAGGCTATTGGCACGAAGTTTGCACACACAAACTTGATGATTTTAGGAGTTCTGAATGTTTGGGAAGGGAAGACTTCTTGCTCCAGATGTTTTTTTTGTTTGTTTTTTTAAATAAATGTGACATCACCATTCTTTGCTGTGTTACTCCAGGGTGTCAATTAATTTCTGAGTACATGACGAGACTGTGTTGCACAGAGCCAACATGCAAGCGGTAGCTGATTGTGCCTTGCTGTCACTTCACAGATTACTACAACAACGGGGGCACAAATGGAGGAGCCGGGGCTTCGAGCAGCCCGTCGGGTGGCCCTCCAGCCAGCACATCACCGGGATCAGCTCAGGGCTCCTACAGTTCGTACTACCAGAACGACGGAGCCTACACTGCCTCATCTGCGAAAAGTGCCAAAAAGAAACCCCCCATGCACAAAGGAGGGAAGACCGCCTTCCCAGGTCCCCCGGGGGCCAGCAGCGGATCTGCAGGAGGTTACCAGGCCAGCAACCCGCTAGCACAGGGCTCCTATAGCCAGTACAGCCAGGGATATGGGCAGGGGAAGAAGAGTTTCAACCAGAACCAGGGGGCGACGGGTGGATACTCGTACAGCACTGCCTATCCGAGCCAGGTGACGGGGGGTGCTGGAGGGAGCCAAGACTACAGTTACGACGGTGAGTCCAGGGGAAAGTTTGAAAGATGATCTGAAACCATTTTGATGAATTATTTGATTTTACATAAAAGGATTCACTCAGTTTTTTTGTTACGAGGAAACACTTCCATTGTGTTAAAATGAGAGAAATCCATTCAGTCGTGTAAAAATGACTTTTTATTCCTGATTTGATCACCATGACAACAACAAAAATAGTTGCTCACTTTCTGGCAGTCATAATATCGATTTAACAAGATCCTTTTATACGTTAAAATATACTTAATTACTACACACCACATTATTCCGTCTTCACCTTAGATGTCAGTGCAACGCTGCCCACAAGTGGCTGAACATTTGTAGCTTTTATTGTTTTCAGATTTATACGGTGAACAAATGGTTGTATGTTCTTGAAAATAGTTAACTAACTACCAAACACTTCCCTTGTAGGTTTCAACCACCAGTCCAATTACAGCACACAGGGAGGAGGCGGAGGCGGCACCCAGGGCTTTGGCACCAACCAGTCTCAGTTCCACAACCCCGTGGGCTACCGGGGAGACAGCAGCATGAGTTACCAGTACAGATAAACTCTCCTCATCGGCACCCTGCATCAGTCTCAAGCCTTCTCCAAAGAAAGTGATTGACGGCTTACCTGTGCTCTCCGCCTTTTCCATGTTTGCTTCTTCTGTGCTCTTGGGGTCTATATGTCGCACACGTGGACACAGTTGACTTGTCTGGACTTTGTAAGAGTCAGAGTCGAGCTGTGGCTGAATTTAGTGGTTTGTTCCAGTGGTCTGGTCAGTGCTTAGTCTTGTGTTTTAGGTCATTTTTAATTTTCTTTTCTTTTCTTTTTTTTTATCCAGCTACCAGTCCTCGTCACTAAATATGAATTCTGATTCTCCAAATTACTCACTGGCTCTGACTCGGTTTCCTTAAAGAGTTGTGTGGCGACAGCCCTTTTCTTTTTCTCTTGTGAAACTAGTAAAATCTTGTAGTTTTAAACTACAGAGGTTGTTGTATTTTTGTAATAATTCAATAAACCCGAATAGCTTGTTCTTTTCGGCATTGCTTGTAATTTCAGCTTATTTTGTAATTTCCCTAATGTGATGTAGTTATTTTAATAAATGTTTTTGGAGATTACACTTACATTCTGAAGTTAAATCCACATTTCTGCTCAATGGAGCTTTTGCATTGGGTTGGATTTGTGCCTGTTAATGTATAACAAAGTGTGTTTGTATTAATAAATGATTTTTATTTTGAATAGAGGTCTTTATTAAAGTTTTGACTTTAAGTATCAAGTATTTGATGTGTTTTATATACAGTATGAAATACTATGCATTACTTAATGACCTGGTTAACTATTATAACTTAGCTATTTACTCACCAGCTAGGGATTTTTCAAAACCAGGCAACCCAAAATGTGTTATTAATGGCTAATAACTGATAAATAGGATTTTCAACTATTAATAAAGCAATTAGCTGCAACTTATGTGGATAATTTATGCTCTGAAGCAAATATGTATAGACATATTCTTTTCATCTCTGTGCTTCATGGTCTCCATATATTTTTGATGGATACTGTTGAAATAGGGAGGAGATAACATTTCATATGAAGACTTAAAAAATACAAGTCTATGATTTCACTTACAGGAGTTATATTTAGTCAACTTAGTATTTGACCTTTGTGAAAATAATTAATTATGTTTTCACCTGTAAATACCTTGCATTTATGCTTATAACTTATAAACTCAAGTTATTATATTCTATAACTCAAGTTATTCTATTCTGAAAAACCAAAAAGGTTACCTTTTTTCTAAGTAAGATTAACTACAATATTTACGGTATTGAATTTGCGTCTTTTTGACGTCCTGCTACTCCAATACATTCGGCCTTCGGGAAAGGCGACGTCACATCCGGTCTCTTTGGGGCTTCGCAGGGCTGCAGCATGGCGGACACCGGTGTCGCGGAGACGCTTCTGCAGCGGATTGAGAAGGCGGACGACGGCGTGGACAGCCTGGAGGTGGCGAACAGCCTCGGGCTGGACCACCAGGTCATCGTCGGAGCCGTGAAGAGTCTCCAAGCCCTCGGCGACGTGAGTTTCCCGGGCCGAGCGGCAGCGGAAGTCGGCTGTCACCGTCAACATTGTTCGTTTAGTGTAACTGATGCAATAACGTGTGAAAGAGACTTTTAACTGTCAGTCAGAGCAGTTCGGATAGACGGGTTTAGTTTATCCAGTCAGGGTTAATATGATGTACACTGTTAGCTGACAACCTGACATGTCACGTCTGCTCCCCGCTGTCCAGTTAATCTCAGCCGAGCAGCGCTCCACCAAACACTGGGAGCTGTCGGGCGAAGGCACGGAGATAGCCGAGCAGGGCAGCCACGAAGCCCGGGTCTTCGGCTCCATCCCGCCGGAGGGTCTGGCACAGAGTGAGCTCATGGTGAGTGTAACAGCTGGACTGCATCACCTGCAGGGCTTAAAGTACAACATAAACTGGTGGGAACTGGTTTATGGTTCAGGTGTAAACATGAAGCCCCCAAGTATTAAGCAGGTCTGCTGTGAAGAATGAAAAATATCAGTAATATCTCTCTTATGTATTCTACTGGTTATGCTCCTCATGAAACCCTCTGAGGAAAAAACAATGAAAATGCATTTCTGTTGTCATCACCATCATCTATCCTTTATTTATTTATATATATATATATATATATATATATATATATATATATATATATATATATATATATATATATATATATATAGTTCCTTTCTCCCTCCCAGTAATGTCTACTTTGTATATTCCCTTCTGTATGTAAGTTAAGGTGCTGTCATGTAAGCTTAGTATAAAAATAAACAACCAGAATAGAGGCAAGAGTGACTGCACATGCTGTTTAAATTCTAAATGATTGTTTTCAGTGACCCCCGTCGTGCCTCTTTGTTTGTCCTCATACAGAAACTGTCCTTTGGGAAGATCGGCTTCAGCAAGGCCATGTCCAACAAGTGGATCAGAGTGGACAAGGCACACGAGGGCGGCCCGAGGATATTCAGGACCGTATGTGTCATGTCAACTTGTCGTGGGCTTTTTTTGTGAGCGGTCACCCAGAATGAGTCATGTATGACCCCCCCACCCCCCAGGTGGAGAGCACAGAGGACCAGGTCAGAGAGAAGCTGCTTCTGGTCCAGAAAGGCAGCGCCTCTCAGCTGGAAGAGAAGGAGAAGAACGAGCTGAAGAAGAGGAAACTGCTCTCAGAAGTGTGAGTCCCTGGTCCTTTTGTACACGAGCGTGGGTTGTGAACCGGTGTCTACCAGTAGGTGGCGGTAGAATGTTTGTTGTGGTTGCCATCCACAAGACGGCATGAGGTTTATAAATCCTGCTCCTCTTGCCAGAATTTGTTCTGTAATTCCTTAGAAATGTGAGATTGCTTCACGGCGTCTGTGACCAACATTTCTTCGAGGTGGTGGCAGACCCTTCCATGGTCTTATATTCTGCTGAAACAGGGATATTTCAGATAAAAATAGTTATTAACCATATAACGGAGAGGGTAACTGCAGGGTTCTATAATTAAATTTTTATTATAGAAGGCACTAGTGTTTTTTGAGGTTCTCTGAGACAAAATAATATATATAGCTTCAATATTGCTGTATGTCTTTAATAGTTATAACAACGTAGGGCAGAGTCGTGGAGAGAAATTTAATTTGTTTTACAAAAAAAAAACAATCTGCAGATTTAGGATCAGATGTGGTGAGCATCCTTCTCCTGAGAGAAGATAGTATCTGGAGTCAAAAAGAACATGTCATCAAATATGTCATCATTCATATTCATAATCACATGATTCACGTCCGTGGGTTTGATGTACGTCGCCAGTCATTTCAATACCGCGCCACCAGGGGAGCACTTCTACTAATAATGCGCTGCCCCACAGTGTTGTTCTGGTGGTATGGAGTGATCTTTCTGTCCGTGTTTAGGACGGTGAAGTCGTACTGGATCGCCAAGGGCAGCTCCTTCAGCACCACCATCACCAAACAGGAGACGGAGCTCACTCCTGAGATGATCGCCAAGTGAGTACGGTTGTTACCCTCTAGTTGTGAATATGTTTGAACCGTTGTCTGCTTTAGACACGGCCGAACACAACTGGGAAACACGTGTCCCGTCTGTCCTCCTCTGTCTGTCAGTGACGGTGTGCAGGATCTCAGCGGAGGACACAGAGAAACCTCCGCCCAATAAAGGGGACAAGTCCAGAGATGAGGACTTTGTTCTAAAGGCAGGGCAGGACAACATGATTGTGATGATCTCCGTCTCTATTCTCCACTGTGTTTTCATCAGTGTAATGACCTGAAACGAAGACTTGTAGTGTTTGCATGAGCTTAGAATAAGCGCTTCATATCCACACAGGGAGCGCCACCATGTTTCTACAGTAGCCCAGAAGGGACAAACCAAACACTGGCTCTAGAGAAGGCCTTTTTACGTTGTTACTTTACCTGAAAGCCACCGTACTTAAAAATAGGAAATAATGATAAATAAATAACGGGCACTCATGATTCAGCTTATCGTGTTTTAATGCTGAGGAGAATGAAAAGGTTTGCATGAAATTACATCATAGAGGGGATTTCCCTAAAAGCAGCATCCAGATGAAGAAGAAGTTAGGATGCTGGAGCTGAAGTCAAGGCAACAGTTAGTCCTTCCTCCTTCACACCTCTTCTTTTGTCTTGCTTCGTCTTAGTGGCAGCTGGAAAGAGAAGAAATTTAAGCCCTACAACTTCGAGGCGATGGGCGTGGCCCCCGACTGCGGCCACATGCACCCGCTGATGAAGGTGCGGACGCAGTTCAGGCAGATCTTCCTGGAGATGGGGTGAGTGGCCGAGAATAACACGTCATGCAAACGAGCGCACCCGAAACATGAACTCCCCGCTTCCCGCAGCTTCACAGAGATGCCGACCAACAACTTCATAGAGAGCTCCTTCTGGAACTTCGACTCCCTGTTCCAGCCCCAGCAGCACCCGGCCAGAGACCAGCACGACACCTTCTTCCTGTCTGGTGAGGCCGTGTGGCGTTTCTCTCTCCAGCCCCGCCGCACTTCCAAACTTCCAAGTCTCTTTTTCATGAGAATTTTCTCAGGACATCTTTTTTTTTCTTCTTTCCTTTTTTTCAGACCCAGCACTCGCCCACGATTTCCCGCAGGACTACCTGGAGAGAGTGAAGAAGGTCCACACAGAGGGGGGCTTTGGCTCACAAGGGTGAGACGGGCCATAACTCAAATTAAAGGGAACGTGCCACATTTTTAGGTGGATGTCCAATCAATGTTGCAGGGAAATTTAGTCAGGTGAAGCATTCGGTTCCTCAATTTAACATCTAAAATAAGTTTAATTTTTCAATCCAAATGTTTTTCCATAGCTCAAAATCAGAATAAACAAAATAATTTTAACATAGTCAATTGATTGTAATGAGAGCAGTAATGCCCCTTTAGTGGATAACATTCATAATTTATTTGAAAGATTTCTAACAAAATCTGCTATTTTCCCCATCAACCTTTTATTATGCATACAATAAAAGTCAGAGGGAGTAGAAATCTGTCAGTTAGATGTACTTTTTACATCAAGCAGATTATTCCTGATATGAGTTTCCTGGAAACATTTAGGGGCCCACCCTCTAAATCCAAGCTGAAATAGTCTGCACTTTGCGAGTCAGCTGATGGCGTCGGATGCAGGACGAACAGCAGATTTTTGCGGCTGCGAACTCGCCTCACTTCTAAAATGCACTGAGGAAGCTTTTGCTTAAATTGACTACATTCCCCATCAACCCCCCCATCACATCAGTGGAGACAGGTTTCCCCTTTTATTCAGCTTTCAGCAAAGCCGGTGACATACTTCTGTACTATGCTGCTGTCTTTCAGGTACAAATGTGACTGGAAGATAGAGGAGGCTCAGAAGAACATCCTCCGCACTCACACCACGGCAGTCAGCGCACGCATGCTGTACAAGCTGGCACAACAGGTGGGTCGAGGTCCAAACGTCGAGCGCTCCTAGGGACACGAACCATGTCGTTCCTGCAATGGCAGAGAAATGGCGACCTCACATACATGGCGTCGCAAGTTCCCAGAATAAATCCTAAGAGGATTGAATTTTTAAGAGAAGGTGGCTGAAGGATAGTATGAGACATCGCTCATCCAGCGACATAGCGAGTATAGCTCGGCTTCTTTCCTCAACTCATACTCCATACTACATGGAAAATATCAACCTTTTTTTGTTGCTTTGTTTCTGGACTGGATCTTAAGACGTACCTTGTAAGCACGCCCCCGTCTTTTGGACCCTCCTCAGGGATGAGCTGCAACTCACTAATGACCTCACTAATGCTCTTTAGCTGAAAGGGAGCAAATCTGTGCAGCCGTGTTCCAAACCCTTTTGAAAAGCTGTTCCAAGTATTAATATGAAAACATACTGTTATAACAAGGATTTGGTGGATCGTACATGCTGATGAGATGACTCCTCTAACCCGACCTGCACCAGGACCTGAATACATCATTTTGTTATATAATATAAAGGCTGTCCTTTAACAGCAGCACACTGCTTTAGACTGAGATGTCCACCAATCGCATCGGTGTAACGTCCATATACTTGTGACTTGTGACGTCACTAACCACGACTCTTCTCTCTCCCTCTCCATCTCGTCACCCGCCAGGAGAAGTTCACCCCCGTCAAGTATTTCTCCATCGACCGGGTGTTCAGGAACGAGACCTTGGACGCCACCCACCTGGCCGAGTTCCACCAGATCGAGGGCGTGGTGGCCGACTACGGGCTCACACTGGGGGACCTCATGGGCACGCTGCATGCCTTCTTCACTAAGCTAGGTCAGGAGGTCTCCATGACACCGTGTGCATAAAGAAAGTTAATACAACACACAGTAATAATAGATGGTTTTAGTGGAGTTATGCAACACCGTGATAAGATTTTCTGCAGTTTTTTTTATTTTTTATTTCAAGCCTCACAAATCCGCCCGTTCTTGTTTATGTTCTAGGGATTACCAAACTGCGCTTCAAGCCGGCCTACAACCCTTACACAGAGCCCAGCATGGAAGTGTTCAGCTACCATGAAGGTAGAGTACCAACCCTTTCAGCACTCACACTTGAAGTTCTATGCATTTTTCGGTTTTATGGCCTTCTGCCTGAAAGCATTTATTTGGTCTGGTTTATAAAGTATCAAGTAGTTTTTTTGCTTCCTTTGCCATCTTTGTACAACGTGTCTGGGTTGGTACAGGACTTAAAAAGTGGGTGGAAGTGGGGAACTCCGGCGTGTTCAGACCGGAGATGCTGCTGCCCATGGGCCTCCCTGAGGATGTGACCGTCATTGCCTGGGGCCTGTCTCTGGAAAGGTAAGCGCATGAAACTAAACAGAACACAAACTGTGAAAGATCACAACTGGCCTGTTTTTTATGTAATTCTTTTGAAAGCGAGAGCACATCTGTGTGCCTGTGCAAACTACCTAATCTCTTTCCATTTAAGGATTAAAGGAGTGTGGTTCAGTCTGTCTGTAGACGTCATGAGTCTCTCGCTGTGCAGGCGGCCAGCGCACACATGACCCACATTGTAGATATCTAGGTCTGTTGTCTAAAGTATTCCTGTTTAGTAAACGGCCCTGCGTTGCTTCGCTCTGACCCGTCACACCCAGAGCAGACAACACAAACGCGTCTGTTGTGGCTGCGTCTTTGCATCACAACTGTTTTTTTCTTTCCTCTCTCCTCTTCCTCGCAGGCCCACCATGATTAAATACGGCATCAACAACATCAGAGAGCTGGTGGGGCACAAGGTCAACCTACAGATGGTCTACGACAGCCCCATATGTCGACTGGAGTCCTGAGGTTCAACCAAGCTGCATCGCTGACCTCATCGCTGACCTCAGCTTTGTTACGTACTGAGAACTGGGTTACTAGTTACAACAAACCACCTACTTGTACAGAAATACTACTTTTGGAATGTGACAATAAAAAAAGCTTTTTCCAAATACCAATACCTGAGTTGTGTTTGTTGTAAACATGAGGTTCTGTCTGAACTTTTTGTTTGACTCAATTTTCACTCAATCTTACTGTAAGATTTAAAGTTTATGCATTAACTCGTCTAACTTGGTTCCTTAACGTTCCACCTGCAACTCCAGTCAGTGCTCAGAATGAACACGGGTGCATTTAACAACATGAATTCCCTCGGGGGGGATCGTGGTGCTCGTTCATTATCGTTAATGTTATCAATCCCACCTGAGCTTTTCCTGCTTTGAGGAGTCCAAGTGGGTGCTGTGACAACGGTACGTTTGAACCCAGAGTGAGGATTTATGTTCAGGTTTCTAGCTGCTAGTGGAGGAACATTTGATCTGTTACCTGTTACTTTTCTATTCATACCGTAACTACTTCTATCAGGGAGTAGAAAAAGACTTGTTGAGAAATGCAGACGGAAAAGAAGCTGTGGCTGTTTTTGTAATTCCAAGGATGTCGGATTGCATTTTGAATATTGTCATATGTCATGAAATATTTCTCCCCGAGTTCATTATCTGGTGCCGTGCTAGCACGAAAGCTGCTCTTACAGATATTTCTTAGAATGTGCAAAATTTTGTAATGGAAATATGTTGAAAATAAAAGGATTTCAACTTGAAATCCTTTTATTTTGAAGTTGCATTTGATCCCCATGTAATCCTGTGTACAATTGCATCACTTGTTGAATAGAGTTACGTTTCGCGTTCACTGCTCCAAAAGTTCAGAGACAGTTCGGTGCTTTAATTAGCTCACTAAGCTCTCGCTGTAAGAAATGACTGTGACATTGCTTAGATGAGTTGTTAAAAAAAAAAGTAATGATCAAAACTTCCTAGAATATTTAAATTTATCAACAGCTTCCTTCTTAAAAAAACAGACTAAATGCAAGTAGACCACCCGCTGTTTGTGATTTTTGTAAATCTGCATTTAACAAACGTTTGATGCCAATCCAGATCTTTAAATGAAGAAATCAGCTCACTTCCCCATCATGCCACATAATGTATACTCCCTGTACTATAAACAGCGCTATAGACTCTGCATACCACGCAGGGGAATCCATGACGCCTGCGGTAAAGGCCGTGGGATTAAGTCACGCTGTGTGCATGTTGAATCGCTGGAACTCCGCTAAGTCTTCCTCTTAAGCTTATCCCTCGGTTTCTTGAAATAGCATTTTCCTCAGTTGTGTGTGAGACTGCCAGGTGGTTGGTTTACAGCCTGGAAACGGCTTGGTTGACGACAGAGGATGATGTAGTAACCTCGAGTGTCTGATCTGAGTGTAAGGTTCACTTTAAGAGCAATAACAAAATCAACCAGCAGTTAAATTCCACAAATGAGACAAACTTTATACTTGGGAAGAAATATCTCTAACACACGGAACATACAGTTGCTTCACTCTCATATTGTTGTACAGCCACTTGCTAGGCTTTATTAAACCAAATCTAATACGTGTAACAGCTTCCCTTTGAAGGCACACAGAGACAATAACAGTGACCTTCTCCAGTGGTCCCTTTTTGTCCTTGGGTTGCCCTTCTCAGGGTGTTTGCTTTTGCCTTTTCTGTTGATATGATGTGTGAAAAGAGACCACTCTCCAATCACGTTGCATAATTCTGAGGAATCATTTAAAATGTGAGCGGGAAGTCTGCATTTCCTACACAATGGCCTCACCGGTACACACCAAAGTCGTACCTGCATTGTGTGCGCCGGAGGTTGCAACACTCGATCGCCAGTCACTGAGGCTGCTCATGATCACGGCGAGGGTCAGAGTTCCCTCGTGATGCTGCTCTCTCTGATTGGCCCCGGGCTGTTGGAGAAAGCCGGGCAGCTGTGACTTGTGGGACTGTGCAAGTGCGGGAAGAAAGAGGGGATGTAGGGGATGGCAGAAGCCATCATCATCGGGCTCATCTGGGGGCTGTCTCTCTCTTCGTGGGGCAGAGAGATGACCACGTCCTCCTGGTCCCACACGTGGAAGGCATTGTGGGCAAATGGATGCGCTGAGGGAGGATGGCTGGAGGCGCTGCACTGTGGTTTCTTGTCCTTTTCCTTGTCTTCATCACCAGATGGACCCAACACACACTCTGAACCAGGGGGACAGAGGTTATAGGTTTAATACCAGCAATGATGAAAGGGTGATCAATCACGCAGACGGAGGAGTAGCTAAAATGATCTATTATTATATTAAGACAAATATTTATTTATTTTTATAAATGTAATGCTATATATTTGGGTAGGAAAAAAATATGTAGGGCTATGCAGGGGAAATATAAGTAAACTAATAACTTTAGCTTGTTAGCTAAAAGTAGTGGTTAAATGGTTGAGATATGCAGCTTATTAAATAAATAAAGTGTGGGTGTTTGCTAAAATTAAACGGCTGAAAAGCAATGAACGAACAACGTTAGCAGCAACGTACATTTTTGGCTAACGTTAGCTAAATTGCGAGCTAACGTTAGCTAAAATGCGAGCTAACGTTAGCTAAATGGGTGCAATACCAAATAGTTGAAATAGTTCGATAAACTAAATTAAACAACGGTTAGAGTTAACTAAAATGAGCCTATTGTATATATTATTATTTTTTTAAACTATCTAAAATGTACGAGTGAACGACGGTAAATTGTAACGTTTATGAAATGGGGCGTGAAAACGTCAGTTAGCATTAAAGGATGACGTGGTTTCTGCCATTAACCATGGTACGAATGTCAACCAGCCCAATTGTATGACAAAATATTGTAACAATTTCCACTTTTTATTTCGTTAATGGTGATAAATAATAATTCGTTTAAAATCAAATGGACACGAGATTGAGCGTCCGCACGTTTCACTTTATGTTAAAATGTGTAATTCACAGAAGGCCATACCTGCAATGTCGATGGCCAAATCTTTGATGAGATGTCCAACGATGGCGTAGGCAACTCCAACCACTACCAGGACCGCCATGAGCAGGTAGACCACAGCCTTGGGCAGGGGGATGATGTCCCTCGCCGGGGGCTTGTACTGCCGGTAGAGAGGAGCCTCCACGGTCGGTGAAAACGAGTACTGTTTGCCTCGACCGGTGACGTTCAGTGCGGGGAAGATGTCGCCATTCATGATCAGAGACTATGAACTCCGACCGATGAAACTGCTGGCTATCTGGCTTCCTCCTCCTCGAGTCACTGTTTGTCGCAGGCAAGTCTTAAATCCTGCAAAGCGAACAATTAAATCAAAAACTGTATTTGTCCCCGGGGGGCAATTAAGGCAAACACTAAGGGAATTTAAATAAGAGCATTTAAAAGTGTAAACTTCGCTTCTAACCTTATTTTGAAGCCCCACATCCATCCAAATGTTGGAGTGCGTCCTTTTACGCGAGGTGTCCGCGAGCCGCTGCCTCTGTCCTTGGTGCTGAAATGAAGCGCCCGCGCGCGCTCGTCCCGCGCCAGCAGGTCCAGACGGTCAGCTCCGCCCACTCGGACCAGCCGTCCCTCTTCACTCCGCTTCAACCACAAATAATCCACGTGTCGTTAATTCCTACACACGTTACCGAGAAGTCCCCTCTAGTAGAGCTCTATTATCTAGGGATTCCTTGAAGAGGAGGCGGGACACCTTCTCTTAAAGGCGCAGCCGTTAGAAACATTTACGACGCCAGCCGATAATCTTGTTTTTGCTCCACTGGTTTAAAGGCGCCCCGTAGAGGTTTACTGCAAACAGACAAAAACAAAGTTTACATTCAGTGTTCAAAAACTAAAAATGACCGACGACCTGGCTGACTGAGTCAGCGTCTTCTTTTAGGTTTCTTCTAAAAACACATTTTTATCAAAAATCTTATCATGTTATTTTGTATTTTATCTCTGTGAAGAGTTCCAGGGATCGGATCCACCACTGGAGGCAGGACCCTGGTGGGTGAGACACTCTGCTGGACCCTGACTGAGCCTGACACCACCTTGGGACCACCCATGGGTGCAGACCAACCAATGCTTAATAACACTGACATTTTTACTGCCAGTACTTAATTTTATGAAACATTTCCTTAGATAACGTGAGCAAATTAGTTTTCAGTATTCAGTTAAATTCTAGATCATCAGTCAATTTAAATGCAGAAAGTTATTCCTCCTCCTCATCATATACATTACGCCCTAAACCTATCCCACAACAGTAACACTGCTCACACCCCCCAATACCAAATCCTAATCTCATAATTTAGTGCAGTCAGAGGATTAGTATGTTTGTTAAACGCTTTAAAAGATTTGAGTCGAGAGGGGGTGTTTAGTCCAATCGTGACTCATTTAGACAGAGATTGTAATTCACCGTGGTTATTATCCAGATGATCATTTGAGATGAAAAACCTCACTAATCATAGAGTATAAGAGCGTCATAGCTGCTGCTGATGGATAAGAGAATATGATGATGATGGCGTGTATCAGAGAGGACGCACTGACCACACAGGTCATCCAGGGGGCAATTAGTCAGCCAGTCATATCTTCACATGCACAAAAGATGGAAGGATGAAATACATTAATAATGGAGAGGGGATAAAGTGTTTGCAAGCGCTTAAGAAAGATTTACTGAAAAATGTTTTAATGTGGCTTAAATGTCGAAGTGAAAACAGATGTCTGAATTATACAAATATAAAAAACATCAGTCAGTGTTTCTATTTCTTAATGATTGATTTAACTGGAGATGTTCAGTGACTTGAACCACTTCCTTTTGTCTTCATGGTGTAGAAGACGTGGACGTGGTCATCGTGACATCATCATCTGGCTGCTATTACTTACTTTTCAGTTTAGGATAGATGAAAACAGACAAGCTTATAAAAAGGGATATATTGTTAAAGATCAAAAGGATGACCTCTATTAGACCGTCATGTTTCAGATGTCTGTGAGTTGTTAACAGTTAACCACTGAAAGATTTCCATCCAAACTTATGGGATGGTTCTTTTAAATATCCGAAAGAAATCAAATCATCCAACGTTGCACAAGTTAAGATTAAATACTTTAAGTCAATTATGGCTTTATATCAAAATTTTATTTTTAAAGACAGTTTTAAGTTGATTTTTTAAAGGAATTGTTTCAGACACAATTATGAGTTGCGAAATTGTAAGAAAATATGACAATTAAATGAGACCATTTAAGACAATATGATCAGATGTCAGAATTTAGACTTGCACTGATCTATTTTCATGAATCAACAGACTTGGACCTGGTCTGCAACATGCAGATTTAAATACAGTGGCTTGTAAAAGTATTCATACCCCTTGAACATTTCCACATTTTGTCACGTTACAACCACAAAAGTAAATGTATTTTATTGGGATTTTAGGTGATAAACCAACACAAAGTGAAGCATCATTGTGAAGTGGAAGGAAAATAATACATGGTTTTCACATCTTTTTACAGATAAAAAACTGAAATGTTAACGCGACAAAATATAGAAAAGTTTAAGGGGTATGAATACTTTTACAAGCCACTGTATATACAGGGCGTCTCATTTAAATGAAACCCTCTCTTTTAACTGTTTGAGCTCCAAAGAGGTCAAATTATCTGATATTGCCCAGAAAAGATGAATACAAAGCAGAACTCCCCTTTCCAACACATCACCTCTCCATTCCTTAGATTTATGCTGAGAATAAAGTCTTACCTCATCAAACGTAGACATTTGGGATGCATCAACAACTTTTATTTATGATTTTATTCATGAATGCTCCCACCTCTGGCAAACCATGCAAAGTTATGACATCTTAGTGACAGAGCCAGTAAAGCAAACGTAACAGTAACTGATCTCGTCATCTTTGTACTCTAATTTAAAAAAAGATTTACATGCAATTCCAAACGAGTTGTAATTAATTTAGTTTTATGATGACAGTATCAACGTTGCAGTAACCAGCAGCAGATCTAGATCTTGACCTCATTCAGAACCGTCAATACTTCATTACAGCAGCATCAATGAATATACAATCAATTTGAATTTGTCTATACAACGGGGGATATAGGGAGCCGAGAGGACGTCTCTCCTATAGTGCTGTGATTAGGAGTAGAAAAATAGTTTTGTTGAAAATGTAACTTCTGAATTAATCCAAACATGACTGCACACAAAACGAAGCACTCATATATATCTATAAATATATATCTCTTCTGTTAACCTGAGTGAAAACAAACATCATCACTAAAAGGCAGGTATTCATCTTCAAACTGCTGCAGACGTGCGAGTTACATTTCTGACAGCAGGATCCTCGGTTGCATCTAGTTGTTCACAGTGAAGGACTGCAGTCCCGTGATGGCTCTGCCCAGGATCAGGGCGTGGATGTCATGGGTACCTGGAGGAGGAGACGACCCACATCAGCGTGAATAAGATGACTATCAGAGTATGATGCTCTCATTCCAGCTATGCTGGTGGCTAACGTGGAACCAAAGTCTGTAAACCGTCTCTCCCCCCGCCTCACCTTCGTATGTGTTGACAGCCTCCAGGTTCAGGACGTGGCGGATGATGTGGTACTCGTCGGAGATGCCGTTTCCTCCCAGCATGTCTCGGGCCTGCCTGGCGATGTCGAGGGCTTTGCCGCAGCTGTTCCTCTTCTGCATGGATATCATCTCTGGGGCTGCTCTGTTAGGAAAACACATTTGTGTTGCGTTATGTTATGTCAGTCCTGAACCACTTTGGCCCCAACTGAAATATTTTATCAACTAAAGAAAGATGTATTCGTGTTTCTCTCAGGATAATTTGAATACATTGTAATCTTCCAAAACTTTACTTTATGGGTCATTCCGTGTCATTTCATCAAATTTGTGAAAATCTTCCCACCTGACCATCTCAGAATGTCCTGAAAAAATTCAAGTACAAAGACACACTTGTTCATAGGACAAATCCAAAATATTAGGTCTCTACTGTCAATAGTTTTCTCATGAAACATCATTGAATGAAGGGTAGTTTAGACGGTTTTTGGCATCATGCTCTGAAAAGCCATTTTTAAACAGCAATATCTGGAAAACTATCTCACCTGTGGCCTTCCAAATTTTTACAGAGTATATCTGTTACTAATAGCCTCCAGACATTTAATATCAGGGATGTAGCTCAATGATAACCTAGTATGGTAGGTACTTAAAATTAGGCTTTTTGAAATAAAGTAGTACATTTGAAGAGTGGCTGAGCTCCCATTTTTGCAGATAAAAGACTTCTATCACTTCTGCCTCTATCTCTGGTGTTAGCTTAAACATTCTACAAAATATGGTCTCTCTTAGATTATTAGTTTCACAGATATTAAGGCTCAAATATGGAAGTAAACACATCTTTGCCCAACTTCAGGGTCATATTCCAAAAAACTGACAACACGTATCAGGTTCAAACTTACTTTTTTTTAAAGATCATATTCTTGTTAAAATCATATTTAAAAATTGGGAGGGTGTTTTGCCTCAATTTGTCGCAGTGATTTTTTAAAATCCTGATATTGGTGGGGTTTTTGTGGCCGTTTTTGGTACTGCATGTCTTATTATCCTACAAGTAAACATCACAGCAGGGCAATTCAAATGTGTTTTTTACCATTTACCAAAGACTTACATGTGCCTAAATGCTACTGATAAATTTAGCCTTACGAAAACATTAAAATATAGCACAGTTGTAGTTACAGAGGCAATAAGTCCTTGAATGTGAGTTGAACATGCTGAAAGCAACTTTTAATGTCTTATGAACAAATATAGCATAATATTGAAGACTGTACATTTTGTCATACTTTAAGTATATAAATTACACAACTAAATCAAATAATAATCTTAATTTGAGCATAAGAATTTACATTACAGTACAAAAGTCTCCAAAGTTTGATATTGAATAACAGTTTGTCTCTGTGCTCACTATGAGACAATATGTGAGTTATGATCAGAAATGGTGGATAGGAAGTATCAGAGATGTTTCAGATCAAGATGAAGATGTACTGGTTCAGTTCATGCACCCACATGGCCCCGCCAAGAGTTTCTACTGGCCAAGAAGAGAAGATGTGCAATGTTCCACTGCAGCATAGAATTGCAAGGATTGACGTTCCCTCTCCAGAAACTGGGCGCATGTATGCCATCAAAAAAGATGAGCACAACAGAGCAGAGATGTACATTAGACAATTTCTAAACTGACTGCCAAATTAATGAATGTGACAAAGGAATTGGATCTAAAAGATGAAAAATGTGTGATCCCTCACAGTGAGCATAGAGACAAACTGTTATTCAATATCAAACTTTGGAGACTTTTGTACTGTAATGTAAAATCTTATGCTCAAATTAAGATTATTATTTGATTTGGTTGTGGTATTTATATACTTAAAGTATGACAAAATGTACAGTCTTCAATATTATGCTATTTTTGTTCATGGTTTAAGACATTAAAAGCTGCTTTCACCATGTTTAACTCACATTCAAGGACTTATTGCCTCTGTAACTACAACTGTGCTACATTTTAATGTTTTCGTGAGGCTAAATTTATCAGTAGCATTTAGGCACATGTAAGTCTTTGGCAAATGGTAAAAAACACATTTGAATTGCCCTCCTGTGATGTTTTCTGGTAGGCTATTAGGACATGCAGTACCAAAACCAGCCACAAAAACCCCACCAATATCAGGATCTTTAAAAAATCACTGCAACAAAATGAGGCAAAACACCCTCCTGATTTTTTAATATGATTTTAAGAAGAATATGATCTTTCAAAAAAAGTAAGTTTGGACCTGATACGTCTTGTCAGTTTTTTGGAATATGACTCTGAAGTTGGGCAAAGATGTGTTAACTTCCATTTTTGAGCCTTAATATCTGTGAAAGTAATAATCTAAGAGAGACCATATTTTGTAGAATGTTTAAGCTAACACCAGAGATAGAGGCAGAAGTGATAGAAGTCTTTTATCTGTAAAAATGGGAGCTCAGCCACTCTTCAAATGTACTACCTTATTTCAACAAGCCTCATTTTAAGTACCTACCATACTAGGTTATCATTGAGCTACACCCCTGATATTTCATGTCTGGAAGCTATTAGTAACAGATATACACTGTAAAAATTCTGAAGGCCACAGGTGAGATAGTTTTCCAGATAATGCCGTTTAAAAATGGCTTTTCAGAGTATGATGCCAAAAACCGTCTAAACTACCCTTCATTCAATGATGTTTCATGTCCTATTAACAAGTGTGTCTTTGTACTCAAATTTTTTCAGGACATTCTAAGATGGTCAGGTGGGAGGCATTTGATGAAATGACACGGAATGACCCTTATGACCATCCATCCATCCATCCATTTTCTACCGCTTATCCTGTATTTAGGGTCACGGGGGGGCTGGAGCCGATCCCAGCTGTCATTGGGCGAAGGCAGGGTACACCCTGGACAGGACGCCAGTCTATCACAGGGAGACCCTTATGACCAAATACTTGCAAAACAATCAGCCTCAGATGCACTTTGTGTTTGGTTGCATCTTTGCAATTCCTGTATTAAACCACAGTCAGCCACCAAAATAAGACACAGTAGCAAATCTATATTTATCTATATCTATTTCATAACACTGTTGAGAACCAAAGGATAAATAATGTATTTCTTTTGAACCTGACAGAAGAGGTCAGACTTCACTTAGTGGATGAAGTTGCCTTTACCTTTTAGCGTCGATTAGTCTCCCCAGCTGCAGACAGGACTGCAGACCGATGGTGATCTCTGTCAGCATGTCGGCCATCTTCTTCTGCATCAGCTGATTCCTTGCCAGTGGCACGCCGAACTGAATTCTGGCACAGAAAACGATAAATCCTTATCAATACAAAATAAAATCACATTAGAAACATGAATATATCCATTCTAATTGTCCACTCTGACCTGTCGAGTGTGTACTGTCGAGCTGCGTGGAAACAGAACTCGGCAGCACCCAGAGCGCCCCAGGCAATGCCGTAACGAGCGTTGTTCAAGCAGCCAAACGGACCCTGGAAGCAGCAGCAGGAGAGTGAGGAGCAATTAATGCTGAGTTTGAATTGTAAAACACTGAGCCACACCGTGTGGTTTTTACATGAAGGTGAATGCCTATTAGAAACAGTACAATAACAAAGTCGATGTGTCATGAGGATACGATGAATGTAACTTTATCTTTCACCGTCTTCCACCGTCACATGACTCCCTAACCAGATTGTTCATGGTTTAGCTCCACACACCCCGAGGCCAGAGACGTTGGGCAGCAGGTTCTCCTCAGGAACCTCCACCTCGTCCATGATGATCATCCCGGTGGCGGAGGCTCTCAGGGAGAACTTTCCCTCAATCTTAGGTGTTGACAGGCCCTTCATGCCACGCTCCAAGATGAAGCCGCGGATTTTCCCGTCATCGCATTTGGCCCAGACCACAGCAACATCGGCCACAGGAGAGTTGGTGATCCTGAGGGCGGAAGCAGAAGGAGTGATGCACAGGTAGGCTTGATTTTTACTTTTAAGTGTAAAGAACATAGACCTGAGCTGTAACTACGCAGTCGGCTGGTCGGTACTTTACTGGTTTACTTTAATCTGGTAGTATGTTTTCTAATATTCTGTTTCTTTGGACCTACAGCATAATAACCTTATTTACTTGCATGAAGTTATAAAATGTATAAAAAAACATTACGTCCATCGATTCATCAAATGCCACTCTAGTACACCAGAGGAAAAAGGCAACATCTTTAGTTTCCTATAGTAATTTATCCGTAAAGAGCTCCACCTTGTGGCCAACTAATGTCATATTGAATCTTGTGCCACAACAAAAACCTTTATCTTCAAAACCGAAATACTACCCAAAATAGTAAAAAAATATTACATAAAACCAAGAAGAGTCACTGGGTGTAAAAATACCTGACATTAACATCAGATACTTTATCTTTCATACGTACGTGATTCATCTATTAAAAATTAACTCTTCCCCATCAGACACATTGTGACGCTGCCTTGAAATAGTGCTTCACCAGGGGAAAATGCATCACAATGGTCTAAAATACATTTTAGATTTCTATCTAAAATATAAGAGCCAATTGGAGTGGATAATATGTAAAACTGCAAAGTGTAAACCCTGAAATGACACAATCAGTCTCATAAGTTGAGGACATTGAATTCCACAAAGGTTGAACCACCAATGAGATGCTATATATAGAGATGCAGCTCCAGAAGCATCCCTTATTATTTTACCTCTATTATATTTATTTCATTCACACATCCCCTACTCACCAGGTCTTTGAGCCAGTGAGAGTGTAGCTGCGGCCGGAGGGATTGTACTTGGCTCTGGTTTCCATGCCGCCCGGGTCACTGCCGTGGTTGGGCTCCGTCAAGCCGAAGCAACCCAAGATCTCTCCCCGAGCTGGGGAGCGACACCACGAGCACAGTCACTCATCACTGTGAACCATTATAATGATGGACGAACAATGACTGTTGATAGATAACGTGTCAGACCCAGCTTGGGGAGGTACTTCTGTTTCTGCTCCTCTGTGCCGTAGGCGTTAATGGGGTGCATGACCAGCGACGACTGCACGCTCATGACCGAGCGATAGCCGCTGTCCACTTTCTCCACTTCTCTGGCGATCAAACCGTAGGCCACGTAGCTTGTCCCAGCGCAGCCATAACCTTTATGTCGAACACAGGAGGAGTTATTGTGAAAAATGAAATTAAAGTTGGGAAATAAAAGTAGTTTTAATGGGTTTTTGTCGTAGACACACAAACTTAGAGATTTCTCAAAAACAAACAAAACACACAGGACTAGTGTGGACACGGCCAAAGTCCATTTCATTGTGATGTGTGTGTGTTTGTCATTTATGGGACAGAAATTGGATTTTACAATAGAAGTGTGGTGAAGTTTTATAGTTCACAATAAAATGCTACAATAACAAATGTCAAAATCTTCTCTTTATGCAGTGAGTACAGACCTTTGATGGTTGGGCCCAGGACTCCCATCTCTCCCATCTCGGACACAATCTCTCTGTCGAACACTGAAATGAATGACACAAGCAGCCGTCGTATTACAAAGTGATAATATAGCACTACACATTTCATGAATTAAGGGTCCTGGCTGAAGATGAGTCTCTCACCTTCATTTCTGTTTGCCATAAGGATTCGAGGCATGAGTTTGTCTTGGCAGTAAGTCCGGAAGGAGTCTCTGATCATGATCTCCTCCTCCGTCAGCTGGCTCTCCAGGTTCAGGGCATCACGCCAGTTGAACTGCACTTTCGCTGTCGGACATTTAGAAGAGAAACGGCAGAAAAAATCCTTACAACCACAGAACAACATACATTCCAGTGGGAGCCTCATGTTCAAAATATGATCTCGGACAATAAAGAGATTTCACATATAAGGAGTGACTAACATACGTGTTTTAGACTTCTGCTGAGTCTTCTCTGCATCTGGGGAAAATTCAAAGCAGAAAAACATACTATAATAATATACACAATTGCTTAACTCTTTCTCAAATGAAGCTTCAAATCAAATGCTACCACGGGTCTCCTTGTGGGTGTCAAATGATATTTCAAGTCTGGGAACAAAAACGACAAAGCAATTTTCTTTTAAAATGACAAACAGGGTCAATCTCCCCCTCGTCATGAATGTTTACAGACATCAGCTGTAGCCACACTGCTGTTCAGTTTTTGAAATGTACAACACACACGGATGCCACTGGCTGTGTTGTTGTGGGACGCAGCTGACGTCATATTACTCACCCCATCTGACGTTTGTTGCAGTTCCCTGTGCTCTGCAGGCTGAGATGATGGCACATCTGTGATGGTTGGCCCAGAGACGACACACAGCGCTTCTCATAGCCATGATGAAGACGAGTCTATAAAAGAAACACCTTCTGCATTCATTAAGCTTAGGCGGTGAAAGTAATGGCAACAACGTCCACAGCAGTCTTCCCAAGAGTTGAACCGTTGTGTGACCGCATGGCTCATCCACGTTTTGTAACGTTACATGCAGTTCTCCCGGGTCCATGTCAAACCTGTCACTATAATATCCAATGACGCTACCTGCCACAGTGCCAAGCTAAGCTAATTTAGCTCAGCTAACCTTTGTAGCCAGTGACATTATTGCAACATAAGGTAAGCTAGCAGCGCTAGCCCGTGATAGCAAGCTAGCTAGTAACTCGGGTGTTAACGTTATTTCCAAATGTCCACGGTGACAATGAGCGCTGTGTGTTGAGAATAATAGTGAACATGTTGTGTAAGGAGCGTTTACCCGTGTTTAGTTGGTCAGCTGTCCTTAGTTCGGCTACACGATTCTGACTGCCACTAAAGGTTGACGGCGCAGTGGCACTGAACGTCAAAACACAAGCCGACGTCATCACGTAAATCACGCCAAACAAGACGTGCCCCTTTTGCTGCCTTCACGTGATAGTCGGGGAAATCCGACTTGAACGAGAATGTTACGTTCAAGTGCTTTGTTGTAAAATGATATAGGCTACAGACGCATCATTACTGAAACTGTCCTCTTCTCTGCCACGTTGAAAGGTTCCCGTCACCCCAACTCGGGTTTTTTCCTCGGAGTTTCCCCACTCGTACAACAATTACAACTTGAGGGGGCGTTCACGTGCAATTTCCGAGTCGGCCAGTCTTATTTACCATATTTGCGATATCACGTGAAGGCAGCATGAAATCATACCAACTTCATCTTTTCACAGAGGAGTCGTCTTTGTCAGTGTGAAAGCAGGACATATAAATACATAAACATTATGTATGAACTCTGTGTTCGTGGCCATCCATCATCATTAAAGATGGCTGCCTTCAGGGAATACTTCAGCACATCTATTAATATTTCAGTTCTCAGAATAAAACCAATCCAATATTAATTTGCATGACAGACAAGTATTTTACTCGACCATATTTCTATGACAGTGGTATTTACTACAGACAAAATGTAACATACAGCATAATAGGCCTACATCACACTGTTCAACGGGCTCTGTAAAAAAAAGAAAGAAAATCAGTCAGTAAATTTGGGGGACAAACAAAATAAAGACAATTTGATTAGATAATTTGTAATCCAGAAACACTGGATTATACATTTCCAGTAATGTAACCCAACAGTGTTTTATCTGTACATCACTGTACATATCTTTTTAAACTTCACTTCCCCGGGATGAAATAACTCATCATTGGGGTTATTTTTTCAGACCGTGGAAAGCTCCGTCCAGAGCCACAGAAGACATTATACAACTGTTTTCCAGGTTTAATGGTAGTCATATCTAACTGAATGAATTAAACTTGATGTGACATATTGGTGGATTGCACCTTTAATTTGTTTTAATATCTGCTACCCATTGCTATAATGTAGGCTAATCCTCTGAATGTGAATGGTTTTACTAAAACACGTGTATTAGATTTAGCTGCAATTAATTACTTAAACGTTTTACTTGTGATGGAGTATTTTTTTTATGTGATATTTCACTCTCTTATTTCACTGGTATTTGGATCTTATTACCTTTTCCGCCTCTGCAGCCGACTAGCAGCTGTCGTGACTCACAAAGTCCAGAGTCAAACCAGGTAATGTTAGGCGTGTAAGTTGAATTATGAATGAATAGATTGCTTTTATAATTAATGTCCTGAATTTCATCAGGCCCAATTAAAGTTATGCCACTGATTTGCTGTCCTCTTCTATAGACGCGTTTTCGCAGTCAACGAGCAATGATGGACGAACACAACGTCAACTTCGTTAAACTTCGAGATTAATCGTATGTGGTGCTTATTAGACAGTTATAGCAGCTCATTGGACAGTTATGCCAGTATCGGTTAACGGTACGAGCAACGTAGCCAGTCCCGGAATATTACCTCCCGCCTTCGCTCTGTGATTGGTGTAGCGCCTCGTCAGTCACGGCGTCCTGCGTTTTCATTGGTCGACGCTCTCCCTCAGGAATCTCCCTTTAAACGTTCCCAGGACCGTCAAGATTTTGGAGCGGATTTCTACACACAAGTGTTCAAAGTGTCAGAAGCGCTGCGCGGTAGCCTCCGTGTCTGGGGATATGCTGTAGTTAGTCGTCGGTAGTCAACAACAAAAAAAGCACCCCGGGTTCAGAAGAAACACTACAAGACCATGGAACTGGAGGAGAAACCAAAATATGGTAATTATTTAAAGTCCAACACGGGCACGCTTCACTTCACGAACCGTTAGCTTAACGAAACGTCTAATAAACACGGTTAGCTAGTTTTGTTTGGGCGCGAGGCGCTACCGTTACTCCTCGCGATGCAGTTTTATCACATTAGACTCATGTTTGTGCTCCGCTTCGCTGGGAACTACTTTGTGGACCACTTTCTCCTTTTGAACTCACGCGAACCTAAATATTAACTCCATCCATCCATCCATTATCTTCCGCTTAACCTAAATATTAACTCGCACGTGAATACTAACTTTTGCATACGCTCGCGTGCGTGTTTGTTTTTGTTTTTTTGCCCGTCGTGTCTTCTCAAGATTCAGGTCGTACGTGGGCAGAAGTTGAGCTGCTGGCGTTCAGGGTCTACGGCGCCTCGGTGTATCATGCTTGTCCAGTTGCTGCCACATTCCTCAGACTGGTACGACGCCCAGCTATGTATAGAGCTAATTAGAAAATACCTCAAACACGTGAAAAGGGTTTGTCGTCGTCTTCTATGGGTTGGTGTCAAAATATAAATATTAGACTCGGTTTTATTACATGTTTAGTACACATGTACTCTTGTTTTTATTGTTCCAAACAGTATTTATAACCGTTTCTGTGTGGTTGTAATTGCCCATAAACATAGTGACGCATCCTGTATGCAGCTTCTTATAAGGGAAGTGGATCTCATGCAATAAAACGATAGGGAGTTTACACAGAAGAAGGGAGGATGTTTATACAAGAAAGACCCCTTTTTTGTATGTCGATAACCTTGTCTTTATATAAATGAATGGCCTCTTTTTTTGTTTTTCATATTGTTCTGCAGCGACATGTTTAGCTTCTGCAGATCAAAAGGAGGCACTTCTTCTGTGCTGCGATTCAAGATGTGGCTTTAACGTAGTGTTTTGCCTGCACACACCCTTGTTTTCTACTCCGCTGCCTCGGGGTGGCTAATTGACTCACGTTATGCTTGTTTTAAATCATGAAAATGCTCAAGAGTGTGTCACTGTTTCGGACAGGGAGAAAACAGGAGGAGGAACGCAATTTTATTTCGACCTAAGGGAGAAGATGCGTGCAACTCGGCTACAAATTCATTTCAGGAATGACTGTGTTTTGAGATAGCAGCCTCCAGGAACCTTTAGTGCAACACATTAATATTTATCAGTGCATCTTGAGACCAGAAAACCATCTTAAAAAGAAGAAGAAGAAGAGGAGACAAGAAACCTAATCATGCCCTTTCAGAACATACTGTGAGGACCCGCTAGTTCTACATGTTGGAGTAATTTCAGGCTGAGATATATCAAGAAACCTCAATGACAGGATTGAAGCAGCCGGGCGGCCGTGCCCTGGTGCAGATTATCTGTAATTATAAGACATATTTAGGAGAATGGTTTGAAATCCGATGCCAAGCGTTCAAGCAGTTTGTTGAAGCTCATTTGAGCTACATTTGCAGCTTTAAGTCCCTGCATGCTACAGCTGTTTCTCTCTACTACTAACAAGCAGCCAAAAGCCTCTCAGTCACTGCAGCCACCCGCTTCCACTTAAATGCCCTTACTCATACCCTAACAACCCAAACCGGATCATGTGACTCTGCTAAGTGTTCAGTGGTCCTGTCAACTTGCCTACAGTCTGAAATACAAAGGCATGTCCAGAGCAGTGTTACGGTCTGGGAAAATGAGTTTGGAGAGAGGAAGAGAATCAAATGCAGATTAATTTGGATGTGAGGGGGTTTAGCTCAGGAGGTAGAGCGGGTTGGCTTGTAACTGCAAGATTGCTGGTTCGATCCCTGGCTCCTCCTAGCTGAGTGCCTGGTGTCCCTGAGCAAGACGCCTCACCCTAATTGCTCCTGTCGCCCTGCGTGGTTGACTCCTGCGTCGGTGTGTGAATGTGTGCATGAATGGGTGAATGTCAGTCAACACTGCAAAGCGCTTTGGATAAAAGCGCTATATAAATGAGGATGTGACATGAATGTAGGACCATCCCAGTGAGCTGTTCACAGCTATTTTTCACCAGTCAGTAGTGGTTCTTCATCTGGCTGACCCTTCTTATTGAAGAGGGATGCTTAGTCTAGAAAATGTCTTTGCTTCCTGTTTTCTCACTTGGGCCAGTTTTGTTTCTGTCTAATTCAAATACAACTCAAACCATCTTGGTTTCACTTTCATTTCAGCTTCACTGAGAGTGACACAGGAGACAGGGCTGAGTTCAGTAGAAAGGAGAGCACACATGTTTCCCAAAATACTGTTGTGAGGTCGGTGGGGGAACAAGAGGTGATGAGGGTGAAGAGTGGCGTAAGAGTGGCGTAGAGTGGCGTATCCAACTGTTCTGATTTCTTTTAGAAAAAAGGAAACATTTTTGTCGCTTGACCTCCATATATTATGAGACAGATGCGGATACAACGTTTTACTGTGGGTATACTGTACTGTGTGTGTGTGTGTGTGTGTGTGTGTGTGTGTGTGAGTGTGAGATTTGTAGTGTTGCTAGACCCGAAATAGATCTGAACTTGTGCTTGAACAGTCCACACCCATTTTACTGTAATGAAAGAGATGTGGGCGATGGGCAGCAGCTGTAACCTTTAGGTGTTATTAAAGTCCGCCTACTGTCCTGTCTGGCTATATAAACTATTTATATAAATACATTTTAAATACAACGTGTTTTTCTTTTCATGGTGATAAAGATTGAGTGCAATTTAAAAGAAAATTGTTTGATTTTAATTTTCTGATTTTGAATTAGAAAATAAATAAAACCACCAGAACGAATAGAAGTAAAATGCAACTTTTTACTATCATACTCACTATAGTTGAATTTAAGTTTACACATCTAAGGGTGGGAGTGCAATTGTATTTCACTTCCAAAACTGGGGCATGATAAAAACATTTGAACAGTTTAGCAACCACACTTGTGCTGTATATGTTACAGCGGACAAAATGCCTTTTGCACAGCAGATTTTTAGACTTGTCATAGTAGGAAACTCATAACACTATGTCTCGGTTCTATTCGAGTGTCCCAGTGAGAGTCTTGGCACCAGGACCCTGAAACTGAAGCAACTAAACTGATGATTTACACCTGCGCTTTCCCTACTGTGACATGTCAAAATGTCTTCCACGCGAAAAAGGCAAACCTATAAATAGAGTGGGGAAACACAGAATTGCAAAAAGACAATGGTTTCAGTTTAACTTTTGATTTTGTTTCTGTGAAGAGAAAACTCAGATAAAGATGAAGTTTACTTCCTTCCTAACAGTGATTCATTGTTCAATAGCAAATATGATGATGACTCAATACATTACTGAACTCCTAATCAAGACACTCAAAAGCAAAATATAAAGAAAGATTGTTTATCTGTAAAAAAGATGCATTAGAAGATGGTATGGCTTTTAATAATCCAATCATACCTCTTACACATAAAGCAAATGTCATTTGTATTTCTTTTTAATTATTTTAGTGGATGCTCAAGGGTTGTCTGGTTGCACAGTGGAATTAGATTACATCCCTTGGAGAGCTTTTAACATATTAAAACAATTGCTCACTGCCACCAAAGAAAAACACATTACCAGTAATTAATTTAAGCCTGTTTAAAAACCAGAACAGTGGATTTTACTCCATCGTACTCACTCACCACGCCACACGTCAAACTAGCTGTCAGTCCAAGCTAATCCACCACCACTTACCACAGGTCAACAGTGAAAGCACAATAGATGGAAGTAAGAACTACTGTTGTGTCCAGTATCGTCATCCAAAGAATCAAATTCCTCAGAGCCTGTGTTTCGGAGTCGGTTTTGTTATGGGAATTACAGCAGGACTCCTGATGGGAATGCACCATGACATTGGCCATAAAGCAAAACAGAGTGGATGGAAACACTCAGTCAATCCAGCTGGAGTGAAAGTTTCTATCAGCATCTGTTCAAAACATTGAAGGCATTTAGTCCTTCTGTGGGCTCTTTGTTGGAACTGTGAATTCATCTGCCATACTTGCATTTGGCCGTTGAATTCAGAGCAGGAAGAGATCCAACGTTCCTCGTGTATGAAAGCAAACAGGATCCAAACAGATTAGTTTTTATTCCCTTGTGGTCTCAGTGCCATACCACCATGTTCCCACAAGATGGGAGAAAACACTTTGATGGGAAGAGATTTGAGTGAAGCCTGTTTGAGCTGCTCCACATGGCGGTTTGTTTTTTTTGTCACAGTTTTTCAAAAAATGATGTATTGTTGGGAGTAATATTGTGGAGATGAAATATTCTGCCCAAAATATCCTGCTCACCTGAATGTAATCATGTCTCCTCTGCAGCTACACAAAACACCACTGGAGGCAACGGTGCAGCCAACCCCCCCATTGTTGTCTCCAAACACATGTTTTTGATAACATCTAAAGAATTTGACTAAAGTTCACGGGTTTACACCTCGTCTTTCACTCTCTTCCTGTGAATAAGTCATTTTTGCCTGTTTGGATGGCTTTTTTAGGACAGAAATAAAGTGGGAGGGAAACAGACAGAAGTGGGAGGAGATAGAGGGAGGTGCACAGGTGGAGCACAGAAATGCGAAGAGGCAGTTGTTTCAGGATAAACACAGAGGGAAATCTGAGGTGGAGCGCTGCTGGCTGCCCAGGCTCACAGCTATTCAGGGACAGGTTGGACTGGTTTCTACCTCCACAATACCTGCGTTCCCCTGCTACCGCTCATTCACACCAGCAGAGAGGGAGGAAGAAGTCAACCGGATTAATTAGCTGTAGCAAAAGGTCAAAAAAGCTTCTCTTTTCAACAATTGGCCCAGAGAGGAGTTTCAACATGCCGGAGGAAGAAGGAGAATTTTATGGAAAGCATGGTAACTACTCTTTTTGCTTTTATTTCTCTTTCAATTCTCAGCTTTTTTCAAATGAATCTGCCTCGTGAAGTGAAGGGTGTTGAGTGAAACTGCAGCGGCAGTATCAGCATGTCAACATTGTGGGGAAGGACTGGGTGTGTGTGTGTGTGTGTGTGTGGAGCTCTGCTGATTATACAGGTGTGTGAGAGCAGGGAGCTCTTATATCAGTGTTTTCTCTTGCACAAATATGACTGTTGTTTGTGTGGATAATCATTGAACGAGCTGCTGTTATCATGAAGTTAACAACACCTCCCTTTTATTGTCTATCTTTATATCAATCAATTAAAATGCTCTGTTGTTGCAATTTATATTAAAACAGCTTTAACTCTGTCCTTTAAATTGCCAAAACCTCAGGAGTGACAATACTGACATCACACCATGTAAATGAAATTCTTCACCCATGCGCTCTCTGACAGGAAGCTGTGACTTCTCTAAAAGCTGGCCTGGGAAATGCTTGCAGCAGCATTATCGTCCGTACCACATAAATAATTAACGTGCAAAGACGCCACAGCAAACATCATACCCCATGTCTAGACTCTCGGGTGTCGCATGTGGACATGTACATGCTGTGGTGGCATGGGGCTGATGGTGGGGCTATTTTAAAGCCATAACAACGCAGCTGTGATGTGAAAATATGGTGTTATTTTGGATATGAAACCATTATTTTGTGTTAGTGTGGCGTTTACTGCCTGCTCATCTGTGACCTTTGTTGTTCAGTAACAACATGGCACATCGTTTATGTCCTGGAGAGCAGCAGTTAAGCATCGAAAGATGAATTTGCATAGATAACAGAAGCTCTGTGTCCTGCTTCTGCTGACCTCCGCTAACCTGCAGCAAACTTAAACTAAATGTCTGAGCCTGTAATAGATCCCAGAACCCAGCATCGGTTGAATACTGAGATTCTAAATCCACCTTAAGGCATGGCAGGGCTGATGGTAAAATATATATCGTACAAATGGTTCAACTTCATGCAATGGATGCATCTACTGCAATGAATGATTTAGGCCCCCAGTAGTAGCCGTGCAAGTCTTTCACATGGGTTCGCTGCTGCTTAGTCACCAGGGAGGAATCTGTTGTGTTGCCAGGCGTGTCTGCCTGCAGGGGAAAGTCATCTGACAGAAGAATGGGAGGAAGAAGGGGGCGTACAGATTCTTATCCTTAGATGATCTCCCCTTTTTAAAAACCCAGTCTGGGTGCAAGGTGCATCTCTATTTCAGACGTATTTTGTTGCACATCCAGTTGAAGACCTCTCACCAAGCCATGGCTTCAGCAGTCACAATGTCGAGAGTTATAAAAACACTATTTTCCTTCCTGTGTAGGCGAGCCAAGGAAGTATGACCCGACCTTCAAGGGCCCGATCCAGAACAGGTGAGCTGGATGTGATTTTACTTCTGTTTTTTACTGTGTGCATGTGGCCACAAAGAGGTTATTTTCAACCATTCAACCTTTGCTTTCTCCTCTCTAGGGGCTGCACAGACATTGTGTGCTGCATCCTTTTCATTATTGCCATACTGGGTTATATTGCAGTGGGAGTACTCGGTAAGGAAACGTCCGTGCAGTTTGGTATACCTCTAAAAACATCATCCAAAACCTACAATAAAGACGTTTTGTAACCTTTACCTTCTACTTTTGTGCTTCCAGCCTGGTCCCAGGGTGATCCCAGGAAGGTGATCTATCCCACAGACAGTCGAGGCCAATTCTGTGGGCAGGCTGGCACCCCACTTGCGTAAGTCGCTTTCCAAGTATAGATTATAATTATAATTGTCCCTGTTCCTCTGCTGGACATTTTCATCTTGCTTTGAGCGCACAAACACACACACACACACACACACACACACACACACACACACACACACACAGCGTGGTGTTAGTTTCAGTGCAGCAAATGTCCATCAACATTAAAACGAACATGACTCAGCATCTTTATTCACCAAAGGTTTAGCTACAGAGAAGGTATAAACAAGTAATATTATAATCGTCCTTTTACTCAAAAATCCCTTTTACTTAACATCATTACTGTTTATGCAAACACAAGAGAAAGATGAGTAAGTACAGAAAAAATGTCATTTGTGTTACTCTTTTCAGAATGTATATTCAGAATGCAATCTTTCATTTTCCCATCAAAATGATTGAATATCTGTTTTTCAAAACAAGGCAACAAATTATTTCATCCTCCTTTTAAAAAAAAATATTTTAGCTTTTCCATGTCATAATATTGATCAAAAACCATAAAATCTGCAGTGTCCTTTACCCATTCAGCTATTAGCTGAATAAATTGGGTTCTAAAAAAGATACATTTTGTGAACAAGTTTAATTCAGAAGACTGTAAAACTGGCATCAAGTCTAGTTCCTTATTTAACCTTCTCGGTAGTACCTCCCTCATAAGGAGCGCCTTTTCTAAATCTTCCCCTCTCTCAGATCTTTTCATTCAATGTGACTTTTGATCATGTGAGGATGTATTTACAGTCTGGACGCTCAGAGATCAGATCTTACTCACGTTGGGATCCGATCAGCCAGACCACATGCCGAGGTGGTATGGCTTGCACTGAGTTCGGATCTCAGTGAGGTATGAGCAGCATGCAGACACAATCCGGACGTTTTCATCTAAACAGGTCCTCGGTTCCTCTCCCGAGGAGAGCAAAGTGAGTTAAGTTATAGCTGATGAACCCCCAACATTTCCTGATTTTGCTGCTTTTAAATAACTAAATAATTTAACCATTATTGTTAAGAATTTATAGGAAAATGTGTTGATCACCGACTTAGCAGAACTTTGCTTCAGGCTGTTTTTTCAATGAAATTAGTCTCCTAATACTGCAGAGGAGGGAGGAAGAGTAAGCAGCAAAAATAACGGGGGACTTTTATTGTGAAGAATTTATTGGAAATGAAATTGAAATTTACAGCCGCATCTTTTGCCCACAAAATATATATGATCACCTGCCGATCCAGTACCGAGTCTGACTCATCCAATCACAAGTCGCATTGAAAAGACGTACCATCTCAATTCCCATATATCTTAGTAAAGAGACAGTTTTCATGAAAGGTGCAACTTCCGATACGTCCTTTTCCACATAGAAACCATGAAACCCCTCCGCTCACTTTCACCATTCCACCTGCATGAGAAAAGGATGGCGACGCCAACAACACCTTTTGTTTTGTGTACTTGACACAAGCATGAAGCCAGGAAGGGAAATAAAACAGTCTGTTATTCATTGAATGCACAGATACTGCTTAAACACCTCATGAAGTTTTCCTATAAGCGTTTCTCGTGTGCGTTAACAGGGACAAAAGGGTGCTGTTCTACTTCAACATCATGAAGTGTGCCAGCCCCATGGTGCTGCTGGAGTTCCAGTGTCCCACCACACAGGTGGGAACTCCTCTTCTCTCAGCACGGATTTGGGATTTGGGACACAGCATTTATCAGCCATGGTCTAAAAATAATGTTTTGTCTTAGCATTCAATCTCCTATCGTGCTGCATTTAGCATCCTGACCAGTGAATGCTTTTCCTGCCTTCATATAATTGTTTCCTACCGCTCCCTCTTTATTTTAGATGTGTGTGGAGAAGTGCCCCGAAAAGTTCATGACATTAGTCAAAGCCTACTCCAACAAAAAGGACTTTGACTACTACAAGACATTTTGTAAGGAAGGTGTGACTAATACAATGGTGAGTTTAAAGCCGAGTTCCTCCTTGGATGCTTGTTTTCAAGGCCGCTCTGTAGAAACTTGATCATTCAGATTCAAAGGTCTGCACTCACCTTCTTAAGTGTTTCCTGTGTTTCAGGGGATACCACAAATCCTTAGCCTAGGTCTCTGTCCTGCCATGCTGATCCCCAGCAAACCCTGTGAGTTGGACCCAAAATATATATTATACTATATTATATATCATGATTGCTGGTGTTTTTTTAACTTCTCAAAAGAATTAAATGAACCAGCCTCATTTATAATTGTTAATGTTTCCTCCATGTTCCCTCAGTCACCCGTAGGTGTTTCCCTGCTTTGGGCCAGAAAGGAGGAGTGATCACGGTGGGAAACAACTCTCACTTTGATGATGGAAGTGGAAAAATGAGAGATGCCAAGGATCTTGTGGACGGAGTCAAGTGAGTCAGAACTATCACCGATTTGAATTGAGCCCGTCTCAGCATCCCTCGTTAGATCTGACAAGCGATCCCATAGTGCATAAACAGATAAACATACAGAACCTCTCCTCTAGGAATGCCACCGTGGTCATCGAGGCTCGGCAGGTGGTCATGAAAATCTTTGAGGATTTTACACAGTCCTGGTACTGGATCCTGATGTAAGTCACCCACAGCTGCTTCTTTCTCTCTTGGATCCAATTTCTGTGCAAAGAATGAAGCATCAGTGTTTGTGTTTCCCTTCCCTCCTCACACCTCCCACTCTCTCCAGAGGGTTGGTGATTGCTATGCTCACCAGCCTGCTCTTCATCGTCCTCCTGCGCTTCCTGGCAGGGATCATGGTCTGGGTGATGATTGTCTTGGTGATACTGGTCATAGGATATGGTAAGAGCAACGCATATCAGTCATTATGTTTGCTATACTCGCTTCAAGGGCCTGTGAGACATTTTACTAAACTGTTCTTTGCCAAAATAATTCCATCATCTTTAAAGCGACCATATGTTTGTGTGTTATTGCTGTAGGTATCTTCCACTGCTACATGGAGTACGCTTCCCTGAAAGGAGAGCCGGGCTCTGACGTTACTCTACAGGACCTGGGCTTCCAGACAGACTTCACAGTCTACCTCCAGATTAGACAGACCTGGCTGGCCTTCAGTCAGTACACAGCAGCTAATTTACATGTTTATGGATTCTGACACGGGACACCCGTATGACCTTTCCCTTCTGCTGCCCTTCTCCTTCAGTGATCATCCTGGCCATTGTGGAGGTCATCATCATCCTCCTGCTCATCTTCCTCAGGAAGAGGATCCTCATTGCCATTGCTCTCATCAAAGAAGCCAGCAGGTCAGACCTCACATTCAAGCTTTTAGAGGAGAGGACGGTGGTGTGGAAAACAGTTCAGTGACTGTGTTTATTTGCACCAAATATTCCCGTTTTTGCCTTTATTCCAAAAAAGACTAGATATTCCTGCCAAGCCGCTTACATGGCTGATGAAAATAAATATTTCACTAATATTCACGTTAGCATGCAGCCGTGAATTCCCATTACTGTAACGTTAGTTGTCGTTTTCCAAATTCTTCCAAGCATCATCTGTTCCATTTGAGGAGC
The DNA here is from genome assembly GCF_963514095.1 of Eutrigla gurnardus. Lineage (NCBI taxonomy): Eukaryota > Metazoa > Chordata > Actinopteri > Perciformes > Triglidae > Eutrigla > Eutrigla gurnardus. The sequence goes on along the minus strand of NC_139931.1, from coordinate 16,315,695 downwards.
TCGTCGCCACATCCATCATCACTGGGGTTTAGTGAATCCCATGTCGGTGGGTTTGACGTGTCGATGCCCTAACATGTTGTTTAACACGTTGAAACATGGAAAAGTGGAACGGCAGCTGCTACTGCTTTGAGTCAAAATGTTATCTTCAGAGTTTTCCATCTGTGTGAACACTGCCTCTCTTTTTTTTAATCCTTCAACCACCTTCCTGAGGTTGTTGTGGTGATATTTGTTCATATCTAAAAACCTGTTGATATCCAAGGCCTTCATAATGCTTAAAGGGAGGAGTGTTTGTCCTCCTTTTCTTTTAGCCATGCATCCCTACTCCAAACTGTTGGCTAGTTGGTTTGTGTACAGCACACAGAGCTGGAAGTAAACAGGAAACAGTGTGTGAATAATAGTGTGCATGTAAATGTAGTAAATGACTGTTGGAGACTTATAAATCGCCTTACTGTGACTCATACTATTTTTAATAACTCAGTATTGTGTCGGATATATGACACAGATGAGGTCATTGAGCTCATAGTCGTATTTTTATTGATGTTTTGCTTGGTTGTGGTGTTTTGTTCACAGAGCCGTCGGGCATGTGATGTGTTCCCTCGTCTACCCGCTGTTTACGTTCCTCCTCTTGGCCATGGTCATCGCCTACTGGGCCGTTACTGCTGTGTATCCTTTCAACACGCTGCCGGTCAGTGTCGTCATTAAGGATTAACTGTAGCTGGTTGGAAAAACCAAGACTTCTTATGTACAGTCTGAGTGTGATTAGTCCAGACATTCTGATTCAGCTCCTTCATGTACCAGACCTCCGATCATGTAACTCATCAAGCAGAAGTTAATGAGTAAATGACAGCGGTTTACCCAAAATGATGTGATGTCATTTGAAGGCCTTGTGATTATTGTCCTTGATGGAAGTGATCAGCTTCTTGTCTACCTCTAATGAACCCATCTACAAAGTTTTCAACGAGACCGCATGCGACCACTCTAGGAAAACCTGTGACCCAGCGGTAAGTTTTCTCATTTATATGGACGTTAGATCCTTCAGGCAACATTTTTTAAACGTAACACCTTTTTGTTAATGAGTTATCCTCATGTTGACCTTCAGAACTCTGATTCTTCTTTTAATTTGTCACTTGTGAATGCAGTTTATTTTTAATGTCTCTTTATAACGTGTGTCTGTGCTCAGAACTATACGACCACTCCTGAAAAAGCCCAGTGTCCCGACTCCGAGTGCCTTTTTGCCTTCTACGGCGGGGAGACCGTTTACCATAAATACCTGATCGGCCTGCAGTTCTACAACGTCTTCCTCTTCTTCTGGTGTGCCAACTTCGTCACGGCTCTGGGACAGATGACGCTGGCCGGGGCCTTTGCCTCCTACTACTGGGCCTTCGTCAAGCCGGATGACATGCCTGCCTTCCCAGTGTTTTCTTCCCTAGGGAGATCTCTCAGGTGTGTATGCGTGTGTGGAGGGAGCATCGCTACATCATAGATCTAACAATCGACATATTACAGATGCTGTTTTATCTTGTTTTAGGTACCACACAGGAACTCTGGCGTTCGGCTCCCTCATCCTCTCGATCATTCAGCTCATCAGGGTTTTTCTGGAGTATCTGGACCACAAGCTGAAAGGTCTGGTACTGTTTTTGGCTGCAGTTATATGTCTTGTCAAGGCATTAAATAGCATACAGGCCTGAATCAAGCAATAACCTTTGATCAGTTTTTGCTCAGTGTTTCAGTCTGATTGTTAAATGAATGACCTGCACAAATAGCAAAGCTCAGACATAAATCTGCATCCAAGTAACTAACTACATTCTAATGCATGTCTGGGATTTCTACCAATCACAGGAGCCCAAAACAAGTTTGCCAGGTTCCTGCTGTGCTGTCTGAAGTGCTGTTTCTGGTGTCTGGAGAAATTCATCAAGTTCCTAAACAGAAATGCCTACATTATGGTGTGTGATGCTCATCATTTAATAAATAGAAATGCATTACTTGTAAGGTTGAAGTATTTGAATGTAATGAGTGTGTTTGGCCTCTAGGTGGCGATTTATGGCAAAAACTTTTGCACCTCTGCCAGAAATGCCTTCTTCCTCCTCATGAGGAACATGATCAGGTGAGTGTTCAAGGGGAACGTTTTGTACAAATATGTGTTGAGTATTTTGTGTTTAAAGTGTTTATTTTGATAAGTTTAATTTCAAAGGAAAAATGACTCTCTTTAATCCCCAGGGTGGCCGTTTTAGACAAAGTGACTGATTTCCTCTTGTTTTTGGGAAAACTGCTCGTTGTTGGGCTCGTGGGTGAGTCTGTTTATGTTACCTTTATTCTTCATGTTTGATTATTTCATGGGACACAACTTATTTGAGACTAGAGAATAAAGCTGCATAATATGAGGAAGATGTGCAATTATAATATTACATGTTGTATACATTAAGGGTTAAGCATTTCCTGAAGAAGACGTGGGATATATATATGTGCCCACCCTGCTGATTGGCATGCTTTTTGTATTTATAATCATACTTTTATAATAAAACGTGATTTGAATGTATTGGCTGGGTTGTTGATGCAGAACAGTAGTTTTTAAACAAGAAGCGTTGCACCTTTTGATGCATCACAGTTGTGACTACACGGTTCATTATAATGAGCTCGTTCACAGTGAGTCACTGCTGTACAAAGGTGCTGCATGATGAGCACAGCGGGACTGAACGGGCTTCCACAGGCTTTAATGCAAAATATAACTCATAAATGATGCATGCTGTTTTAATGAGCTTATCTACATTTGACAAGTGGGAAATACTAAGAATTTTTAAATTTGAAATGAAAACAGGTGCTGTACAAATAGAATGAGGCTGAATGGATTTCCATAGATTTTCATGTGTTATCTAACTTGCCCGATGACGACTGATTGGCTATGAATAAGTTCATTATCGTTAACGAACTCGCTCATAGCCAATCAGTGTGCAGCGTAGAGCATGTTGAAATTTGAATGGAGTTGCCCGAAGGCTGCAGCCAGGATATGAGGTTGAGGGTTTCTGGTCTTCCTTCCACAGGGATCTTTGCCTTCTTTTTCTTCTCTGGGAGAGTGCAGGCCTTTGAGAACACGGCTCCCCATCTGCACTACTACTGGGTACCCATCCTGGTCAGTCTGCATCAGCATTATATCATCACAAATACAGCAGAAGTTGTGTATAATTCTGTTGCTTCTGATCCACGATGCTTTTTGTTACTGATAACTTCTGGTTCTTGTTGTCCTCCCCAGACTGTGGTGGTCGGCTCGTACCTCATTGCCAGCGGATTCTTCAGCGTGTACTCCATGTGTGTGGACACTCTCTTCCTCTGCTTCTGTAAGTAGCACCTCCTCGGCCATCGCCGCTTTCCGTGTTTTACTTCTAGATGGACTCTACGTTGCAGACTGAAGAAAGGCCTCGGTGTAAAATGCAAAGCTTAAATCCAAAGGTTCCTCACTTCTTCGGGTCTCACATTGCTCTCGGTGTTGGGCTGTCACTAATTCTGAATTGCATGAGTATGGTGTGCCACTCTTGGAAATTTCCCCATCATTGCCAAATAACAGTCTGTGGCATCTGTTATGTAAATCTGAAAATGCTGCTGCTTGGTTGGTTGAACTGTTAACTTTCAAATCTGAATTGCCTGTGGGTGCCTTTGCTTGCTTGCTATTTGACCTCTTTTTCTCTTTTTGTCTCCTCCCCCCCCCTTCACTTCCCACAATTCACCCCTTCCCCTTCCTACTGGCCCTTTTTTTTTTAACCTCGATTTCCACTACTAATTTTCTGTTCCATCCATTAACCTGTACAAATACACACACGCACATACACAATAAGGTGAAGACCTGGAGCGCAACGACGGTTCAGCCGCAAGGCCTTATTACATGTCCTCAACCCTTCATGAGATTCTGTGGAAGAACAAAGCCGAGGACCCGTCTTCATCTTCTGCTCGGCAACACGACGATGAAGACGTCCAGTCGAAGCTCCAGCAGGCTCAGGAGGAGGACGCGGCTTAGAGAAGAGGAGTTTTGTGGGAAAAGACACCGATTTAACTGTTCTATTTAAAGACTATCCGAAATGTTAAGGAGCTGGAATCGTGCCTGTTGAGAAATTCTTCTTTGCACTTAACCCACTCATCTCACAGAGGCAGAAATAATATTCTAATTGTAGTACAGCATGCCTTAGAGTGGAGATTCAGTGTTTATTCACAGCTGAGTGCTGGATATTTCCCTTTACCTTTTTATATGTCCTTAAACAAAGGCCACCGTGGAAAACGAGATGTGAGGGATTTGTCTTCCTGATTCACCATTCGATAAACCCCTGACTGACTTGGAGCTGGTTATTTGTTGCATGATTAAGACGATGAAATGGCCTCTCATCGGAGGTGATGAGATTGAGTTTAGACTGTTTAACAGCCAGGTCTGACATGGTGCTTTGAATGTCTGCCTGCTTTCTGATGCCCAACCGAGTGCTGCAGAGATGACGTGTCTTTTGTAGGACAGGAAGTTAGGATTGTTCCAGCGACAAAAAGCCAAGGGATGTTTCCGTCGGTTTTTAAGGTTATTGCAGAAAAGCTCTGTGGCGAACAAACATTTAAAGGGACTAAACCATGTGACGTGAATGAAGCTGTGAAGGTAGAGTAGTCAGTGCGATGACGTTTTATTCATCCCCTTAGCAACCACCTTCTCCCATGAGAGGGGTGTTTCCTTACATGTTTCATTCATTTCCCCTTAAAAACTTTAAATGACTTAAAGACAAGGGAGCCTGAACTGCAACAATACGGACTAATTTCCAGCTTTTAAGACTCATCTCTGCAGCACTCTTAATATCTGGACATTGTATGAATTTACTTTTTTATAGCCTACTAATAGTGCTCCTACTGCCACCGGCCAATAGAAACCTGAAGCCGCTCATGTGCCTAATTGACAGTGTTAACGTCGGTCTGTTTGCACCTTCTGACTTGGTACTTTACTGTTAATGCAATCAGAACCAGAGTTTTCAGCAGGACGCACGATCACTTTGATTTCTGGTCTCAACAGGGATTAATCTGTAGGAATGAATTCTGGTGATTTTCTCGAGGCGAGCTGGGTCTTTTTTTTCTCTCTCCTGTATAAAAAAAAAAATCAATGTGTGCAGTTTTTCGGTGCCTCTTCATAAAGGAAATGTGTGCCTGGCAGTAAAGTAATTTAAACTCTTTGAAATGGATTCATGTTGTTGGCGATTTGTCTATTTACATTTAATAAATGTAAATGAAACTCTGCAGGAGATGAACTTGAATTGTGCAGCTTGACGTCTGTTTGAACATGCTCGCCGTGAATCGAGTCTAATAGCTTGTGTGCTGAATCTGTCTCCAGTGGAGGATCTGGAGAGGAACGACGGCAGTGCAGAGAGGCCCTACCTGATGCCCGAGAGTCTCCGCAAGGTCCTGAATAAGAAGAACAGCCCGGAGCCGGCCCAGTAGGCCGTGGGCCGACCTGCACCTGGCTCTGTGGAAACCAGCTCAGATACCAAACCTGTTACCTTCAGTCACCGGGAGCCTGCAGGTGACGATCATGTGTCATCTCTTATATTCTGTTACTGCCAAATATTTTCTGCTTTGAATTCAGTTAACATCCAAACCCGTTTGTACTATGTTGTAAATTTTTTTTAATTTTTTTTTTTATCGGCTTTATTCATTTATTTTTAATTAGTGTTACATGAAGGTATGTCTAAATGTAATCTACTAGTTTAATACGTGTTTGTGCTTTTATCATCGTGTTGTCTTGTGTTATATTTGAGTAAATATTTAAACGTGTTACCAAAGCCATTAAAGTGCCGCTCAGGCGTAACGGAGGACGTGTAAATCTACAATTAGACTATTTCATAAAGCATCTGATGCTGTGATGCACCTTTTTGTTTTTTTAAATGTTTTATATCAGCAAGCATAGAGCTAAATATAATATCAGAACAAAAGTACAATTTATATTGTATTTTAATGTATATGGTTATACTTTGATGCTTATTTCATCATTGTGGAGTTGAATTGATAAGGTTTTTGAAATAAACATAGTTTTGTACATAATTGTAGAGTCTGTCTCTCCTTTTAACCAATTATTATATTATTATTATCTCCTTTTCTCCAATTATTATATTACGCTCTCAGAACTCTTATTTTGTTCACCCTGATCTTCGGATCCTTCGGGTGTCGATGATAATCTAGTCCACTCTCAGTCCCAACCATCAGATTTCACAAATATGTAATTATGATAAATGTCTCATATTGAAACTGGGCTCAAAATGGCTGCAGAGAAACAACGTGAATGTCGTCCGCTCCAAACAGAGCAGCTGAAAGTTTGCAGATGAATTAATGGATGTTGTGATATCATTGGTTAAAATGTATTTTACAAGCTGATGTGATCTAATGTAAACATTTGATAATGATAAAAAAAGATATAATGTAATTTTTCAGGTCATTAAATCTGTACACAGTATGACCGATGATGTGACCTAAAAGGGTTAAAAAGACATTTTTCACTTCAGCTGGACTTCAAACTACATTACAGGCTGTAATTTTCTTTTTAAGTTGATTATTATAATTATGTTTAATCTTTTCGATACTCACTGAGGCATTTGTGTGCTTTCATTCATTTCATTTCATGCCAATATTAGATTATTATTATTTGTATAATAAGATTAGGTCCAAAAAGCCTGCATTTTTTCAAACTACATAACACAAATATGAACTCAAATGAATCGCACCGTTCTTTGATTTTCATCACAAGGCTCTGCCTCGTAACCCTACAGACTGAATATGAATTTGGATTACAGATTGTTTTGATTATAAAACCTTGATTTATATATTTGTAATTAACCTCGTGGCTGCAGTACATTCCATTGCTTAACACACACAAGGACATGTTGAACACAGCATAATAACTTTATGTAAATAGAACCTTAAGTTACAAAGTGCTTTGTGATTTAAAAAAAAATAAAACATTATACAACATGATATAAAACAGGATAGTTAAATTGGTTCAGTGACACATGACACTCTATTTAAATAATAAAATGCTACCTGCTGTTCTGTTACTGCCCATGAGGGGGAGTGTGTAATCTACATCAGCTGTTCTCGTGCAGGTCAGTCCAGCAGAGGAAGGCCTCACCTCAGCCTGCCTTGCTGGAGTCACCTGACGGCTGCAGGAATCTTCCGACCTGCTTAGATTACCATCATGTTTCGAGGAGTCGACGCGGACGTCACCTGTGCTGACTGACACTTTCAACCAGTCCGGCGTGTTGGAGACTAAACGAGTGAATTGGTGACACGGAGTCGCACATATCCTTGATAAGAACTAAATGTGTCAAATCCATTAAAACCAGTGGCAGTGGGACATGAGGAACACGCCTCTGTGCCATAAACCAGTAAAACACACCTTTAAACAGCATTTCTTTGGGGAGAAAAACTGAGAGATTATTCTCCAGTAACCTACTTCCATTGTGTGTTGGCCTTGAAGCGATCCCTTTGTGTGGCTTCAAAAAGAAACGGGTCGATGTTGACTTTTGCCTTTTCTTTTTATCGCACCGTGCCGCACCTTTCCCAAAGGTCTTTTTTTTTTGCATGATAATCTCGTTGACGCGGTAAAGGATTATAGCGCGGCATCATCGGTGTCCCCAGGCGGTGTGGCTTCATTTCGCCTTGTTTGCAGTCAAACAGCGAGCGATAATTCAGCCGCTGAGTTACAAAAGATGCTGTTTTCTTAGCAGGTTTGCGTCAGAGGCCCTGAGTGCTTGGCGAGGCTTGTGGGCAGGTGAAGGGTTTTTTCTTTTCATGATCCGGTCTTGAATGAAGAACACCTGAGCTGCCCCGAGTGGTTGAGTCATTAGCAGGAGTGGCAGAGTTCTTGAGAATACCTGGTATGCACTTGATATATGCCACTGTGGCCCTGGCAAGCCCAACAATACATGTGAAATACTAATACATGTGAAATACTCCGCCAGTGTGTTTCCATTTCAAGCATTCTGAAGTTGGTGACAAGGTTGGTGAGGTTTGACCACTTTTCGTTGGAGAGAGCCTAAAGCAGCAACATGTAACCTGCTGACACATGTTTGAGAGCAATCCAAAGAAAACAGTTGGATTACAGATGATTTTGCATCGTCATTTATTCTGGGAAGATTCACAGAGAGGCCTCTCCTTTTGCAGAAAGGCCCTGCACATTGCACATTATATAACCACAGCCGGATGTGAGCAGTTTGCAGTTTAGATCCTTGCTCAGGGGCACTTCAGTGGCAGTAATGAGGGAGGGGCAACAGCTGCTTTTTCTATTTACCCAGCCTTTTCAGGGATTGGACCTATGACCTGCTGGTCACGAGCTTCCTTCACTAACCTCAGGCCATCACAGTTGTGGTGTGATATATAGATGGTGTTGTCTTAATTGTAATGCTTCAACTCAAACTTAAGATTTTTATTTATTTTCAGCTTATAAGAATTAACTTGTAACTAATGTGCCAAAACGTACCGTCAAACATGCTTTTACGTGTTTTGCCCCGGAGGCGAGGCCCCATCATGAGACTCATGAATGCGAAGGGTTTCAAGAGGTATTTGTCTCTTTGGCTGTGTTGATAAAGAACCGTCTGTCTGCATTCCTTTACACTACTGTAACCACAGTGCGTCACTCTTTTTTCTTCTCAGGCTGAAGTCTTAAAATTCCTCGAGACAAACAAATCCTACGAATCGTCTGAGATTTTCAGCTTGTATTCCTTCGACTCAACACTGGAGTGTGTCAGCCGATGCTGTTGTTCATAACGACCAATGAAAATCACTGCAACCATCACAAGTGGAGACTAATCGTTGTATCTCTATGCTAGCAAGTCACCCTGATTCCAGACTGAAATATCTCAACAACTATTGGATGAAATGTTCCCGTTCACAGTCTCCGGAGGATGAATCCCTCTGACTTTGGTGATTACCCTGATTTGACTCGAGCGCAACCAGCGTAAATGTATAAACAGCTATTGGATGGATTGGTGTGAAATTTGACACCAACTTCCCCTCGGGATGACTCGTGATAACTTTGGTCCAATTTTCTATTTCTCCAACACTTTGGTTTATCAGCAAACACCTGTAAACCGAATGGCACTCCCATCAGTCTCGGCTGTGTTTCGTGTTTAGTGCTAATTAGCTTACTGTGAGTTACTATCGTAGAGCTCTGGAAGACCACAGACTGCTATGCGAACATGCACATTTTTCGCTGGAGTGGAAATATTTCAACTCGCACAAATAACCGGATTCACATAAAAAATGGATTGAATTTTTTAAAGTCCAAACTTCACTATAGTTACCAGAATCAAAATAATTCAGAAATGCCCTACAATTGAGCTCATACTACACATCGCATTCAGTCTATCAAAAATAGATAACATGTTAATAGCAGATGAAGGTGATGGTGTCAGATCTGTGTAACAGCCTGGGCTAACATATGATGCCAACGCTATCAACAATGGATGAGGTGCTCGGGGGGAAGAACCACACCTCGAGGCGTCAGAGCTGGAACTAAATCTGTGTCAAGATTTTCGGTGAAGAGCACACTATTGTGAATACAAAAGATGTAAATATGATCCCAGTGTGATGCATGAGTATACAAAACACGAGTAACATTTAGTAAGTTGTACAATTTCCAGTAATCAACCGGGCGAGGCTTTTGTTGTCTCGCATTTGGACGTAAAGCAGCTGTGAATATGACGCCTGTCACGAAATGCCAGACTCAGGAAGGAGCTGCCATCATTCATAGAAAAGTTAAGCACCTTGTCCCTTTCTTGGAAAAGCCAGCATCATGCTGGTCAAAAAAATGTCAGAAATGTCACCTGAAACAAAAACTCCACTTCGCTCTCATTCACAGTTGCTTAGTAAATTGTGATTTTCCTGGTTCGAGAGCGCAAAAGTAAAGGGTAATTTCCCCATTGACTTCCATGCAATCAGAATCTTTTTGCAACCCTTCAGTGTTGGCTTCACTTTTCAGAACCAGCGTTTGTGACTCATCGGCAATCTGCAAAGGTTATTTAAAAACCCATTTTCTAGAATCCACAAAGACTCTTCTAACCACAAGAAGAAGAAAAAATATGCCGTCTGATGAATGATTTAAAAAAAGATTTTCGACCTGTTTCCCCATAGTTGTGCCTGTTTCTGAATCAAAACAAAGATGGCAGCCTGCACAACTTGGGAAAACGGATAAGAAATGCCATTTTTCTTTTTATTGGACAGGGGACAGAATATTATAGGCTAATATATCATAAAAATATATCCTAACTACCGTGCTTTGAAAAAACTTGTGGGGTTTCCTAGATATTGCCGGTTAAATATCTTTAACCATTGTTAACATGTAGCATTCCTCTAAACTGGAGCTAACGGTGTACACTCTTTAAGCTAAGCTATACGTGCCTGTAGCACCGGAGGACCATGAGGGCTTTAACTCTTGACAAATAAGAACCAAGCAGCGAAGTCAACCACAGACACAGGCCGCCACACCGCGCCGGAGCAGGCACACCTCCTCTCACTCCGCCTACAGAGAGTCGCCTCCCACTATAAAGCCCCGTGAGTTTCACCCACACTGCCCACAGTCCGGGAACCTCCAGCCGCCGTCGGAGGGACAACGACCGGCGGACACCAACAGGTTCACGTCCCGTCTGCGTTCGTCGCGATTCTATGAGCCGACGTGCAATGTAGAGGAAACGTCACAGAAAAAACATCTTTGTGATTGTAATACTGGCGCCTTAATGTAGTTCCTCCCTAACCGTTAGAAAATGGGTTTTTATTATATCAACATGCAGCCGTAAGCGTGTGCTGTCGCGACGTGGAAGTTGGTTTTGAGTCCCCGGCGGTTTCTCGTGAGGATGGAAAGCAGCAGCAGCAGCAGCAGCAGCAGCGGGACTCCTTAGGACGAGAGAATGAGAAAATGGGAGCTGACAATGGTAAGACAAATGCTGGATGAGATCCAAGAACAAACTGTAGCTCTGTCATTGATTTCCACAGAGCCAATCAGGCCCAGTCTCATTACTGTGAGGCTACACTTCAACAACATCATCTCTGTAAATGACATGTACACACAGCTGATCTGGAGTACTTGGAGTATGCATGCCTGGGGTTGTGACTCTTAACATTAACATCTGAGAGGAAACCTGGCAATGTTTCAAACACCCAGACTTTATTCTAAAAAACAAATTGAATCACTGTCACCTGCATGAATTGCAAACACTTAGGGATGGGATGATGTATAAAGATTTTATTGCAAATCATGAATCAGTACTGCTGCAAGCGATTTGGAAAAAGCTGTCTAGCTCTCTGTCAAGATAGAGAAGTGAAAAATGGAGCCAGATTTAAAGAAATTATATGGGGTACAAATATACATTTATAGAAGTATTTATCCTTTATTTATGCAGGAAGACGTTATAATTAACCATCATCTCATTTAACATTATGTGATTGTGTTTCACTAAAAATTATGTTCAAAATAATGTAAGACAAAAAATGTAAAGTGATATTATATAAGTTCATATTTTGATTATTATCTGGGTGATTTTGTGAATCGCAGTTATTTTACAACACCTGTCCTTTTGTTGTTGTTAAACCTGTGGGGAAATTTAGATTTTGTATGATAAAGAATAATTGGAAGAAAAATAACTGATATGAAAATGTGACTTGGTTTTGTCACCCCTTTGCTGCTCCATGATCTGCTTTTTCCATTCATGTAAAATGCTGTAGAGGAGCAGATCTCCGTGGAAACGCTTTGTGTTTTTGGGTTTGGCTGTCAGTAGTGCTCAGCGCCGCCGTCGCCGACACCGAGTAAGACACAATGCACGGTTTCACATCTGTGTGGCTGACAAACGACCCCCAGTTTCTATGAGGGACAATGGGGTTTGTGTGATACCGATGAGCAGATACAGCGGCCCCTCGACCTGAAGACGTTTAAATGGTCGTTTACATACGAGGACGGTCGTCCTCCCATCTACAGCAGATTTGAAACAGTTTGCTTTTGTTTCCTGTGAAAATGTCACGATTATCCTGGCCTTAGTTATAGTAGTATTATTGTCATATTATACTGCTAATCATCAAAATGTGCTTAAAGCTCTTAAATTGGCAGTAAAACACTTATAGAATCACCTGACATTTTGAGAAGAAACAAACATTTTTATTGCGTCACAGAGAGATTTTTCTATTCCTTCATTTGGCGATCTTGCCGATATATGGATCATATCTCGATCCCATCATATCTCGATCCCATCCCTTGAGCCCATATTGTTCAGACATGATGACCTTCAGATAAAAAACGTTAACGTTTTTTTGTATTTAGATGTACATAGGTGTGACGCTGCATAGAAGAATCCCCATCTAAAAGCTTGTGACACCAATGATTTTCTGTTCTGGACATTGGAACTGATGTTGAACTAATTACTTGCTTTCACTCCGGGGCATCGCTATAGATTTGTGAATCGTTTGCATATTAACCAGATGGATTAGACCGCAGCCATGTGAGGTCAGTTATTGATGCCATGGCGTTATTCTATAACCCTTTAGGCATTTAAAGGGCCACGCCTCTGAAATGTCCATACTTTTTGGGGACTTTTTCCCCATATTAAGCAGCCATTAGTGAGTAATATGATGTCTGCTTGTGCCTTTCAATCATTTGTGTCTGTTGTACACCATTTTGTCTGTCCCTCTACCAAACTGCGTGGCTCTTGAATCTCATTTCTGAAGATATTGAACTCTAAAAATGGCACCCTTTTTTTAGGGTGCAAAAATGACAGAATTCCCAGGAAGGATTCTCAAAATTCAGCAAAATATTTTACAGAATGTTTTTCTGGGTCTCCAATAGTATAAACCTAAAGTTTGGCCAAAAACTAAAATTCACTGTAAACAAAAGCCTCCGTGTGATTTGTCACGGTTCGGACCCCGATGCTGTTAAGTTGCATTGTGGGAACTGAGGTCAGAGGGCAGCTCTTGGTGTCTTTGGTGCATATCTTGTGTTCTGCAGGCGAGGTAGATCTCTCCTTCGACAACTTTCAAAGAGCTACCATTTCATTTTTTTTTTTTGCTTTTTCAGTGACCTCATAATGTCCTGTGGACGTTCTTTAACCCTGTCGCCCCCCGAAACAGAACGTCCCGACACTTCCCCGCCGCTCTTGTTTTATTGGTCGTTGGAGGACGGGTGAAGCTGACGGAAACTCGCTGACATTTAGGCAGTGTTTTGCATCCGTTGTGGTATTTTGCTGTGGTGTACTGTTTGATGTACCTTTTTGATAGTACTGTATTTGTCCATAAACATTCATGTGAATCTACAAAATTCTGGGAAACCTGGGATTGCTGTGTAGCAGGGAAATCGCCAATTTCATAATCATCAGTCACACGCGAGGCTGTTTGTGTGCTCATTCCAAGCTCGGAAAGGTGGTTCTGGGTCGTCGTGGGTCACATGGGATCAGCGTGAGTCTTAGTGGGATGTTGCATCGCCTGTTTGTGGCTGTTTGGCCCCGCTGCTTCTTTTTAACCTCCTCACAGCCCGACCCCTGACCCCAATGTTGTGACCAGTACCATAACCAGATATATATATTTGTGTATTTGACGCACACCCGCATATTCTTTTGGGACACGAGCTTGACACGGGTGAATGGCGGCCACACTTTCACGGTTTCCCACCTCTGCCGTCCCCCAGAACCCAGTGCAGCAGTGGGGCGAGGAGTTTGAGGACGGCGCCGTTTATGGGGTCACGCTGCGTCGGGAGCCCGTGCCCTCCTCCCCCAACCCCAGTGAGAAGAATCCGAGCAGCGCTTTCGTGCAGTACCGGACCTGCAAGGTGCGGCGTCTGAAAGCTGCCCCCCTGGAGCTCCTTGTGAACCACCTCCTGGACCCTGGCTGCCAGGAGCAGGACTACGGCCGGATCTTCCTCTCCACCTACAGAACCTTCAGCCTCGGTACCTCGAAGCTCATCGAGCTGCTCTTCCACAGGTACAATCATGTTTTTTTTCCAACAGTGCAGCAAAGATGAAGCTACAGCTTGTTAGCTTAGCTTAGCACAAAGACTGAAAGGGGGGGAAACAGCTAGCCTGGCTCTGGTCAATGTATTAAACGGCTTCACTAAACATGAAAAACTGTCTCTGGTTTTCTTTCCAGCCTTTATGCTAAGCTAACTGCTGGCGGTAGCTTCATATTAAGCATTTCCCCAAACATCAAATTATACCTCTGCAGTTTTTTTTCATATATTGTTAGATAGGTGAACAATTTGACCTGGAATGTGACTTTAACTGGTTGAAAGGGCATTTTTCATTTCAGCTCGACTTTAATGGTTAGCTAACGTTTCACAACACACACACACACACACACACACACACACACACACACACACACACACACACACACACACACACACACACACACACACACACACACACACAGTCAGTTTCTCCTTTCTTTGGGTTTGAGCTCCTACAGTTTAAACATGATGAACAACGTTGGTTGTTGCCCATGCGAAGACGCCGCGTTGCGTCAGCATCTTTTTATACAGCGCCTGCTTTGATGTCGTAATAAGTACCTCGCAGGTGCTCATTATCTCGAGGTTTTCGACAACAACAATTATGCACATAGAGGTTTTTGACTGCGGTCCGCATGTATTGAGGTCAGATTTAGGACAGTTGAGGGACAGCAGCAAACAATAATTTAAAAAGAATATACAGAAAACAGCCGGAGGAGTATGACTAAGTCTGTTTTTTCCCCCAATAGAGACAATGCTGTGTCAGATCTGGACAACAGTGAGTGCTACCGGAGGTGAGTGGATGATTCGTGAGTTAACGATGTGCTTGAGCTCTTATCCAGTTAATTCCTAATATGTCACCCTGGTTTAACAAGTTAAACTGTAAAGATTCTCCCGCTGCCCCCTCAGCCCTCTGTTGGCCTTCGTCCAGACGTGGTTGGATGAGTATTGTGAGGACTTCAGGGATGCTCCGCTGCACCCGGCCCTCAGGCTGCTGTTGGATCACCTGAGGATCAGCTCTGCGGTTCACACCAACATGCGTAGCCAGCCCAACTTCAGCTCGCTGGCGGGGCAAGCCGAGGCGCTGCTCGCGAGGTTCCAGAGAGAAGGTGACCATCACAACACATGAGTGGAAACGTTAACTAGCAAAAAGCCTGCATCGCTGTTTCTTGACTCCTGCTCTGTGTGTTTTTATTCAGCAGCTGACACAACTGTCGGCCTTGCCCGAGCAGAACCGGAGCAAGACGAGGAGGCTTCTGGCGATGAGGATTCGGGATGTGAAAACCCTCCGGATCACGGCGTCGTGGACTTCTCCGCCGCAGCCGTCGCCGAGCAGCTCACCAGAATGGAGTCTGTGCGTGAGAGTGTGTTCAACCTGCCTTCCTGTCGTTTTTACATGAACCGCTGATGATTGAGGGTTTTTGCTTTTTTTTTTTCAGGCTCTGTTTGTCAAAGTGGTGCCGTACCAGTGTCTGGGCTGCATGTGGTCACAACGAGACAAGAAGGAAAACATGTCTCCCACCATCCGAGCCACTATTGCACAGTTCAACGCCATAACCAACCAGGTCATCATGTCCCTGCTCTGCCGGCCGACGGACGCCACGTCCAGTCCGACTCCCAGCCGCCGGCCTCCCACGACGCCGGCTCAGCGGGCCCGCGTCATAGAGAAGTGGATCAGAGTAGCTCAGGTCGGTCTAGACTTCATAAGAGCTTTGTTCGGCATTATTTCTCTCTGATTCTGAATCGAATCCGCTGAATGCGACTTCTCTCCGCAGGATTGCCGTCTGCTGAAGAACTTCTCCTCTCTGAAGGCGATCCTGTCGGCCCTGCAGTCCAACGCTATTTACAGGCTGAGGAAGACTTGGGCCGCTGTCAGCAGGTAGGGTTGAGTTGGAGCCACAACTCGTGTCCGTCTCTATGGTTACCTTTTTATTTTATTGCCGCTTTTACATAATCGAGCTTTAATGAGGACGTTGAACCCTCATCGGGTGCAATTCAATGTCACTGCCAGAGCAAGTCGGAGCATGTCTTAGCTTTCAGTGACCCATATTCTGCAGCATGGCGGGTCATGTGAGATATTATAACATCAAGGATATGTCGCCCTCTTCATGGTGCCAACATCTGCACAAGTTATGTTGTGTAAGAGTTGGTAGTTAAAGTATGAATAACTGCGTGTATTTCGTACATATCGTGTCTTTTTCTCTCGTTTCAGGGATAGCATGGCCACGTTCGATAACCTCTGGGAAACCTTCCCCGACGAGAACTGTGTTCTGACCAACAGAGAGCTCCTGGTGGAGGTGAGACGGAAACACGAAACGGGCCCGATGCACCTCACCGTCTTTACATGGACGTGCATAACCTGTTTATCAGTGGCTTATTCATGTCCATGTAAACACACGGCGGTAACCTTTGTAGAGGTCATTGTTTTTGTTTCCAATAAATACACGCCCCCTTCATTGTTGGTCTCAAAATATGAATTTGTGTTGTGCATTTGTGATATTTGATGATATTTGTTGGATTTTTTAGCCATGGCAACGGATTACCCCACCTGTCGTAATGTTAGCACAAACAACACAGTGCGAACAGTGTTTTGGATATTGAAAAAGACATGGATCTCTCATTCATATTTGAGTTTAATATTTACAGGAATGTTTAACCGAGTGTTAATGGGAAACTACGGGCCTGGAGCACATTGTGTTCCCTCTTTTCTTCGATGAAGCCTCCTTAAGGCAACTCCAGAGGCCACTTGTGTCTAGTTACAGTGAAAGGACTCTAAAGTCAACAGATCATACAGTGGATGGACCTGTCTTCTCTGTACACAGCAACCAACATGCTGCTATCTCCTGCTCCACTATTACATTCAAATAAATGCCTTGTGGGGGAAACGATTTTATACATGAACTCGTTCTGCATTTGTGTTGAGGCGCTGTCTGTTTATTAAGGAGGATTTTATCTATGTAAACGCAGCCACTCGTACATTTCCTAAAGGCCTTATTGCAGTTATTGATTGATGTCTCATGCAAAGGGACCTCCCACCCTTTCATAAAGTTAATTTATAATATGTCTTGTGTTGTAGAGCTCGCTCCAGTTTACAGTTTGCTCAAACACTTCAAACCATTTTGTTTTATAATTTTAAAATGTCACCTTCACCTGAACGCAGCTCTGTCTGCTCTACTTTTGACAGGAAGGAGGCCAAGCGACCGTGGATAACATTTCTCCAAAGATATCCAAGCGGTGTCCGATCTCCAGACAGATGGTAAGCCCAACCTCGGGATGTTTTGAAGACGTGAGATGGAGCCCAGTGGCACACATCGTCATTAAACGTGCAGTTTCGTGTGAGGAAATTTGCAAAGTGTGCTAATTATGCTTAAAAAAACATTTTTTAAATTTTTACCTGAGGCAGTGTTGAGTTTCAGCTTTAAAAAAAGACACATGCAAAATCCCTTCCTTATTACTCTGCACTGACAGCCTAAAGGGAGCTGATTTCATTCCGTGTGGGTGGAGTATCTCTGGCATGGCAGATACCCAAACCTATCTTTAGCCCCGCTCTGTGCTGAACAAGTTTCAAATGGCCCCACATCACCAGGATTATAGGACAGTAATAATAGACTAGACCGGGATCTTTTATGAGTCATATGCGCGTTCTCCTGGGCCGTAACATGAACCCACAGTGCTGCTGGCTGGTCCTCGCCCTGTCCCGAATGTCGTCTGATCTTGACCCATTTAGAGGAAAGAAATATGCAAATAAGCAGATACAGTAGACAATGGATGGATGGATGGCAGATACAGTGACACAGGAAACAAGTGCTGAAACCCTGATGGGCGGTGTGTTTGCATGTCTCTCTGCAGAGTACGTCCAGTGGAGTGGTTCCTTACCTGGGCACCTATCTGACCGTCCTCACCATGCTGGACACGGCTCTGCCCGACACTGTGGAGGTACATAATACAGCCACAGTCCCTCTCCTTCATATTTAACTGTGTTAATGGTTGGCTTCATACTGCAACATACTTTGTATTTTACTCCAGGGCTAATAAGGAGGCAAGACGTTCCTCTTTTTAGACTTAATTTTCACTATATGAGCTCTGTTTTGCTAGTGCTCGTCTACGTTTAATATTTATATTGAGATGTGATGAATGTATTTACAGTTTAATACTTTTAAATGTCATCTGTAGGTGGCTGCAGCTCACCAAATTGCACAAATTCCACGAGAGTCATAAGCTAAGATGGTAGCTTCTGAGTTCTGCTAAGCTAACGTTAGCTGCCTATTTAGTAGCAGTTTTGTTTTCATATTATTATTATTATATAATATAATTTAATATCACAAATTTAGTTATGTGGAATAACAAACAAAATGACTAGGAACAAAGTTTTATATTTTTCATTTACAGAGTGAGAGCATTCAGTTTTAGTTTTAGCTAAGGCTAAGCTAACTGTGTCTGTCTCACCAGCTAGCTTGATGTAGCGGTCTTGCTTTAGCTATCTAGCTTGCGTCTACACAAAAGCTTTCAGCCACATCCCATGGCCTTTTGAGTTAACTCGGTCACCATGAATACATAAATAAAAAACACTTAATAAATTAATTTTAGATTAACTATGTAAGTAAAATAAAAAGAAATATTCATGATTTGTGAGTGATGGTCTATGCATTAGTTGTAGTTGATTTACAGGAGTTATACTAACTACGTTAAGAAATACACAAATAAAAGCTTCCAACTACTTAACAATGTGTTATAGACCATTGATTTACAATTGATATACAGCACATACAATTGGGGGATGTTAGATGAAGTGTTTTTATTCATTTCTTGATTTAATGAGTCATTGATATACGCAATAAATACCTACTTACTCTCTTGACAGGGTGGGCTCATAAACTTTGAGAAGAGAAGGAGGGTAAGTGCTTCCTCTTTGTGTCATCTTTCATGTATTACACATTATTTATTCTAGCTCCTCAGTATCATCACACTATAAGCCAGAGAGCTTTTTTAAACTTTGACATATCTCTTTAAGCAACACTTACAAATGCTTTTGCTACCGTTTGAAATACCACAGTGTTGTACCTTGTTGCTCCAGGTTATGTCAACACGCAGGAGTCATCTCTGTTTATCCACAGCCATTACTGTCTCTCCCTGCAGGAGTTTGAGGTTCTGTCGCAGATCTGTGTGCTGCAGGCGTCCTGCTCCCAGTACAACCTGCCCCATCACCCCAGAATCGCCGCCTGGCTGCAGGGACACAAGCTGCTCACGGACCAGGAGAGGTGAGCCCAAGATACCCCCCCCCCCCCCCCCCCCCCCACCCCACCCCCCCTGTGAACGCATCTCGAGCAGAGGAAGGCCCAATAAAAGTTTGGTTACATAACTTGCGGTATGCATCGTAAAAACTCTTCATCCGTCATTGAGGAGTTAATTATCTTTATGGAAAAATAAAGGTTGCCTTCACACGTTTCCACTGAAAGGTTCGTCATGCTGAGAAATATCAGCCGCTCGTTGGACATTTACAGTGTAATCATTAATTACAAACTCATAAAATCTGTCAATATATATAAAAAAAGTCCGAGAGAAACGAGAAGTCTGCTGATGACGGAAAATACCAGGAAAAAGATCATTACAATGTTGGTTGATCATGCAAGTAATCTTAATCTTATTAAATGCTATAATATATAATTTATAATGCAATAATTATTTTGCCAACAATTGATAATCAGACCAGCAATAATATGCAGAGAATTGTTAAAAAACATCACCAATTATGGATAAAATAATAAAAAAGATGAACACCTAATGTTTCTACAAGATGTGACATCACACTGCTGTTTCTCTTCCAGCTATGACCTGTCGATTCGACTGGAGCCCCCGTTGGACTTGTGTTCTCCGAATCCCTGGAGCCACCGCACACTCACCAAGAAACTCTCCTTGTGAGTATGGCGCCGTGGACGGATTTGAACGTGACAATTATTTTGAGTATGAAGTGTGGTATACAGTGTCAGTTTAATATCAATATTGTTGTGTTGAATATTTTGCCTGCAGCCTCCTGACGGTGAGCGATGGATCTAAAAAAGTCCCCGCTGATCAGATCAGCGTTTCATCTTCTGGATCCAGTGGATCCGAGATGGAGGACCTGTCCTCCCCGAACCCGGCCTGTTCCATCAGACTGCAGGTAAACCCCGCCACGTGTGTGTGTGTGTGCATGTCATGCTGTGTGCACCTTAATCTGATGGGCCTCTGTGTTCAGCACAACAAGCACTGTTTACACCTCGTGAGCAGCTTTCAAATAGTCAAACATAGCCCGAAGCATTTCTGAAAAAACATCCCTTCACAAAAGAATCCTCTTTAGAGTGCCGTCGAAACTAGCGTGATTTTCTGTTGGTCAGGTGGTCAGCTGAGCTTGTTTCATGGTGCACACATTTCTCACTCAACAGCATTGTTGTTCTTGACCTCGTTTGTTTTGTCTCTCCGCAGTGCTTTCACAGCTCATGCAACAACGTGTGCGAGGCCTTCTCCTCCTCCTCCTCGTCCTCGTCCTCCTCTTCATCCCCCTGCTCCTCTGCAGCTTCCTACCCAGACTCCCTGGCTCCCTCCGACTGTTCCTCAGACGCCTCCTGCGGCGGCGCTCGGCCGAAGCCGACCCTCGCCACGCACCACAAACGCTCCGTGTCCATGACCTCCCTGCCTCAGTACAACCGCCAGGTGGCCGACTCGTGTATAGTCCGAGTGAGCGTCGACCTCGGCCACAACAACGGCAACATGTACAAGAGCATCCTGGTGAGTTTATCTTCACTGATTTCTTCTTCTTCTCCTGGACATTTAGATTCAGCCAAAGTGATGCACAAACTGCGGCGTTGCAATCGATGTTCTCGAGCAAATAAAAGAGGAGAAAAAAGGTGTGTTTAATAGCACGTGTTTTATTCTTTGTCTTTCACAGTTGACCAGCCAGGACAAAACTGCCCATGTGATTCAACGGGCGCTGGAGAAGCATCACCTGGAGCACATGGACTGGCAGGACTTCACCCTGACACAGGTCATCTCCCAGGAAAGAGGTGAGAACAGAACGACTCTGCTGTCGGGGGAATCTTTAAAAAATGAATGCTGGAAGAAATAAAACGCCACTTTTGACTATTTATCGTGTGTGTTACTGTTTTCAGATCTGCTGATACCGGACAAAGCCAACGTGTTCTACGCCATGTCCACAGTGGCAAACTTTGATTTTGTTTTGCGCCAGTTCCCCAAAGGAAAGAAGAAACCACTGAGGGCCACGTCGAGTCTCGGACGATACACAAAGTAGCACCTCAAGTCTACGAGTCCTGCTCCTGCAAATATGAACTGAGCGCACGGGGCTCTCTGTGGAAAATGGTCTTTTTTTTTAATAGTCTTTTTATAAAAACAATGCATTTTTAGTCCATCCTGTTTTTTTTTTTTTTTTGGATACCTAAGTTTTTATGACAAGATGATGCAACAGCACTTTATGAAGAAGAACACTCGCCGCTACAGGAACAGATGGAGCTTAAAGAAACATCTGGATCGGACATGTTTATATTTCCTGTTTGGGGGGGGGGGGAAGAACCCATTCCTTGACTTTTTGGTGTTTTGGTAAAGCCGGGGGGATATGGTTGACTTCAGCTACGGCTCTGCTGGACGTCAACATGAGTGACCCAACGTGAACATTGGGAAACGCCTGGCCGTCTCCCAACGCAGCTGGACGCCATTAATAACCTGTGTGTTTAAAAAGGGAATGGGGGTCAGATGATGATGATGAACTCCCGGGACACCTTGGCAGGTTGTCAGCCACTGGGGCTGACATGGCCCGGCGTGCTCTTACCAGGGGGCCCTGCACACCTGGGGAGTTGCTGCTGTGATCCTTGGCGTGTGAGGCCAGCAGCCCCGACTGGAAGGGTGGCATTCCTGAGTCGGGGTAACCATGGCAGCAGCAGAGGCTTTGATGGACGGGACGCACAAGTGCTAATGTTATTTGATGAGACGATAATATAACTGCTATGTGTGCTTTTCAGTATCAAAGTTAGATCAATTGTCAGGGTTTAGTTTTTGTTGTCATGGTTCAGTTTCACCGCACCTTCATCTGAAGACTCGCTGAGTCACTTTAAGTTGTCTTTTGTCTTGATATTAAAACAAATGTAAAAAAAAAAAAATCTGTTATTTTAAAACAACTGTGATGAATGACTTTATCATTTTAGAGATGTCTTATTTTCTGATGAAGTCTGAGGATGTTAATGTCAATTTTTAATTGTTTTTGTTTTAATTTTATTATTTTGTTGTTGTTATTGTATTTAACACATTTGGTTCAGTCTTGTGAAGCCTGGATGTAACTTGTGCTTTAACAGCTTGATTTTAAAGGTTTGATGTAATCATTTCAGTGACGCCAAGACTCACAAGATGGCTGATGATAATAATCGGGGGGGCTATTTCACACAAGCAGGCTGGAGAGGTTTGAACTAGTCTCCTACGTGTATCCTGGCTTAATAGGTTTCACGTAGGCCAAGCCAGGATGAAGACCAAGTCGAGCCTGGTGTAAGCAGACCACAGACCACGGTGTCGATCACAGTTCAACTGATGCAGACATGGAAAAGACGCGAGCGGCCGCGTACTTTTGACCAAGTCAGCTGCAGCTTCTGATGGAAATGTATGAGGAAATAAAGTATATAATCTGCATAAAAGGAAATACGACCACTGTAATAAAGCAGCGAGAAAAGGTGTGGCAGACAGTTAGCGGAACGACTAGTGTGACTAGAAGTGCAAAGCCTAAAAATCCACATTTACTAACCACGCCTCTTAAAGCTATGGTCTACGATTTGGAATAAAAAAAGATCCATTCAGTCTATTCAGGCCTGCATAGAAATTGACCAATGGGAGCCATTGCTCCGGAAGGCTCGCATTGGCTCGTACCCTTCATCCAATCCCCTCGTCTCCCCTGCTCCTCGCCACTTCTTTCATGAGACTGAGTCAAGGCTAAATTTAGCCAGGATAACTGGAAAATCCCAGCTTAATCCTCAATCTAGGTTTGTGAAATAGCCTTCGGATGTCCGACAGTCGGCCTTCATGGGAGTATTTGCAAAGAGGAAGAGTTGCATATTGAACACACTTCAAGTCTTCAAGTCACACACAAAATCAAGTCTTCTTGGAGTGTGGAGAGCCTTGCTCAAGGGCTCAGGATAGCCGTTGAAGAAAGAAGACAGGTCATTGACATCCTCTACCTGTCCATGCACACACAGTGGTGGTCTGGCCCATCACTGTATTCTCCAGCTTCAGCACCGCGCTCACCTCTGCTGTAAAACACACAGTCAGCCACTGTTTAACAGCATGTATGCAGCTGCACCAACTTGTTTCACTCTTGGGGAAAATGAAGAAACTGTCACAGCTGTAAAAGAAAAACACTTTCAGTCCTTTTCGTCTCGTGTTTCTGTCGTTTCCTTCACGACTAATTTGAAATCGATTACTTTTCAAAGTTGTATCAACATCAACATTTTAATACGTTGTCCAAAACGAATCCACTCTCACATTGGTGCTCACATTCCTAGAGGCTCAGGATGTGGCATGTTGTACAAATTATAAATCCAAATGTGATTTTGGGCAATAAAAATAAAGTTGAATTGAATTGAATTGGTGTTGGGTCAAGCTTTCTTCTCCATTTTTCTCCCAAATAAAAGCCAAACCTTTATAATAAAAATAAATACTTTAAATACATTTAAATAATAAATAAATACTTTGTATGTGTCTTCCATTAACTCAACAGGCTAAGAAATGCTTAAATGAGACTTCCGGTTTTGCGTTCTTGTTTCACGTGACGTCACTGACCCCTACAGTGCCTCGCGCGTGGTGCAACCGCAGTCTCGCTGTCCTTGTTTCTTTGACGGTTTTAACAGCTAACAAACCATGTGGACCGGGTCTACGCCGAGCTATCACGGCGGTGTCCTCACCAAAAAACAGCCATGGACGTCCCCGACCCGGACACGGAGACAGCCCGCCAACGGTAAGACCACCGCGTCTCACTCAGTTCAACTAGCTCATTTAAAGTGTCCAAAACAGTTCAGTGTTTACAAAGCACTGGACAGATAACTAAATGACATGCCGCCACCAGGTGGCGTCAGAGAGCCGCGCACTCAGCCACAGGTGTGCTAATGTCACAGTAAACTGCACTAACGTCGAGACGCCAGGAGGGAGTGCTAGCATCTTAGCTGTGTTCGCTAACCTAGCTCGAAACAACAGAGGTGTGTTGTGTGTCACGCTTGGACAATGCAACAACATACCGAGTAACTTATAACCTTCAACTGAATGTGGAGTTGGCTTGGTAACCCTCCTTAAACAGGAAGCACGGGTCCAGCAGTGGCTCACCTGGATCAGCTGATGAGACCTGGAGAGAACCAGTCCTCTATGGAGTGCTGCCGGCCCGTCTACCCACTCAGTGCACTTGGCTGCAGTAGATGCACACTCAGCAGAGGGATACGGGTCTGGATTCATTAGGTCAGAACTTTCCTCGTGGTGAGAGAGGGAGAGAGAGAGGGAGAGGGAGGGGGGGTGCTCAGGTCAGCAGTTCTGGAGGAGAAACAGGACACTGTCCCTCAGCTCATACTTCCTCATGTATTATGCATGCCCGTGATGTGCGACTGTGTGTGTGTTTGTGTGTGTGAGACACGTTAAGTGCACCTCGTATCCGCGTGTGAGAGGTTCAAGGTCTTATCTGGGACTTTTCCAGGAAACCGGTGGCGGCAGGTCTCTAATGAGGATTGATGAGACACAGAGTTAAGTCGTCAATAAAAATCGATGGTCTTCACCTCCGTTGACCCCGAGACCGTTTTGAGGAAGTTCGGGGATGTTGCAGTTCACCACCGTGCACATCCTCAAAGTGAAAGAACTTGTGGGGAGGTCAGAAGCCATTGCCACACAGCCTCGGGGCACGTTACAGCATTTGTTTCCACATCTTCAGGGTCATTGAACTTTGGTATTTATTTGTCTTGTCTAAATTTAAAAGGGAGAGAGAATTTTATAATAACCATGGTTTGTTTCCATCACCTAGACAATCGTCACAAGTGACTTGAAAAGGCTGATGTAGAAAAATACAGGAATTATATTATAAGAAAAAACATTGTATTTGTCCTTTATTTATGCAAGGGGACCTTTATGATTTTATCAATATAATGTTTAGTGAGCCATTATTGGGATAATATAATAATTCGGCGAAGATGATCTTGACATGACATTTTTTGTATCGTCACATGCCTACTCAGCAAATTCCCTTTTAGCTCCGTTGCTCAGCTGTTACATCTTCTTGCACAGTTTGCACAAGACGCGATGACATCAGATCCTCTTGTGTTGGGCCGCTTGCATCACTTGGAGCTCTTCTCTGGGACTCGTCCTCACGTTCTGAACACATCTCTCCGTTGTGTCGTTGATTGCAGACACGTGTGAGGGCTTTCTTAGCTTTCAGAGATGTGAGGCAACAGCTCGGAGCCGGAGGAGGGAAAAAAGGGCATGTGTCGGCAGCTTTTGCAAGCGTGATTTCAGCATCGAGGCCGATGTGCACACTGTTGATAAGCCTGGTTCCCCATTCTCAGAAGAGGAAGGTGCTGAGCCCCCTACGTGCACACACACACACACACACACACACACACACACACACACACACACACACATCATCTTGGCAGGGTGCCGATTGGTGCATATGCATCAAGAGGTAAGTGTGACTCTCCCACCACCTCAACGCAGACGTTTATGCCTTCGCACGGCCATTTATACTTGTAAACATATGTTTCGCCGCCCACGTGACTTATTCACGGCTCTTACCACTCTCCCCTCCGAAGTGAATGTGTGACGTTGAAGAGGATAGTTAACCTTATCCTCACAATAACTCATTTTCTGTCACTACAATGAGGCGTTGCTGCGGCTGCATGCTTCCGTGACTTCGTATTTGACTGCTGAGCTCGACCCATCTAACTAAGAAATCAGATTTGGCAAATCACGATCGTCGTAGCTTCACACCAGATCCATGGCCCATCGTCATGACCGTGTTTTTGAGTTCGTCCTGAAAGTGTCAGGCAGATTACAGAGCGTGTTCACGTGCCAGACGTTCACATGGCTCAGTTTTTGTTGAATGCTTACTGATATTAGAGCATTGTGTGCCTGCTTTCCTGTTGTGTTCTGTAAGTAGCACTCGTGTGCTGAGCATGACGCATACATATGTCATTATGCATGACTGACTGACGAATGGGGATCCGTAATAAACAATGAACAAACAATAACAATAATATTCATGCATTCGTGCCACTGCACATGGGTCACTGGGTCAAAGGAACCTGAAGCCAATTAGAAAAACTAGGTCAGTGTTATACTTCCTTCTATATGTAATTGTTGATCATCTTTTGCAGTACATGTTTATCCTGTTAGCTGAAGTGTGACAGTTTTCAGGGTCATAAGGCTCTGTGGCGACCTGTTTGACTCGGCCAATCAGGAGAGACTTCAGCACGCGGTCATCGTTTCCCTGTTCCCATGGCGGAGAGGACAATGTCTGCACATGACCAGTTTCTCTGCCTAGTGTGTGTATGCTCGTTGTATCGAGTGTGTGTGTGTGTGTGCCCGTGTGTGCCCGTCTATTTTTAGACGCTTGGCGTCCTTGTGCACATTATGGATGTGTGTCTGTGAATGGAGATGTGTGGAGCGCTGCAGCCTCCTCACTTTGTGAGTCACACAGTGACGTGAACAGTTTCAGTCACTCGCATGCTCGGCCCAAACGCATGGCTCTCCGACGACACACTCTTTCCCCCTCCCTCCCTCTCTTTCTTCCAGCCTTGCTGCCGTTCTGCCTTTTACCACGAACCCACCCGTTTCCTCTGATGCTTCACAGACAATGGCCACCATTATTCCCTGGTTTAAGTACCTGCAGATAACCTAGTTTCTCTTGGAAAAACATCAAGCTGAACCAGCAAGAGATGAGCCATTTTTTCCCCCCTTTCATCGCCTCCGTTGCAGTGCTCTTGCTCAAGCTAAATGTAAACATGTCCCAGCCGTTCGAGCCGTTGCCTGCTATAAATAACGAGCTGTCTGCGCCAAAGTTTTACCAAGAATTCCAGGAGGGTTTGTGGAAGCTGGAGGGCTTCTTAGAAAACCAGGTGAATGAGCGGCAGGGGAAGCATCTCATCCGTCACACATTCGTGACGTGAAAACCCATGTTCTCTGCAAATTCACAACAGCGTCTAAGTTCCCAGACGTCTTGACTATTTGCCCTTGACTGAGGCTGAAGGTCACTCAGGAGTGTTTGAACTCAGGCAGCTGCCTTGTTAATTGTCATCGGAAGCATTAGGAGAAGGGTGAAAAAACCTGGTGTTACAGGTTCAGTGACCCACATACTCCAAGTGAAATCCCAGCTTAACCCGTCTTCCTCACTCGCAGGAGCCTTCTGGAAAGGCAGCCATCTTGTTTATCTCTGGTCTAGTCTCCTTTCTGTTTGTCCGTCTCCCCGACCTCATAACTCCAGATGTGTCAAGGATGCCACAAGACGCCGCCACGCCTCGGACCACTGCATGAAACCCTCAGAAGTCTCTACAATTCACTTTTATTTGTCTTCTAATCTCGTAGTCACACTTTGGGGTTTGTCACCTTCACAGCCAACTCACTTCCAATAAACCTGTTGAAAGTAAACCACTCACACATTATGTTGCTTTGGCAGACAACGTGTTGACAATGGTGGAGCTTATGGTGGCAGACTTTAGCTCAGCAGGTTATCAGTGAAGCAGCAGACAACAGCTGATACTGCAAATCCACTCCATCCAGTTTACTCAAATAACCAAACACACACATATCTATATCCATAGCTGTGTGTGTGTGTTTGTGTGTGTGTGCGCACCATTTGCAGAAAAGTTGAGATATTTTTCACGTGACAAAAGTACAAAGAACATATTTCCAATAGTTTTACTGACCAACATAAATGTATTTTGTAAATATAAACCAAGTTTTGATGCCTGCAACACTCAAAATAAGACAGAAAGGTTTATAGGACATTAAAGGAACACCATTGTGACAGATCCCACAATAAGCAGGTTAATTGGTAGCAGGTGAGGGTGTCGTGATTGGTTAAGGAGCATGCACCAAAGGCTCAACAAGCACAGCCGGTTCTTGGCTGAGAGAATTGCTCGTCAATTCACAAGGAACATTTCTCAACGCAAGATTGCATAAAATGTAGGTCTTTCAAAGTCAGCAGTACTTAATATGTTGAAAAGATTCAGAGACTTTTGAGACATCGGTGTGTAAAGAGCAAGGTTTGGAAACCACTGTTGAATGTGCGTGACCTTCAAGCCCTCCGCCTGGAAAAAACCTCACGCTAATATCACAAATACAGTCACATGGGCTCAGTAGTACTTTGGGAAAACCCTTAGTCTGAAACTGTATTTCACAACGAGCTCATGGTGGCCCGTAAGTTGTTGGGAACGTGTGCTGGGATCAGAGGAGTCCACGTTTCAGCCTGTTTTCAGGGAAACCAGTCGTTGAGTTCTTCTTGCCAAAAGTGAACACCCTCCAGATTGTTATCAGCGAAAGGTGCAAAAGCCAGCATCCGTGTTTGTATGAGGGTGTACGAGTTCCCACAGCATGGGCACGTTGCCATGTGTGTGAAGGTACGAGGTACATGCAGAGGTGTATTTTGGGGATTTTAGAGGATTGCCGATCAAGGCATCAAGATGTTGTCCAGGTTTATTTAAGCCTCATTCTGGACGGGCTACCTACCTACAGCAGCATGGCGTGTGCTTGGCTGGCGGGCTGCCAGTCCAGATCCGTCTGCTCCTGAGAACGTCTGACGCCTCATGAACCACAGACCGTTGAGCAGCTCAAGTCTTGCATCAGGCCCGAGTGGGGGAAAAAAAAATCCAATTGCAAAACTGCAGCAATCGCCGAAAAAGTGTTGTTATAAGGAAAGGTGATGTAAGACAATGGTTAACAGGCTTCTGTGCCAACTTGGTGCAAATTCTAACTTTATTTACAAAATACAATTAAGTTGTTCACGATAACTATTGATTATCCTTTCTTTGTGTCAGTTTAATCAAAGCTCACGTAAAAAACACATTTAAGTTTTTATTGCATTTTGGAAAATATCTTTTCTGGAAATGTGGTTTGTATGAGAGAGAGAGAAAGAGGGGCTGCCTGACACAACTGCCTGTCTTTGCGCCAGTGAAGGTGTTACCATAACACGTTGTGTGCCGACTGCATGTGAGCCACCACTCACATGGGGCCTGCTGGTCACCCCCCCTCCCTTCCTCCCCCCGTCCCTCCCTCCCCTCCAGGTGTTTGGATTAGCCGAGGAAGGATTGAGTGCCGGGGAGGAACAGGGAGGCCCTTTCTGTAAACTGACTCCTCTGCTGCTGCTGTGTACACATATAGCACACTTTCTCAGACTACCCATCTCAAGCCTCGATGACTTTTATGCAGTTTTCTTCTCCTTCTGTTTCCTTTATTTAAATCCTATTATGAGTGAGCACAAGTAAGACCGGACCAGTCAGACCCAGCGCTGCAGCCTTGTATAACATCTGTACAGGGGTGCAGCGCTTCAGTGGTTTAGTCCAAACATGTGGTAACACCTGCTCCTTTGAAAACTGAACACTTCTTTAATATTTAATTTTTTGAAGTTATGCAATTGGTGGGTTGTGATTCTGTTATATAGACATGGAGGTAATGATTAACCTGCTGACTTCAGACTTTGGCAGACAACATATCAGTGTTTACACTTGGGTACAGCTTTCCAGTTAGGCACACCTCTTTAAAGGGTTTATAATCTTATAATGTGTAATCCAATGTCTTAATAAATGGCCAATAAATCTATTACTAAGGCTTTATAGATTCAGTTATAAGAAATGATCAAGAACATCATTTGGGTTAATTATGTTCTGCAAATTACTATCATAGGAAACTCAGAGCATTTATTTATTTACAGTTTTTGCTTGAAACTTAAATGATTAATGTATTATCAAAATGGTTGCGCATTCATTTATTTTTAAATTCTTCTTCTTCTTCTTTTAAAATCTTGATAAATCTACTTATTGTTACTGTGTTAAATATATTTTTAATTTAGTAGTTAACTGGATTTTGTCTGATCATCTCCAGCCCTTGAGGTTCATATGGTCTAAATGTTTTTTCATAACCTGGTGAAGTTGTTTTTTGTATTAATATCCTGTAACCATCCATAAAACTTTAGTAAATTATTCAAAGCCGTTAGTCACAGCTTATACAATGTTTGGCTTTCTTTGATCCCACGGCCATTACAGCATAAAATCATGCATTCTATTACATGAGGCTTTCAAGTGCATTCGCCTCTAAACTTTCCTTTTTCTATTTTCCATCAGGTTGAGCTATTTTCTCATATCTGCCCTTAAGACCCTTTTAGAACCGACGTCATTAAAAATGTGTTTGCATATGTTGACAACGGACGATGTCTGGTTATTGCATGTTCGGTTGTCAAAGACACTTTCAGAGCAACAGGTGTTTCACCCCATGTTGTTATTTAGTGGTATTAGTATATATCAAAGCAAAAGAAGGCCAGTTATGATGAGCGACAGTAGAGTGAGCTGTGGTCTCCTGTGTTACTCTGGGCCTCGGCTGGATCCTGGACTGCTGGTGGGCAGCGCCGTTAGACCAGGTGACTCTCTCCGTGTGCCGATCCGGCAGAGCAGAGACTCTGGTGGAAGGACTATGAACTTACCAACGATCTATTTGCTGAGAACAGCCTCATGGAAGTGATACTTGACTGTTTGTTGTTGTCAACGGAAATGGAATTCCGTAAAGCTGATTGCAGCCACATATTTATGAAGTGATACCTTCATCTTGTGTGTATCAGCCTTTTGGTTTATGCCTCGAACATAACTCACTTTTACTCGTCATTATATTTCCCAGGAAACGATTGGATGTGTAATTAAACCCTACTGCAGCGTTTCATGCAGTCATGTCAGTGTTGTTGCTAGTCATAGACATAATCTCAGGACTCTTCCTGTACATGTCAGCATAGCCTGGAAGGGTTGTTTATGATCTTATATCACCAGGATGCCCCCCCCCCCCCCCCCTTCTCTTTGTTGTTCAGTTCACTTCGTCCGACACGCTGTAGAAGAAACAGGAAGTGTTCCTTTTGTTTGTCTGCTGTTGAAACTAATTCCACACTGACGGCTACAGGTGCAACTTTACTGGCCTGTGTGTGTGTGTGTGTGTGTGTGTGTGTGTGTGTGTGTGTGTGTGTGTGTGTGTGTGTGTGTGTGTGTGTGTGTGTGTGTGTGTGTGTGTGCGTGTGTGTGTGTGTGTGTGTGTGTAGACATTCCCCCATGTGTAGGTGAGCTCTCCTACGTGAGTGAGGGTTGCTTACAGGTATGCGTGTGGTCATGGGGCTTTACGGGCACCAAAAGCAGGGCAGAAACACGAATCCCCCGCCGCTCTCCTTGCAGTCACTGGAACCCGCACGCCTGGAGACAGACAGATGGGCCTGTTGACACTAATCCACTGTATGAGGTAATGGAGTTAGCCTGTGTTTGTGCACTCCTTCTCTGCCACTCCTGACTTACTGACTGACCTACTTAACAACAACTCACGTGGCAGCAAAGCGAACACACACACACACACACGCACGCACACACACACACACTTACTGTTTTCTGTGTGTGTGTGTCGAGTGATTCATTTCTCCATAGTTTCTGAAACTACAGCTAGAATGCTAATGAGAATTCTGATATTTCTGTTCTTTATTTAAAACTATTGGATATTGTCCATATAAAACGTGTATGCATTCATTTAAACCATGCTATCATTATGTTATTAGCAACTATTGTGGTTATAGGAACCTAGTTAACACCATTCACCATTCAACAATGTTAATCAAGTGGAACTGGAAGTATGATAGTCAGGAAACAGAACAAGGTCATTGTAACGTGTGTGTGTGTGTGTGTGTGTGTGTGTGTGTGTGTGTGTGTGTGTGTGTGTGTGTGTGTGTGTGTGTGTGTGTGTGTGTGTGTGTGTGTGTGTGTGTGTGTGTATGAGAATGTTGCTCCTTAGCAGGTGGCAGTTGTTGACTCTGTGAGTGACTTTAAAAGAGCAACATAAGACATTCAGAGGATAAGTAAAGCAGTAAACAGCTAATAAAGACATAGTGGAGCAATGCTTGTTATCAGAGGTTCTCTGTTGTGTGTTGACGAGGCCGATGCTCTCATAAGACGGTTACAGCCGATAACGCCATCCTAACCGGTTGGCTCCAATTCAATTCAATTTTATTTTATATATATAGTGTCATATCACAACAGAAGTTATCTCGGGACACTGAGCAGGACTAGAACAGGGTCAGGATACTCGCCGCTGGCTCAGGCGTCGCCGTGTTGAGAGCCGTTGAGAGGCAATCAAAATGCTCTCAATCTGGCGTAATGCACCTTTCAGGAATGCCTGACCTAGATAAAGAGAGCCAAGCCTTGCCGTTATTATCAACGTTGGATATGATACCTATTATCTGTAATTATTTTGGAAGTTAGGTGCTCCCGAAACAACCTTCCACCACTAGAGCAAACAGTAGAAAAGTTATTGGAAACTGGTGGCCGTAGTTCTACGTGTCCTATATTGTATGTGTACGTACATACTTTGTACATAAATCAGAATATGAAAGAGAAATGCCAACAAAAGTGTGTTAGCACGCTACCATTTGTTTAGAAGCAGTAAACAGGAAGTGAAGCTCAGCCTTGACACATTTTTGTCAAACCACATACTGGATGAAAGGGGAGCGTGGTGTGTTTGACGGAGCTGGCAGTTCAGCGTGCCATGGTCGATGACATGGCGATGACATGGTGATGACATGGCTGTGGCATCTGATAAAAAACAAATGTGGTGGTGGCGGCTTCTTACACAACGGAATGCTTCCATTCACATGATGGGTATGCATGAATATTGTCATTACATTAAAGTTACTGGTGCATGTTGATGCCAGGATATAAATGGAGTTGAAGTGATATTATGAAGTCCGATGAAAACTGTTTTCAATGATTTATCAAAAGTCCTTGGGCCCTTATTGTTACTGTATCATTTCGTACCTTGAAAAACAAGGACTTGCGTCTTTTCACCAAGGTCCCGCGTGTTGCTACAGAGATGATGCATAAAACAAACAATCAGTGTTCACACAGATATCTGCCAGACCTTGATGCAAGAGATTCACCCGTCACATGAGAGAGGAGGAGGAATGAGGGACGAGGAACTCAACGGGGGGGGGGGGGGGGGATTCATCAGTAGAGAGCTAAAAACTCTGAACATCGAGCGAACACAGATTATATGATCCAGTTGTGGGTCCAGGTCCAGGATGCCAGCGAAGGTGATAACCATACAGTCATAAATGGATTACTTTACGATGACATTTAATTAAAGCTGGTTTAAACTAAGGACGTTAACCCGTCTCTTATGATGGGAAAAGGACAAGTAAATAGTCTATCTATGAAAAGAACAGCAGAGGACTCTCACATAGACTTGATACGCATCACATTGAAAATTATTTCAACTTTTTTATTTGTAAGTCCGGGTCCAAGTTTTCTTAAAAGGCATCTATTTCTATTTTTCTTATTCAGACTGGACACTAAGTATTAAATGTACTAAGTAATGCTTTGCGTTAAATGAGACAAAAGGACAGCATTTGAAATTAGCGGTGCCTTGTTTACAATTAGTTCATCAAATCAACTCGTCTTTTTCTTACATTTAATGTGATAAAGTGACCAACATATCCAGTGAGACCCTTATTATTCAAAGATGTACGTCTCTAATGAGTGTGTGTGTGTGTGTGTGTGTGTGTGTGTGTGTGTGTGTGTGTGTGTGTGTGTGTGTGTGTGTGTGTGTGTGTGTTGTGTGTGTTGTGTGTGTGTGCGTGTGTGTTGTGCGTGTGTGTGTGTGTGTGTGTGTGTTGTGTGTGTTGTGTGTGTGTGCGTGTGTGTTGTGCGTGTGTGTGTGTGTGTGTGTGTGTGTGTGTGTGTGTGTGTGTGTGTGTGCGTGTGCGTGTGTGTGTGTGTGTGTGTGTGTTGTATGTAGGTGTCATTTTACTGTAATCGGTGATGAGACAATAAAACTATGATAATGATGATCTTTGTAATCTAACATTGATCAGTATTTCAGCTGAAAGCCGGTTGCATAACAGACCCACTGAAAGCAACATTGCAAAAGAAGATATTTCACAAGAAGCCATTGCAGCCTCATTAAATTACTTTGTTTTCTCGTTTCTTTCTATTACAAAACAGTGAGTCGCGTCTGTGCAGATGTCTGTGTAAACAATGACTAGTTGTTACAGCATGTAGCTGTTTTTTGGCCGGGGCCTAGTGAGGGGAAGCTTATCAGAGGGAACAAGAGGCTGAGAGAGAAGGGTAGAAGAAGGAGAGGAGGAGCATGTGATAGAGAGTGATGGTGAGCTACAGAGACATGGACTGAGGTACAAGGCCTGTCATTGTCTGAGAGCTAATGCCTGGCTGGCACAATAAACCAGATCCACATGGAGGCCGATGAGGAATCCAGGCTCCCGGCCCAGTCCTTTGTCTGTGTCAGGAAGCCAGTGTGGGGAGGGATAACATATCCTGAAACATGCCAGTCAACAAGACACGCTCTCTCACACCTGCCTGCATTCATATATATCCCACTGTAGTTGGCTAACATTGCTGCTACATTCTACAAGGGACAGTTCACCCCTAAATTGTAAATGCATATTTGTCCACCTGTAGTATGGCTGCATGATGTTGAAACAAAAATGACTTGTCCTGCAATATGAAAAATACAGACTAGATCTAAACAAGTTTGTGCTCCATTCAAAAAATCTCCATGAACTCACTGGTTGTATATGAAAGCAAACAAGTCTCACCCACAAAGCTGGTTCACGAGACGAGGTGAAAAATACTTTTGAAAAATGTTCCTGCATAAAAACCAGCTCACAAAAAGCCCTGCAGGCTATTTTGAGTAACCAGGTCATGATTCCTGGAAAAGAGACATTGTTGTTGAGTTGTTTCTTTCAGCAGCACAAGTGGAGTGTCATATACTTACATCGGAGAATCCCACCAAAACATCATAAATTGCACTACGGGTAAAACTAAAAATGTGTTTTTGATTTTGGGGTGAATTGTCTCTTGGACGGTTTAACCCAAAGTCGTCATTATTTTGTAGATGCCCTGACTTTTCCTCTTTAGTATGGAATTCCTACGTCCTGGTGGTTGCATGCTAATACAAAACCCTAAAATAATAAACTACTACTAGGATACCCACTTGATTTGACTAACTAAAGCCCCTCCACCATGAACACCCAACATCTGGCTGTTTGTCTTTAAAGGTTACAATTAGCATACATTCCTGCTCCAGCTTTGACTGGCAATGATTGCAACATGACACCCGGTGGACACGCTCATTTTGGGCCCTATGTGAAGTGAATATATAAATATGTAATAAAGAATATCAACAGGGATTTGGACAATAATTATCGTTTCTTAATCTACAAAAGCATGCAATTAACATGCTCTCCTCGAAGCCACCAGACTCCAGTCAGCCAACGGCCATTAAACCTCCTAAAGGTAGTGTGGATTGTGTTAAATGGTGTATGTGTTTGTTCTTTTGTGCAAGAATGTGCCAAGTGCGCCTACAAGTGTGCCTCCAATGTGACCTTGACCTCTGACCCTGTTAGGAAATGGCTACGTCTTTTTTGACACATGATCCCCAAAACAATCTTACACAAGGCTCTCTGGAACGTCCGCTCACAATCCTCTCAGGTCTCACTCACCTGAGGCCCGTTGTTCACGGCTTTGTGACAAACTGGATCCAACTGGATGCGAAACTCGGCCACTGACGTTGAGTGTGTGTGTGTGTGTGTGTGTGTGTGTGTGTGTGTGTGTGTGTGTGTGTGTGTGTGTGTGTGTGTGTGTGTGTGTGTGTGTGTGTGTGTGTGTGTGTGTGTGTGTGTGTGTGTGTGTGTGTGTGTGGGAAGAAGCGTCCGTTACACTTGACACACTCTGGAGCTGCCGGGTGTGTGTGCATGAACTGATAACGTGAGCGGTGTGTGTGTGTTACTGTATTCAGGTCACAGTATTATCTATGTATGTGAACAACACGCAGATCTTCGGCAAACCACCTGTTTACCAAGAAACATAACCGGCGTACAGTCGGTCACACACACAATGTAAACAACCGCCTTTGAGCTCTTGCATTTGTTTGTGAGGCTCATCTCTCTTCTCTGCACAAAGGCAACTGTGGATTATAGATAGCGCTATTATTTGCTCCCTCAGTCACATACAAAGGGATCTTTTTATACCCAGTTGCGTAACAGGCCGCTGAACAGAGTTTAGCTTCTCTGCTTTCAGATCCTCTCGCTGGGAGACCCTTCTTGGAGGGTCACCCCCCCCCCCCCCCACCCCACCCCATCATATCTGGGTTTCACTGTGAACCGCGTTGACGCCCTGCTGTGTGTGCAACACTTCTGTCACTTCTGTTTGTGATTTGTGCCTGTAGCACAGCTGCACGGGGCAGGTCAAGTCCAGGCGTCTTAAAATCACCGTGCAGGAAACGGCGGCGTTAGCGTGGCGTTTGCCCGTCGGCGTCTTAAAGTGGAGCCGAAGCGGCATGTAGCTTCCGTGTGGTGACGTATTTGAGTGAAACAGAACAGACAGGCGGGACGTAATGCTGGGAGGAATTAGATTTTATGGTTGAAAAGATTAGCTTTGATTAGATTTGCAGAGCTGTAGTTGCAGATTGATCAGGATATTATTGGTTGATCGGTTGGCTGATTTAAGGATGCATCTTATAATGTTTTCAGGGAGAACATAAACACAAATAAATGTATGTTTTTGGTCATTTGTATTTATTGTTAAATAGGTTCACAATGTGACTGGGGATGTGGGATAAAAAGGCATTTTTCATTTAAGCTGGACTTTTAAGTAAGGGTGTAATGACAACATTCACAGTTCAGTACCTTTTTGATACAAAAGGAAAGCAAAGAACATGCAGACAATAGCCTTTTAGTAATTTATTCTAAACAGTTGCTCTTTTTGTAACAGTTAAGGCACTCGATACTGGCATATTGTCAAAAATCAGAACAGAGTGATGTAAATGTAATGTAATTTCCCCTGCTGGGATCAATAAAGTATTCCGGATTGTGTTGATGATTCCTGAACTGGGCTGTGACTTTTTTAAACCCAACAGGATGCAGAACGGACTGACACTCGCTCACATCAACGCACATTGTAGCACTCTGACCGTATGCTTTCATTCTGTATCGTCTACGATGGAGTTTGGTCACATTTCTACGCGTCGATGAGTCACTTTGGCTCGGTGTGAACCTGCAGTGGGAGGAGCCTGAACGCTGTAGGTAGAAGTACTCGCCTTTTGTGTTTTTGTTCCGCTAATTGGCACGACCGGGTGACTCTGTCCTAAATGAAAGTGTATCCACAAATATACCCAACTTCAGCTGAACCCTATCATGCAGTTTGACCCAAATCGTAGTCCGAGCTTCATTAACTGGGCTAAACCAACTAGCATGCTACAGGTGACCCCCCACATGCACCAGTAGTGAAGGCAAACAGCTGTTTAGGTCACACGGCACAGTAGGAACGTCCAGTACTGAATCTGTCCGGTACGGATACGTGTCCTGTTACACCCCGACCCATCAGTGACTCACTCAGTCCTTGATGCATAACCATGATTTAACTTCCCTGCTGCAGCGCTCCCTGCCAGTGTGGAAAGTGTGCTTCCCTCAGTATGTGACACACTGCCCTGAACGGTCCACTCGTAATGGAAGGCTGTAGTCACCCACCCACACTGATGCAGGCAGCTGCTGCCGGGGGCCCCGAAACATTCCAGTCTGAGGAGAAGCTAAAAATCCCCCCATCCTCCTCTCCTACTCCCTTGGACCAGACATGAAATAGCACCTTTGTTCTAGGTCTCCTTAAAAGGTGGCCCTAGTGGTCGCACTTTTAACACCGGGGGGGAACTAACTGAACATGCTGATAGATAACGGACGCTCCGCAGCAGAGATGCGACATTCCTGCACTCGGCCGTTGACGTGGATTAAAGCCAGTGGAGACACGTGACTGCAGTTTAGTGTGTTGCTTGGTGATCTCCCAGGCTGCTGTATATGGTCAGGATTCTTGGAGCAGAGAGGAGGTTTCCTCTGAAGTCACGGAGGAAAAAAGGGAGGAGGGTGGGGCGCCAAGAGACAGAGCCATGTTAGGAAGGCCAAATCTGAATTTCAAGCATGCCCTCCTTTTTGCTGCCCCTGGTCCCCACCCACCAACCCACCGCACCGCTGCACCCCTCCGTTACCCCACAGCCTCACAGGCCTCGGCTGCTTTGCCGTGGCGCACGGGTTCACTTAAGGCTTCGCTGCTTGTGAAGCTATTTGGTGGAAGGGTAAGAGCAAGGCAGGGCCGTGCCGAAGAAAGTGGGAGGGGCTGACCTACATTTTGCTTGCTGCCTCCAGCGCCAGGATTTAGCACTTTTGTGGATACCCACAAAGGACTGATTGACTAATACCTATTTTTGGTTCAAATTATGGCTTGCACACATCAAAGGATGGAAGATTACACCAGATGGTCGCTTGAGAAAGCGTTTTAGCATGTGACAGTTAAACTGATGAAGCAAGACGAAACGAAAGGTCATTTAACTGAGATATATGTGACCAAAGAAAAAGGCATGATGTGAATGTTTGCCAAAATAAATAGTTAGAAGTTCCTTTAGTTTAGGAGCAAATGCCTGAAAGACAAATGACACCATCGTAGCCTCTGTTTATTACGAAATAGCAAATTTGATCATGCTAATCCTTTGCTTACATGTGACTGCATGTTTGTCTTTGAACTTTAAAAACCATCTCCAGATGTGGCTCGGATCCAAACGCAAAAGAATTTACTTTTTTTTTTGTTGCTGAAAATCAATCTGGATATTCAAAACAACACAGATTTGAGGTCTGACAGTCTGAAGGCTGTGTTGCTTCCTTATTGGCAGTGAATATCAATGCTGTACATATCCCCCCCCCCCCCACACACACACACATACACATATTAGTGTGACTCTCAATGTTCTGCTCTTTGTTTCCTCGTTCCTGCCACTCCCTTTGTGCCCACACACACACACACACACATCAGACGGCACACACCGACACACACCAGCGACACCTGTGATTGTGACTTTCCTGAAGGTCACTCAGGCTGGAGCCCGTCCAAAGTCAACAGTAAGCAGAACACACGGCCAACTGCCATTCCTGTGTGGCTCGCTGGGGAAAAAAACCAAAAGCCTCTTGTTTTGGTTGACGAATATGTGGCCTGAACAAGTCTCCAGATAGCCGACGAAGCTCTTGAGCGTTTGACTTTAAGGCTTTGTTACAGACCGTCATAGAAATATCTGTTAAAAAGGTTGAGAATGCCTCGTGTTCCGAGTTCTTGTTTTCCGTCTCTCGATGCTCCTCTGGCTGAAACGCGTCACGTGTGACTGCTGACCTAATTTTTTTTTTTTGCAGTGGACGGGGAATTGAAAACAAAAACAGAGACAAGGCAAGTGAGGGTAATTTGCCATGAATGAACCCTCCCCTCACTGACATGCACACACACACACATGCACACTGTAAGGTCCTGGGCCCCCCGACTGAGCCCTCTAAAATCCAAACAAACATTCCTCACTCTCCCTGGCCCGGTCCCACAGGAACACAGACAGTATGCTACTCAGTGCAGGCAGCAGGTTGCCTGGTATTGTGGAACACCTTCCCCAGTGCTTTCCAACATAAACCACAACACTGCTGGCTTGAGATATGGCCTCTGTGAAATCAGTGTTTTTGCTTGCATAGCAGACAAAAATAAAATGCCACAACAGACGTTTTAAGATTTTAACAAAAAGAAAGTGTGATTTTTGTTTGTTTTGGTTGAAGAAGCGCATGTATTACAGGAACGGTGCTGGCTTTTTCTTTATCTCTGTCGATGGCACACAAACATCCGATCTGCACGTAGCTCCATGTGTTTCCGCGCTTTTAAACATTACCAGTAAAGGTTTCATTATGATGCTGCGTATCGTAAAACCTTCCGATAGCCGCCAAGTCAATATTGAGATGAGATTAGCGCAGTTTCGTTTATGGCTCTTGTTTGATGTGCCCCGCTCTCCGTCAGGTGCAGCACATACGACTCAGGCCTAATGGTGAAAATACCATTGTATTCTTTCACTGAGTTTCACAAGAATTGTATTAAGGCTTATCGTCACACTACATAAACCCGTTCCTTTTCAGTTACATAATCGCTTTGTTCCTCATGGCAAACCATTAAACCGTGACGTTGAGAAGATAAAGAACGCCCTCTCAGATTTAACTGGAATTGGAGCCTTTGCGTATACGTTGGACAAGTCATTGTGTAATAAACACAAGGTGACACGGTCAGATTTTCCTCCTATCATCAGTGGATGCCAGAGATTTTGGCAGCCTCAGTGTTATTGCAGTCTTGGTGAAACAACATTGCCCAGCTGCTGACAACCAACATGTTCGTCAGGCTTCAGTTTGTTGTCTTGGCCTGTGAAATCGCAGTTTGTCATCGCTGGTTTTTGAGAAGCCATTGTTTTGTCAGCGTTTTGTTAAGCATCAGCATCGCACAGCACACTCAAACGATCTGATATACTGCAAACACTTGGATAAACTGAGACGTTCCAGATTGTACGTATGATATCACTCCGCGCCCTGGTCTCCCTGCCGTACGAGTCCAGGGGTCCGTTTCACAAAGCAGGTTTAGTAAAAACCTTGAGTTAGTTAACCCTGAGATGAGGGAAACTCTGGTTTTTCGGTTTCACAAAGCCAGTTCAGCATAAATCTGAGTCAGTTACCCGGGTAACATACTCCGTGAACCTAACCTGCTCGCTAGCAGGTTTGCTTCAACAAACCGTGAGTTTCTCCCTACATGTCTCCGCCTTTTTACGGAATCTGAACCAACTCTGGAAAAAATGTGCCGTCCTTTCATCGTCAACCTAATCGATATGGAAATAAAAGTGATTCTAGTAGCTTTGCGTCGGGAGAGGATTTTGATTACCTTTCCTTTCAATCACATTAGATATTATCTAAACAATATTCTCCGACATTTTCAACATTTCATATCGCGGACATAATCCGCAACCAGATTCTTTGCGGTGGTAGTGTTTTTGCGAACGGGAGATTTATGAAATGTTTAAGTACATTTCTGTGTTGAAATATCTGCTTATATTTACTGTTTAATATGTGAAATATGATTAAAATCATATGCCTTAGTCAACGTATTTGCGCAATATTCTTATGCTTAATTTTCAACTGAAGCCACTTTCTTTCTGTGTCTGGGGGGATTACACCCAATGAAAATGACATTTTATTCAGTGCGCTACTTTGTGAATCACGGGAATTGAACCACTATCGCCTGCACCATAGGCAGCGTTGCTAACCATTACACCACAGTGTCGCTCTGCAAAACTGAAAATGAACACTTATTACCTTTAGATCAATCAACTGTTTCATTCAGTTATACACATTAGATCGGGCAGTAATTGTCTGCCACGCTAACTATCGCTACTTTGCTGCAGTTACGTTGCTCCTCTTTCTCAGGATGAGCTCGTTTTCTACATAAACACTCAGTAATATCTAATAACGCTCTCCCGGTTGCCACGGTGAATCGTAGTATCGGAGCTCCATTGATGATGGCTTTATAGAGTCGGCAGGCACGCGCGTAACTCAGAGTTTACATACTCAGAGTTGACTGAACTAATTCAAAACCGCTGTTCTGAAACCGAAAACTCAGAGTTGCCCATCTCAGAGTTGGTCAACTCAGAGTTCAGGGTTAGGTTCAGAGTTTGTTGAACCTGCTTTGTGAAACGGGCCCCAGGTGTCTCGACCTGACTGGCATCCGGTGTTGGGGAGAGTGCGTGGGTGGCACTGGAGGGCTCAGGTGGAGCTGCGATGAGTGCTCAAACAACAGCATGTTTGTGCTGTTTGTGGTATTTGTGTCACCCCCCACAGTTTGGCAGGGAGGTGCAGGTGGGGCTGCTGTTTGGGTGGGGCTGCAGTGGAGTGGTATGCAGAGCAGACTTTGCAACTCCGCCAGGAGAATCTCGCGTGTGCACCTCTGTGTCTGTCCACGGCTGCAGCAAACAAGGTCAAGGTCAAGGTCACTTTCTCTAAACACATTTAATTCCCTCTTTTATGCAGCCATTGACTGCCGGCTGACTCCTCACTCACCACTCTTACCCGGCCCCGCCTGGCGCATTTCCGCCTTGGGTTACGCCCAAGTTTGACCGCAGGATCATTTGTGTTTGTTTGCATCACTCGCACTAGACGCAATGGAGAGGGAGGGGCTTAGCTCAACATAGACACC
The DNA here is from genome assembly GCF_963514095.1 of Eutrigla gurnardus. Classification (NCBI taxonomy): domain Eukaryota; kingdom Metazoa; phylum Chordata; class Actinopteri; order Perciformes; family Triglidae; genus Eutrigla; species Eutrigla gurnardus. The sequence goes on along the minus strand of NC_139931.1, from coordinate 16,273,395 downwards.
ACGATGTTTCATCAGTCATGGCTGAAACATCCAATATGGCGTAAGTCCCAGATACACCGGGAAACCAAACACCGTCCAAACGCCGTCCACACTACACAGCAGCGGCCGTTGCCGGCACGCCTGGCAGAGATCTGCTATCACTTTCTGTTTGTTTTCTTTAGTTAGTTGATGGCCTCGTGGCCCAACAGGACCGAGGCCCGTGGGGCAAATGACGGAGCCAGCTCTTTGTTTTGACAGTGTTTTCCCACTCCCTTGCTGTGCCCTTTGGGCCTCCACCATCATTCATTATCTGTCCACCCCCCTTTGGACTGTTTCCCTCGGGTTATTGCAGATTTATACTCTCACACCTGTCTTTTCTTTCTCCACTCTTTCTCTCAACGTCGCCCCCGCTAGACTATTTTCTCCCATGCTCTTATGGGAGCTGGCAGAACCTGGCACTGCAGTATGAGCCCCTTCAACTGCAGTGCCCAGGTCGGCCCAGGTCGGGCCTAAGTCGGCCCAGGTCGGGCCCAGGTCAGGCCCAGGTCAGGCCCAGGGCGGCCGTTCCACCGCTGCATTTGCATGCTGCTTTTCTAAGGGAAGGCTGGGTCGTGGGGTTCCCGCTGCACTGCGGGTGTAGGTGGTGAGAGGTTTTTCAGGCACCATTTGGAGGTTTTCTCTCGCCAGATGAAAGGACTGAAGGTGCTTTTAAACAATATACAACAATATAGTGATAGGTAGATCAAAGGTTGAGGGTTGAACAAAGTCAGGTTTTGTTGTTTCTTTGTAGACACACAGTTGTGGAATTCTTTTCATTTTTTTCATTTTATTTCAAGAATAAATGCCCAAAGAAAAGTCTGTGCCAATCCTGTAACTCTTGCATTATTTAGGTGAGCTCGTACTTTCGAGGCGAGGTGGATTTGGGGCAGCAGGTCAAGGTGTGTGCATGGTACGTGCATGACAGAGTGCGGTGAAGGGAGTGGGGGCGACACTGGGCCCATTGCTAAATCAGGCCAAGGCCACTCCCTATTCCCTCCGCCAACCGCTTCGGACCAGTTTGAATGTGGGTGAACAACTGCGTGGAGGATTAAATGTGTCATCCACCTCATCTCTCTGCTAAAACTGAAGATGCTGTCACTTCCTCCGTACCACTTTATCTCAAACTGACACTGTAGCCTCACTTCTTTTCCAACAAACATCATTTGTCTTCCTCCCTTCATTACACTGCATTTAACCGCCTCTTATCTGCGCACCTCCGTCACATTTTTAGCTCTTTTTATGTTTCCGCCTCTGATCAAGCAATACTGCCTCTGCCTGTAACCTCTTCATAACATAGGATTAGATGTGTACAGAGCCTGGAGCTACGTGCTAGTTATGTAAGCAGGAAATGTTTTTTTCATCTTTACTTTCTCTGCCTGCTTGTTCTCCTGAAAACTGGGATGTTTTTCCGAGAATGCGATAAACCCCCGTGCTTAAGTCATGATACAGCAGGACCAGGGGATTTCATAATGAGAGCCCCCAGCGTCAGATAGTGAACTGTTGAATAGGGCGATAAACAAGTAGGTCACCTGAGCAGTGTGGTGAACCTGTGTGCATCAGCCCTTCTGTGCATGTCGTCTGTATGTCTGCATTTGCACGTGCAGGGGTTTTTGCTCTGAATGTTTACAGGTGCAGGTAAGAAAGGGGTCAGTCGACCGGCGTTTTCTCCTCATTAGCAGACGATGCAGGTCGCCGTGCACCTGCTACAGAATGCAGTGACAAAGCTGTTTGAGTGCTCGGCCGCACTTTTCGGCGTGCACTCAGGTGCGATTCTTCCGTCCTTTTTTCTGAATCTGACCCGGCTTTGCAGGCGTCCCAGGATCTGCCCCAGAAATGTGCGAGACGCCTCCAGTGTGTCATCTTGGAAGTGAACCAGCAGTCCTGGGGTCCCCCACACCACCTTGTTCCCTACTATCCTGCTCTCTCATCCCCTCTGTCACTCTCCATCGCCCTCCCTCCTCCCTCCTTTCCTGCTCCACTAACCCCTTTCCCCAGGCTGTGAAGGAGAACCAGGTAACACGAGAGCACCGTTTCTGCTCCGTTTGCCAAGAGCATCTCTGCTGCCAGAGACAAACAAGAGTGACACGAACGGAGCCATAACCTTCATCGATCCATCCCCTTCAGCGCGTTCCCCTCTCTTAACGTCTCCGTTTCCTCTCCTCCCTCCCTCCCTCCCTCCCTGCGCACACTGACCTACTTTCATCCTGACCTGTTTATGCAAGCTCCGGTGCAGCAGCAGCAGCCGTTGAAGTCAAATCAGGAAAAGAGGGGACGCGGCAAAATGCTTGCAAGGAGTGTCCTTGGCACTATCCCACGGGTGCTACATAGGGTGGCTACTCTAAAGAATTTAATGTTTACTCAACAACTTCCTGTCGAGCCCAAATCCTCCGGGTTTTCTATATGCACGTGTGTGAGGGAATGTGCATCGGTATGTGTGTGTGTGCATGCGTTTGCTTCGTGTGTGTGTGTGTGACTGAGAGCATTGTGAAGGGCATTGATGCGTCAGCCTCAAAGAGGTGCTTTGTTTGCAGGCTTAGATCAAGTTAGTGCACTGGGTTAACTTCCCTCCCCTCCTGTATCGCCCCCCCCCCCCCCTTTTTCTCCCCTCACTGCTCCTCCCTTTGCCCTTTATGTTGTTGATGAACATGACCTCGTTTGGAGGATGGAAGACAAAGAGAGAAATGGATTATTTAAGGTAGACTTACTCAATAATCAGAGTAATACAACTATTATAATTTGACCTTTATTATGTATGTACTGTAATTCTACATTTTGCATTTAAGGGAATAGTGTGGACCCTAATTAAAAAGGCAAGACTAAAAGTAACTATGCATTAGTTAAAATACAGTAGCCTAGCCTGTGAGTCTGGACTTTGATAACACAGCAGCCGTTTCTGTGTCAATACAAAGAATACAGCAGGACTTGGCAGGACAGACAGAGGCTCAGACTGGCTCTGACCCGGCTTTGTCCCGCACATCATGCAGAGCTGACTCCCCCAGTTCAGACATAGCGGTTTAGTTTGAAAGATGGCGCTCCTCCTCTGCTATAAATATTCTGGATTTCCGGAGAGGGAGGGAGCGAGGGGGGGCACACCTGTTCCAGTTGTTAGAACAAAAGTGCTCCTCCTTTGTCTGCGTAGGCAAACGTCTCTGTCTAAATGTATGAGACCTCAGAGAGGCTTAGCCACAAGTCTTAGGTGCAGGGGTCCAATCAGAAGAGCATGGGTTTTGGCTGCCGCGAGCACGCCATTTGGATGGTATTTAGGCTCATGTCTATTAGTAGAAGTAGGCCAGTGTTACATCAGACGAGCTCACCAGCGAGCCTGCTGGACCCGGCGGGCGAAGAGTGTCACCGCGGAGTTGTCCCGCTGTAGATTAGCCTCCGATGCAAAAAAAGAGTGATTGCTCACAGGGAATGCCAAGCTCTGCACAATAAAAACAGGTTGTACCCCTGAGGTTCTGCCTTTGTCTAAATATGTTTTTAAGGAAAGTAAAGAGTGTCTGAAACAGACGTTTTTACATAATATGGCATCCAGTATGAAGAAACTATCTAACTGTCCTCCAGGAATAGAAAAGAAAGCAAGGAGGATTATAATGCTGTATAGCTTTAATGTATTCTGTTTGGTTACTGGTTGGTGATTCATTCTCTTATGTCAATCAGTAATGTATTACCCAACTGCTGGTTCCAGCCTGAGGTTTATAGAACAGCATAACAGGTGATAGGATGACGAGTCAGACTGCGTGTTGCCTGCAGGCTGTGATCGCCGTGGTGACAGCTGCTGCAAAATGAAATGGCTGCTCAGTTCAATGTTGGTGTTGCTTTGTGGGGCTTTGAAAGTCAGTCGATGATTCAGTAATAAGAGCTTATAACCTCCTAACTGGTGTCATAGTGCCGAACACACACACTGGTGAAAGAACAGAGAAAAACACCCATGTTCATGTTCATGTTGATATGGTCAACATTCTTTTTTTTATTTCAATTTTTCGATGTTGAAATGCTCCCATCTTCCACAATGAACTTTAGTGTCTTTACATACATATTCATGTCAAAAGGAAGCGATGGTAATGACCAACCAGACCAACCACCACCCATCTCTAAACACCACACTATCTTTGCATGTTTCTTTTTTTCTTTTTCCATTAAACCATCAGCAAAACCACAAACATTACTGATTTATACACACTGAAAAAAGGTGGATGGGGAGGAGGAATGAGGCAAATACATGTCATCACAGTCAATAGGAGAAAAGACACAGTATAGAGAAAACAGAACAACACCTTGACGGAAAAAAAAGGATATAAAACAAATGAAATAAACATTACAGTGTTGTTCAAGGGTGGAGGGGCGGGGGGGACTTTACATTTATACACAAGCACCAAAAAGCCAAACGTGGTACATAGACTTTCGCTAAACTAGGATCCAGTGCAGGCAATGAATTCATCACTGCTCAGTAGCAGAACTGCCAGGAGAAAAGGATGAATAACCACTGAAATGAATAATGGAGGCACATGGGAGGCAGGGGGGGTCATTTTCTTTATTAATTTAAGCTCAGATTGTTGCTGGGGAATTTTAACGCTGAAACCAATTGGAGGATTCGAGAATCTTTAGCTTTTATTACCCAGTTACTCAATTAACCGGGAGCCATGGACCTTGAGGGCCATTCTTGGTCACACTACAAAACCTCATTTCATTGAAATGATTGTAACTCTTTACACAGGAGGAGCTGGTTGAGAAGTCAGTGAGCCATAGTGTGTTTCCATGACTGTGACTTTCCCTCTGTTAACTGCGTTTGCCCCCGAGCATCCCAAACCTCCATTACAGTTAAAAACTCAAGGCTGCAGCATGTATCTCAAAAAGGTCTGTACACATTGTCTATGTTCCTGTGGGCTTTTCTACAGTGATGAGTGTGTGGAGAAGAGGGAAATAAATACATTGGGCCAGTGAATGGTAACAACAACAAGATATGGTTGATAAAGCTCAAATAAAATAAAGGCTTATAGCCTGCAGCTGGTGAATTCCACCGAATATTTAAAGGCTGGTTAAAGGTTAAGAAATCCAAACATTTTAATGAGGCCCTCGCCTCAGGAAACAACATGTTTTCCATTCAGTGCTGTTGGCGCTCCAAACCGGACGGCCATTACTGTGTAAACAGGGCATTAACAAATGATTAATGCTAAAGCTCAACAATCAAGAGAGAGGCGTTTTAATTCGAATGGGTCCTGTAGCGACAGCGGACAACGTGGCTGTACAGTAATTCGTAATAGGATGGTCACTTTAAACCAAAAAAAAAACAACCCTCTTTTACCGTTGTAGGTTTGTCGCATTTTTGTTGAATTTGTATTCAAATTTCTTTGTAAAATATATATTTATAATAGATACATATATTCATATATCACAGTAATATACAAACCAAGTGCTTAAAAAATAAAGGTGATGGCGATCTTCTGTGAAATAATGGAGATGGTTGGGGAGAGTATGGGTTGGTAGAGGTAGGGTCTGGGAAGAGGTATGGAACTCGATTTGTAGTGTTGGTGCTTCTTTGGTCGAGGGAATGTCCCCAGTGAACGTTTGCATTAGATTTGAATTAAGGCAGATAGCCATACATGTGTATGTTTGTCTACAGTCAGCTACGCACCAAATTTATAGAACTGATAAAGCTCAAAACGTTTTCCTACATTCTTGTTTGCGAGTGATCTAAATGTCGGTGTACTCCGCTGTTTATTGTTGGATGACAAAAGTAGAAAAGCAGGTAGTTCCATTCCTCCTCTCATCACATAAACAAAAGTGCTTCTGTAAGTATGGAGAGGATGTAAGAAATGACAAATCTGTACAATATATACAAATATACAGCCCTACAAGATGTCCAGCCTTTTTTTTGGTGACATTGGGGATAGGGGAGTAGAAAAGTCCCAAGAGTTTGAGGAGGGGATTTGATTATAGGGCAAAGGCATGATGGCAGGGTAGTTCTTAGAGGACTTTTGTTGTGACAAAGTTCTAAAAGTGAATGTCACCTATTCTCGCCTCTTGTTTCGTCGTCCGCCGGCCTCCTTTTTCCCACTCTCTTTCCTGCTGCCCTCCCCTGCGGCGGTCTGTTTGAAGCCTCCAGCTGGGCTCTCTCGCGTGTTCTGCTGTGGCATGAGCGACAAGTATGGATGCTGCGGCAGAGGAGGCGGCGTGGCAGAGGGAGGGGCTGTCGGGGATTCCTGGCCACAGCAGTTACCTCCGCTGCTCATGGCCCGGTGTTTGAGTCTGAGTTTGTGGGGCAACGCTGTGCCCTTCACCTCCCCATGGGGATCCCGGCCCTGGCCTTGAGAGCCACCCTGGAAGGAAGGCAGAGGCGAGGCAGGGTGGTGGAGGCTGGTGACATGTTGGTTGTGGTAGCTGCCCATATCTGAGCAAGATGAGGAGGGGCACTCGTCGTCATCGGTGGACGCCTCTTTGTCAGAGCTGCGTGGATCTCCGTCGCTGGATGACGTGTCCTTGCCAGAGGAGTTTGATTGACCTCGGTAATAAGCCTCGCGCTCACCCTCGCCCTCGTAGGTTAGCACGGGTGGCTCCTCGTCATGGGCACTGAGGTATGAATGGTGAGGCTGCTGGAGATGGTGGTACAGGTGGGAGTGGTTGACCCTGTCCACTTGTTTGTGGAGGAGCTCCACAGATGAATCCCTCTCCTGCTGGTGCTGCTGGGGAAGCTGGCAAACCCTGTACCCCTGTCTCTCTGCGGCCTCGTTCTGGTTGTCTGAGAGCTCATACGAAGGGGAGTCTAATGTCTTCCTCTCCAGCTGCTTTGTCACCTCAGCCAGCGTCTCTGCAGAGCTCTCTGTAATAGACTGGGGCAGGCGGCTGACACACGTCTGGCCAACGCCGCCCTGCTTCTGGGCTGCCTGCACATCGACGCCCTGGTGCCTCGTCACGGTGTCCACGGGATAGGAGGCACTGCTGGAGCCATACAGAATGACGCTCCGCTGGGCGGCAGGTGGGTGAGGGGCAGGCTGGCTGACAGTATTGTTAGCGGCAAGAGGCTCCTGATGGGGTTGTTGTTGTTGTTGATGATGATGGTGCTGCTGTTGGCTGTGATATGCAGCCTCCAGCTCCTGAGAATGCTGCTGGATCTGGTGGTGAGTGGGCACAGAGGTCAGACCACGGTGGATGTTGAACATGATCTGGGTGGTGGTGCCATTGGCAATGTCCATCTCTAGCCTGTCACCTTCCTGCTTGATCTCAAATGGCATTGGCTCAGGGCTGTCACTGGAGGAGCCGTCGGACATGTCGGAGAGGGAGCCACGCGGGGAGTATTTTGCCATCTGCCTGAGGCCTTCACCGGGTCCAGACTGCTCAGTTTCTGAGGAATCAGAGTTCATCATCACCTGAGAACCGCTAGAGTAACCGCTGGAGTAGTACTGGGAGGATGATGACGAGCCTCCATTTCCCTTGTTGCTGCCTCCGCCCATCTGCTGGCTCTTTTCGATGTACGAGGCGGTGCTTATGAGGCCAAAGCGCAGCTTCAGCTGCAGCAGCTCCGTCTTGAGCCTCACATTCTCGTCATTCAGTGCAATGACGCGGTTCTCCAAAACCATGTCATTGAGACGCCGCTTCTCCCTGGAGCGCTTGGCCGCCTCGTTGTTTTTGCGGCGTTTCTCCCAATAGCAGGCATCCTTCTTCTCATCCGAAATGAACTCCCGCTTTCGCCTGCAACTCATGCTGGATTTGGACTTAGAGAGGCGCCCCATGCGAGAAGGACTCCCTTCGGCCGAAGGAAGGGACTCTTCATAACTGCTGAAGGTCTCAGTGCAGTTATGGTCATTCTCTGAGTTTTTGTTTAGCGTTTTGAGAGCTGAAGTTAGACTTTCCATTTTTGTCTAATGGCAGCCAGTTTTTTTGGGAGTAAAAAAAACAAGGTCAGAGGTCAAGAGGAGGAGGGGGTGGCAACAAAAACCACTTTTCTTGCAAAGTTCTGGGTCTGTTTCGGTTATCTGAGTAATGACTAGAGGGGACTCAAGTGTCCAAATTAGCCAAACGGATAAAGAACAGCTGCAGCTTTGTATTAGTAACCCTCATTTATCCACTTGAAGGGGTATTTGATTCAGTGTCCAGACTCTTCAAAGTATCACAGACCCTCAGCGGATCAGATCAGGCTTTAAAAAGCACAAATTCTTCTTTTTTTCCTCTTGATTTTTCCGCTGTTGGTTGTTAAAGCTAAGCTGGGAGAGAAGTGTCCTAGATCTCCACGCCTAAAGCAGGATGTAGGTCGACCCGTCTACCTCAGCATGCCAGTCTCTTGGGGAGCTTCTTTCTCACTCCGTCCGTCTGACTCTCTTCGTTTGATGAAAGGCTGCAGAGATAAAAAAAGAAATGGCGTTAATACATGTGGGCTGCTGGTACTTCCTGATACACTCTCATAGCAGACTGATGAGGTATTTATTTGACTGCATTTTGACCATTTCCCCCTCCATGATGGTATTTTTCTAGCATTTCCTTTGCTGTTTTGGCATGTCTGGCTTTAACTGACGGTGTCACCCCTGGCAACTAATGAATGGTCGCTCGACCTCACTGTCTGACCTTTTAGCCCACTATTGATCTGCTCTGTCTGCAGCCTATGCCCTCTGACCTCTATCCTGACATGTTGATGTTGACTTTTGTGACGTGATGAGGGCATTGTGTTCATTGCAAGGCAGATAATACGGTTTCATCTTCTCACCATCAGTAGTTCTAAAAGGAGAAATATTTGCATACCCCGCATTTTTTGAGGCAGATGAAACAAACGGAGGCAAGTGCACACATGAGTTTTAGAACGTAACGCTACAGAAATTGCATCAGCCTGACACATGCTGAGAGCACAGCATATTTAAGGATCGGCTCTTTTTGTTTGCCTGGTGAGTATTGGGGCCTAGACGGGTGAGTCAGATGCAGCTGCTGCTCCCTGGGTCCATTTTACATTTCACACACACAAAAGCCAGGGAAAGCCTACTGCTGAACCCCATCTACAAACACTGCCCCCCCCCCCCCCCCCCCCCCCACACACACACACCCTCCATGCGTTCATCCGCAGAGGAATGTGGCGGCGTTCTTCGCCAAAACAACTCAATGCCAAATCAATGATGCAGAGTGAGCAGATAAGGCAGACAAAGGCAGCAGCCAGCGGAGGTCAAGGATAAAGAGGCTGAGACTGGGGAGATTTGGGGGTGTGGGGCCAGCCGGGAGGTGGGGCATTGATAAATATGGGTCAAGACCTCCTTGAAAGAAAGGAGGCGGGAGGCGAGACAGGAATAACAAAGCCTATCAACGTTTGGGTAAAACTCAAAGTGGTCGGAAGTCTCGTAATAACTATGGAGATGGTTTCCCCGGAGCTGGAACACAGCGGGGAACCCTTTGTAGTGAACAGGCATAACCACTATGATGTATGTCATAATCCCTGCATAATGCTAATTACTTAACAAAACCAAAAAGTAGTCTTTTGAAATGCTTCTGTTTTAAGGCGTGGTAGCGGTGTGGCACACATACCTGCGTGGTCAATTAGAGATTAGAAAATGTATAACTTTTCCTTCCCATTTGTGTTTGTGTTCTATATTTAAATGTGTCCATAATGTTTGAGTTTGAGCAAATCCAATCCATTTTTACCGGCTGCAGTAAATGTGCGTCATAAACACTATTACACTGTCTGAATCTATAATCTCTTAATCTGGCGAGGTTTTTGCTCTGCTCTGGCAGCCATTATGTAACTCCAGGCGTATCCTCCCAATCCATATGGATTTGAGCCCAGATTCTGGGGGGAAAAAATGCAAGCAATTTCTCTCCAAAGAGTCAAATCTAAGAATCTCCATTTTATTCGCCATATTCGTTTGGTTGCGTCTGGAATCTCCCTGTGCTCGGCTGAATGGTTTAAGGTCATCCTTGTGAGTGTTTGACATGTGGCTGATGAGCACGAGAGAGAAAGAATCCGACTTTTCCTCAGCGTGTCCCACTGACCCAGAAACTAGGGAACGACTGCTCTCCGTAAACACAAGTCTGGCTGCCTCCACCGCACGGCTCGCCGGAATATAGGTCAGCCGAGCCGCGGAGAGGTAAAATGGGCGAGAGATCGGAAAGAAGACCAAAAAAATAGAGGGAAAAGAAAGGAGGACAAAAAAAGACCGAAGCGGCGAAGATAATCAGATCATTGTCTAAAGATAGACGGAGGTGAGAGCGAGCCAAGTGGAGACAAAGAAAAGAATCAATGAGGGAGTTAAAACAAAGAGAGGGATGGAGATTAGATTGTACTGTAGCTGGATAGGGGGGGGAACCAGAGGCAATTGCGACAATGTTGGTATCAATAGAAGGAATGTGTCACCCATAGCAACCAAAAAAGGAGGGGGGAACGGAAAGGGCAGCCAATCATATCGGACTCTCTCTCCCTTCCCCTGAAACAGCGGCTTGACACGGCCAAATGCAGATGGTGAGAAAACCGGCATCCTGTAACAAAAGGAGGGTGGCTGACGTCACCATGTGTGCATATTGCATGTACAGATGAGCCCGGGTCGCACATGAATGAACCCCGGTGTTTAATTAACTCCTGCTGGTGCCGTTCCCCCCTCTGTTCCACCGCGTGAATGAGCGTGAATCACAGCGGCGCGCGCCGCGTGTCTCTCCCTCAGCTCAGCCTGTAATCCGTTTCATTCACCCTCTTTGTCATCAGAAATTACAACGGCTTTACGGAGATGCCAGAACACAAACCAATATAAATCCCTGCTTTTCCTGCTTTTCATGTAATGAATGTAAGTTTCCAGCTCAAAACACGTCCCTCTGAATCACCTACAGTGCATTGCTGGCCCGCCCTGCACACATTTCCTTGACCTAGATTACTCTTTCCAATCGTTCATATATTCTTCACGTGTCATCACTCAGCCCCCGTGGCACTTGTGGAATGATAGCGCAGTGAAAGAATCCGAGTTGCACTCGCTCACACGACCACAGGGCCCGCAAGAGTCTAAATGTGGCGACCAGCTCTGGAAACAGTGGACCGAGTTCAAACCCCCAGCACGTGTTCCTGCGGAGCGGTTCAGGAAATGGGAGCAGGTTTAAAATAAAAAAAGGAGAAGGGGGGGGGGCATACTTCAGAGAAAATGGGAATGATGAGACATCCCCCTTCCCCTATCCAGGAAGAATGCTATGTATGGCACGCGGTGCAAGGTTGGGGGGGGTCATGGGTGGGGTCTGCTTGAATTTCAAGTCTTGGGGCTGAGTTTATCTTTCCAAGAAAAAGAAGGACGGGGGTTAGGAAATCAGGCGGCGTGCCAGCAAGGCGGAGTCCTAGATCCTTGTTCCGTATCATCCTCCAAAGGGGAGAGGGGGAAAAAAAAGGAAAAGCGCTGAGTGACTCAGTCCATGTGTTGCACCAGTCACATGTGCTCCGTTGGCCTACTAAATGCTGTAATTCGCCTCTGCCATGGCTCCGCAACCGCAGCACAATAACAAAGCCTGGCCCTCATATTGGATCATCTTCCATGTGCCAGGAAACCCCGGCAACGTCAAGAGGCCACAAAGTACGACAGGATGGAAACCGCCCTGTGCCTCTGACCACGACCCCCCCAACACACTCACACATATTATTTTCAGTCAGGCCGGACAGGGTTTCATCAAACCTAAATAACCACAGAACAGTTGTCCAAGCAGTTCACAGGAGTGATGCAATAGCCTTTAAAATGTTAGGACAAACAGGTATGGGGGGGGGATTATCCTAGATTGCACATGTTTTGATAAACTGAATGCTTTTATCTTCTATTTCTGCATGCCTGCCTCGCTTCTTTGTTATGGCTGGGCGAGGATTTATTTTGGTGGGGTTTTGATTCTCCCTTTACCCCCCCCCCCCCCCCCCCCCCCCCCTCTTCCTCTCCTCCTCCCACAGGACCAATGTGACCTACATTCATAGCTGGCATAGAGACCCAGTGTGCGCCAGCCAATTGGCAGCGGCCGCTCCGCAGCAGAGCGCAGGGGGGCTGCATCGCCACAGACTATACGGGTTTCCGCCGATTGCATAATCTGCCCCTCACTTTGATCCATTTCAATTATTCAATTCATTCATTATGCAACCTGCATCCACCCCCTGTTTAATGTATGCTCCTGTCTATAGGGCATGCGGCACGCGCGCGGCTAACTGCGTAAAGTGCCTCCAGTCACGCTCCGCGCTGCTTTCACGGCAAGTCATCTTCTAATGTAGAAAACGACCTGCTGTAGTGTGATTATGAATATGTGGTATTGTTTTATACCATATGAATAGAAAGTCTTGTCATGTGAAGCATTGATGCCAGAGAAGAAGGGGACGACCGTGCCCACGTGCAGAGCTACGCCACAAAGCCGGCGTGGCAAACGAGTTTTAATACGCGCACAGGTTCAATGAAAGGCCCGATTAAATTCCGCAACAACAACAAAAAAAATCTCCCCACTTCCCATTCACGCACAGCGACGCATTGAGAGACGCGTTGCCCCGCGTGCCTTCTTTGTTGCTCCGTCTGACAAATCGGCTTCATGCATATTTAATCGGATCCTCAGTCATCCGAGGCGACTGCGTGGATCCATCCATGCTTGGAAATCCACAATCCACACATGTTTTTCCAAACACACACACACACACACACACACACACACGTCTACAGCAGCAGGAACACACGGAACACGTCTGACCCACATTTGATCCAGATGTTCGGATCCACACCTCACCTGGCGGCTGCTGCTCTGCGCCCGTCAGCTCCCGTGGTGAACTTCACCATTAGTCATCCTTGCTACGTTTTTGACTGCCGAGCCGAGGTTGTAAAGGGAAGCCGAAGAAGTCCCACTAAAAACGGACCCACATGTGTGTCCGGGACCGGGCGGCGTGTGTCGGACTGCTCTCAGCTCACGAAAGGGTTAAACCTGGGAGCCGCACAGCCGCGTTAACCTTTACAAAGCGCTGCTCCACGTGACGGAGAGAAGTGTGTCGTCGGTGCCTGCGTGGGCTTCTATCTCTCTCTCTGTCTCTCTCTCTCTCTCTCTGTCTCTCTCTCTCTCTCTCTCTCTCTCTCTCCACCAGTTGTCTGCATGGACTACTAACCCAAAAGAAAGCGGGTAGGCTATAAATAAGTCTCTCCGACACATAAACCTGACCATGAACGTCACAGGCGTCGGAGTCTCTCATTATGTGGCTTAATAATTAGAATATTTGCAGTGAGATGATAATTACCTGAATGTGGAGCTGAACCCCCCCCAAAAGCACCACAACAACCCGTGAATATGTATATGATTATTAATAGGAGCTCCGTAACACGACAGCGCGGATGTGTTGACCCTGCCTCATTACACCTATGGCACCGCTCCAAAAACAATCCACATCCGCCTGCGTGCGTCTTCCACCAAACCCCACCGCACCTTTTTTTTTTCTGAAGGAATCCCAAATCCTTTGGCTTCCCCCCGCCCCCGCCCCCTCACACAGAGACCCCCACACAGTCTTATTGTGGGGGGGCAGCTTCACCTTGACATTGAGAAAATGCGCCCAAGCACCAAAACAAACACGAGCTGATGCATTCTCACACATGTACAAAAAAACCCCCCAAAAAAAACAACAGTATTCAGAGAGCATGTGTGTAATAACACAATAATAAAATAAATCAGCTATCAATAACAAGAGCTTACCTTTTAGTTTGCGTTAAAAAGACCAGCTTCCACAGAGGATCCTCGTGATTCCCGCAATCCGCTCTGCGCATCGGCTCTCCGGTTAGTGCAGGTAGACGCGAGAGCGTGAACACAGTGCTGCTTGTTTTCACTGCGCTCCTCATGTCATGTTTGCTCCAATTCCTCTCTCTCTCTCTCTCTCTCTCTCTCTCTCTCTCTCTCTCTCTCTCTCTCTCTCTCTCTCTCTCTCTCTCTCTTCCCCTCGCTCGCCCTCCCTCCTCTCTCTTCCCCTCTCCCTCAGAGTCTCTAAATGTATGTTAGTAGGTCAGTTGTTGCATAACAGGACGCTTTGGGTGCCTAGTCACGTTTTTTTGTTTCTCTCTCTCTGCTCTGCCCCCTCCCTCTCTCTCTCTCTCTCTCTCTCTCGCTCTCTCTCTCTCTCTCTCTCTCTCTCTCTCTCTCTCTCTCTCTCTCTCTCTCTCTCTCTCTTGCAGGGGAGCGAAAAGGGGAGGAGAAAGGCCCTAAGGGGGGGGGGAGGGACTAGGCTCCAAGCCAGAATCGGTCATGAAGGCCCCTGACACCTATAATAAGGTTACTAGACATTAAAACAAACAAACACACACACACACACACAGAGAAAGGAGCTTCAGGAGTATTAAAATAACCCGTTTTCTCCACGGCTGGCACTTTGGGGAAAAGCACATCCTCATTCTTGGTGCAGCAAAGACTTTGTCTGGCGGGCCCCTGAGACTTTCTGAGTAACTGAACGCCGTTTCATGTTTGATCCTCTGATGATGCGAGGCTGCCGCCAGCACTCAGGTAGTTTAGTGCAGTCTTCTCGTGTAAACGTGTGCAAGAAAGCAAATAAGTAAAATGTGAAAGACAATACAGCCCAGGTCACACTGTTTACCAGTATATGCTGAACAAAAATGACACAAAAAAATAAATTTATTTTTATGTTGAACTCAAAATCCAATATTGTTTTCTTCCTGGAAAGTGAAATATGACACATGCTTACATCATCTGGTACCACTGCAATATTATCATGACATCCATCCATCAATCTCGAACTTCAACTCTGCAAAGAACTAGAGAAGGTAGTAAACTACCATCTTTTCAACTATAGTGCCTCAAATGTCCCCTAGTTGTCCGACAAGGTTAAGTCAATTCTAGCCCAGTTGTGGAAATCAACTTTTTCTCATTCTCATTTTTCATTTTCACCATAATTCAAAGTGACTACGAGGAACTCTTGGTGTTGATTTTGGCGGTCCCTGTGGACAAAAGCAGTAATGTTTCCAAGTACCAGATTCCCTCTGGAAAACCTGTGATTTTACTGCAGCAGGGTCTGACAGTCTGCCTCACACAGTGTTGGTTCTGGTTCTCCGGTGCCTCCCTTCCTTCCAGCGGTGTGTGAAGGAGGCAGCAAAGCCAGATCTGCGTCTGTCCAGGTCCAGGTGATTCCCTGGAATCCAAACCCCAACCCAGAATATTTTCTCCACATTTTACTGATAATAAAAGTTATAATAAAAATAAGAAGGAATAATCCAGGGTCCAATTAAACACATTCTTTAAGCAAGTGGATTTGCAGTGAAGGAGGTTGAAGTAATCTGACTACATTTTATCATGAAAATCAGACTCAAAGGACTTGGGAAGTCATTTTTCACAGAACATACATGTTTTTTAAGAAAACAACGATACCGTGAGATCAAGATACGTGTCGATCAGGAAAAGACTCATTGTGCAAACTCATTGTGTTTACAACTATTGTGACACTGTCCTTCTGGAGGAAACCACACACACACAGACACAGACACACACACACACACACACTCTATTCTCAGGTTCTAGAAGCTCTCCTGGCACTCGCTCATCTGCTGCTGAATTGTTGCAACGAGCCGAAGCGCTGGCTCCGCTGGCCGGAATGAGATGGTATTATGTAACTTGAAGTGCGTGTTTGGATTCATCCTGAGGATGAGCCGCGGTGCACGTCACGGCGGCAGGCGGTCAGCAACGCACGCACAGAGGGGAGGGGTTGAGATGTTTGCTTGGGTCGCTCCTCCGCTCATTGGAGAGCAGTTGAATGGCCATCCATCACCCTGGCCATCAGAGTGTCTTTGAGTGACAGCGCTCAGGGAGGTTTCTATTTATTTTGGGCAGCTCTGTAGGCCAACCCTGGAAGTTAGCATCTCACCAGTTCTCTCCCAAAAAAACAAATTTTACCACGTTTTGTTTTGACTTGAAATTATGACTTTTGATGCGTGAATGCAGCCGACAGATTTAGCTACTTGTTGGCAACCTGATTTTTTAAAGACTTATAAAAGCTTGAAAATTCACAAGAGGAGTATTTCCATTAAACAAACCCGTTAACTTAAAGATAGATGACCTGGAAGCGGAAAAAAATTGCTCACTCATTGATGTTTTGTTTTATTTCAGCAGCCCTCCTATTTAGTTGCAGGCAGAAACACAGATAGAATAGTTTTATTTTTGCAATGAAGACGACAGCAACTGTGCAGTCTGTCTGATATCCATCTTCCACCCGTCCCGCTCCAGACACAGGGATGGAAAAAGTCTGCTGAGTGTCTCGGTTAATGCGTGGTGCAGTAGTCCACAGAGGGATTTAAACGGGGGGATGAGGGGGGGATGAATGGATGCCTGCTTGAAGGCTGACGTCTGCTGCGGATGTGTTCATCCTTTCATATCAAAGGCTGTGCTATATTTTTACGGGCAGTGGGAGTGAACAGAACTTGTGCCCAGTTGTTTCGTTCCTTCACTTCCCACAAAGATGTGAGATCACTCCACATGTCGCCGCGTTACATTGTGCTCTGTGCATACAATTGCCTTAATTGAAGCAATTATTCTCTATAATTGGATTGTTTTGTGTCCTCGAAGGACATCGAGGACTTCTCACCTTTTCATACTACAGCAATTATTTGTTCCCGTCTTTGTACAGCTCCAGTTTGTTGAACACGCTCAACAACAATATGCTAATTGGTCTTTTTTTTGTTTCTCTTTTATTTGACTAGTTCTTGATTTTCTGTGTTATTGGTCTTTTACATGCACTATTAAACCCACATCAATTAGTCCATCTTTTTTTTATTTTTGCAGTAATTAAATGTTTTCTTTCGCTCAGCATCCACCTCACACCTACGTCCTGTCACGCTGCATTATCCGAGGGCAACTCTGGAAGCCGAGCCGCTAATTTGAACTAAATATGGATCCCCATTCCTTTGCACCTCTTTGTTTCCTCCTTTAGCTGGAGGAGACAAACGGCACCGAAGGAGCAGAGAGGCATTGGCCGTGAACTTGAATCCCCCTCCCCCATAAACACACACACACACACACACACACACATACACACACACACACACACACACACACACACACACACACACACACACTCTCCCTCTCTGTCTCTGCATCACTCCCTCTCTTTTTTTGCACCCCATCCTTATCCCCACCCTAAACCCAACAGTTTTTCCCCCCTTCCAGCTATGTCTGCAAGCGTTCCCATGGCAACTGTCGCACTGCCTGCCTAGCAACAGGCTTTATCCTTTCACTGGAAAAAAAAGGGGGGGTTGAGATGGGGTTGTGGGGGTTGCATTTATTTATTTTTCATGTGGGTGAGGACGGCAGCGTAACAACAGCTTGTTGCAGTAGATGAATTAAATCAGACTCTTCATCTGTCCGCTCCACACCTGCAGCGTTCGCCTCCTATTACCTTTCCGTTTCCCCACTGCTGCCGCAATTGACTCAGTCTCTCTTTACTGGCAAAATGTTGCCTTTCTACTCTGTTTGTGGGAAGAATTGTAGCCAAGATTAGTGTTTATATTCCTAAAGTTCAGGCAGCTCGCAAACTGATGCTCTGATTACAGCATCTGTGTGTGTGTGTGTGTGTATATATATATTCCCCCAGCTTCCCACAACAGATACAAAATGATTTTGAATGCATAAGCAGAGGAGAAGTAGTCACGTGACGCACATGCCAAGCTGAATAAATGATAGGAGGCGAACTGGTGACGGTGTGAAATAAGGACATCTGTATTGCATCAAGTATGTGTTTGCTCTAATTGTAATTGACCTTTTTCTACTTGAGCTTTTGTGCGTTTCTCCCTGCACACGTTGCACCGTTGCTGCATTAAACTCATCACCATGCCAACTAACTTGCTCACCTGCGGGAACATCACAAATCGCAGTGATCCATGGCATGTCGAGCATCCTGCTGTTTAAAGACTCCTGGTGATGCTGAAGACGTTGTCTTTGCTGCCCCCTGCTGACTCCAGAGCAGCATGATTTGTTTTCTTGTTTGTCTTTTACAAACTGTCAACTGAAGCCAAGAAAAACAGTGGTAATATTTATTTTTTGTATTCAAATTCTGGCATTTTGACTGTGTGATCACGTGGTCTAGACCCGGCGTGACGGCAATGCACCACTGAAATCATGCCAGCCACTTTCGCTGATATGAATGATGATGAATTAGCCTCCAGCTGTAACTGAAGCTCTCATGTTTTGAAGTTTTCTAAGAGAATTGTTGAGTAAACGCTGCCACACCCACTGTCTCCGTCTCTGTCTCCGTCTCCGTCTCTGTCTCCGAGGCTGCCAAAGTGCACAACTCTCCTTCACCTCGCCGGCGTTTGTCAACACTTGTCAGTCAGGTCTCTTGTTCTGGTTCTTTATTCTCTCACTATGGCTTATTAGAGAAATCTGATCCAGGCTCAGCAGTGAGCTCTTGTTTGTGTTAGGTTTTATTGCCGTGTGCTGTTGCCAAAAATGTATTTTACACAACAGTGAGGCATTGTTCTGTTATATATAAAGGGGACTCACAAGGGATATACATAATAAATGGAAATTCCGAAAGACGCCTTGTGTTAACATGTCAGGCTACGCCGAGTTAACACTGATGACATCATTATGACATAATGTCCTACCAACCTCATGCAACGTTTACGGTCATTTAAGGTTTTCCCCCCCAATAAGGATCAACTCACCACCGTGATATTTGTCAAACGTTTTTTATTTTTAATATGAAAATGTACAGAAAGACAGCAGACACGAAATTCTCGTCGTCACAGATAAACCAACATAAATAAAATGGGTTAAAACTGGAAGTGAGATGTGATGACACCGACACAGCACATGTTAGAGGATGTTTCCTAAAGGGAGCTGCTTGACACAGGAGTGATGAGAGAAACCGATTCAAACTTTTCTTTTGGCCTTCGAGGGTCTGCCAGCTCATCGTTTAATCTGTCTGTGTTTCCTGTCTCTCTGCTTGTGTTGACAGCCTCCAGCAGACCCGACTCAGCGGAGGGAAACTCGTGCAGTAAGTCGACCCCAACGCTTCCTCCATCGCGATGTGTCACAACAAGCTGCTGCCTCCTGAACCGCCGAAACCCGCCGCCTCCTTCAGTGACGTGAGTCGCTTAATGCTGCTTTGAGTCGTCACAGTGCATGAAATATAGAACTACAGGTGAGACTCCCCGCCTGATTGACGGGGAGACTAAGTGGATGTTAAACAGCAGGTTATGAGATGAATGCTTTTATAGACGTTTATTACAATATAATACAGTGTTTGAAATAAAAAACAACAACAACACATTGTCAAAAGTTAGATAGAATTGAACGTTTTTGATCAGTCCTCGTGAGCATTCCTGTTTGTGCGCTGAATTCTTTTAGGCTCACTTACAGCAAAAGTTTATTTGTCCTTTTTTAAAAGTCAAGACAACACCTCAGTTGCCTTTCCCCATGAGCTGCTCCGTGAACAGCTTCTTCAGCTGAGCCACCTCCTCGCTCAGAGAGTTGAGCTTGGTCTTCAGGTGAGTGTTCTCGTGCTTGTACTGGACCTCGGTGTGTCCTTGCGCGGGGGGAGGAGGCGGGAGGCCGTAGCCGCCGGCCGAGGCGTTGTATTGAGGGGACTGTCTCCCTTTCCTGCCTTCCTCCCCGTCCAGCTGCTGGAGCCAGGAGCAGTGCCCTGTTGTGGTTTCACCTCCACCCAGTCCTTTAGGGGCCTCTCTCGATACATCCCGTCCTGCTGTGGAGAGCGTGGGGCTGCATCTGGCGGCGTTGCCGTCCCCCGCCGTGTCAAACATGTCCCCGCTGCCGGGCGTCTTGAAACGTAGCTTGTGAGGGAGGTTTTTTATCACCTCGGTGTGGTAGGTGTGAGGAGGGGAGGTGTGGGGCTCGTAGCACAGCTCCTCTGCCCTCTGTGGCGACAGCTTGCCGTGGTCGCTGAGCCGGTCTTCAAAGAAGATCGGACTGCCCACGCTGGAGCCGTCTGGCGTGGAGAACCCAGAGTCCTCCGACAGGTTCCCGGCATCCCTGGAGGCCCTGGAGCTCAGCTGGCCTGTCTGGTTGTTGCTATGAGAGGCGGAGGAATCCCCTCTGTGGAGGTAATAGTGCGGGGTCAGGGTCTGAGCGCTGTGGTTCGGAGCTGTGGTGAGGGGCAGAATAGGGGCGTTGGACGGGTCTTTGACCAGGCCAAAGCGGAACTTCAGAGCCAACAGCTCGGCCCTGAGACGAGCGTTTTCCTCCAGCAGAGCCAGAACCCGGGTCTCCAGGACCATGTCGTTGACGCGGCGCTTCTCCCGCGAGCGCTTGGCGGCCTCGTTGTTCTTCCTCCTCTTGTCCCAGTAGCCCTCGTCCTTCTTGTCGACGGGGATGAACTCCCGCTTGCGCCGGATGCTGGAGGAAGGGCTCTCCTTGCGTTTGACGGCGGAGGAGCGACCCAGCAGGGAGCGGGCCAGCAGGCTGCTGGAGGTCAGGATGGACACGGCTTCGTCTGTGAAGGACATGGCTCCTTCTCCTCCACTCCCACCGGGACTCACGGGGGACTCGGTCTCGTTCTGCTGGACCCTCATCTGCTGGGGCTCTTCTTCATACATGACTCCTGTCGGGTAGATGAGTCTCTCCTCGCTGAGCGCTCTGGACTGAAGATGCAGCAACAGTGCCTCCTAGTGGTCAAACTGAAAGAGGGACACCAGAAGAGGGATTTAGAGGTTACGCAAGAGCCATTACAACACAGTGTTATGTAACCCCATTACATTATCGACTTGCACCATAACCTTGCCAGCCTCATTATGTGTTCAATTCGCGCGTTGTCAACACAAAAGTAATCAACAGCAGACCTTTAGCATCACTAAAAGCTCCCGGCTCCATTTGTACACACAAGAGGGAATAAACGCTGACCGCAATGGGACACGAACCCATGAATATTAGAACTATGGGGCACTTTAACGTTCATCTTTAGGAGCGTTTTCTTCTTCCTCATCATGACCTATATGTGTCATCGTCCGCGCGCGGGCGGTTTCCGGTCCGCCGGGTTTTATTCGCCTCATCAGCACTGACCCACATGCGTGACGGGAACACGCTGATCTCCCGTCGGTTGCTCGTACTTATCTAATCTGACCTCACTCCGCTCGGCGGCAGCATCGCCGGCATCCGAGTCCGAACTAAAGGCGCAAACTTGCTGCAGCCTTGTTTAAGTCGAGGGGATCGACCAACAGCGGACCAAACGTTTAAAGTTATTCCCAACACAGCGTTGAAATCACAACAAGGGTTCAAAACGCCACGAAAGCAGCTCTAAGAATATCACGGGAACTATTTGTTTGGATTTCAAGTCCCGAGGGAACGTTTATTCAAGCGCGTCGTCTTTTCACGTTACTGTATTTAAATAGCGAAACATGTCCATAATAATAATAATAATAATAATAATAATAATAATAATAATAATAATAATAATAATAATAAACACAGAGCGGGTAAAAGCTCACTTCACATAATAAGAATGTTACCTGAGAATAAGGTTCGCGTTGAGGCTCTAAGCGTCTCCGTCTCTCCGTCTCCCGGCTTCTCACTGCGGATCCAGCCGGCAGCTGTTACTTGATATTACGATGGCGCACCTCCACTCTGCTCCACTTGGACTCGCGGCTCCTATTTGTAACGTCGAGTTCAGCTCGGGACGTTCCCTATCCTCGCATGAACCAGCGGGGGGGGCCTTTTTGTGCTCGCCTATCTGGGACCGCCTCCCTCTGTGTGACACCCCAACCCAGGCATCATCATCACCAGCACCATCATCATCATCTGACCTCCCAAGCCCCGCCCCCTGTGACAGCATAACCCCCCTCATAACAATTAGGTAATGTTGCTCGCCTTTCTCTTTCCGGCGTACAGACTCTGTCATTTATCCGCCACTATACGTTCTAAATCCAGCGGTCAACAACAACGCCACCGTGTCGTTTTCCTATCGGCTCCATGCCTTTCTGTCTCGTTTCAGCCACACAGTGACTCATGTGCTATGCTTCTCAGGAAACAATGGGTTTTCTTATGTTGCATGTTTTTATTTTATATTATATATTATATCATATAGACTTATTTATATTTAAATAAGTCTATTTTGTAGCTGAGAGGCAGACTGTATGAGAGAGACAAATGTTACATCACAGTGTAGGCAGACACTGACATAACATCTTTGTGTGCGAGTAACTGGCAAACTAAAGGAGGTTTTCAGTTTAAAAAAACATGCATTAGTCAGGTGTTCGAGGCCAGTTTGTGACGAACAGAAGGGACTACTTTAATACATATTTGGGTTTATGAAGGTCAGAAGGAAAGTGAAATATAAAGGGAAAGGTTGGTTTTTTGTAACGCGTACACGTATAGCAGTGGAGTATTGTTTTTAGCACAGGACTCAGCGGTGGCAGGGTGCACACACATTGCACAGACAGTTGCACTAACAGGCTAATCCGGTATGTAGGGTATGTGTGTCACAAGCAGGTTTGAGGAATGTATTTTTTTCAGGATGTGAGCGTCCCTCTTGAACTCTGCCTCTGTTTCTCTACAGTTCGAGCCATATTAGATCTATCAGGAGAGCTCGCTAGGTATTTACCGCAACACTGGCTCCTTTATCAGGAATCTACAAGTCTTCAAGGCAACACAAAGGCTGATTCTTGTCGTGAGGGCGGGGCGAAGCGGCAGGGAGATGTGGTGATAGAAAGGAACAGGTGTTTTCTTCGTTGATAAGGTTTTAACAATTATAATAACACCAACATTTTTAGTCAGATGGTCGAGCTGAAGCAGCATTTCGTGTGATCGGGCCTCTGTAGTTGCGTCGGGAAGATCATAAACACATATGTATGTCAGGCAGCCGAGGACACGTGTGCCGTGAGCGAGAGCTGCACGAGGTCTCCCTTGAACTCCGTCTTTAACCGTGAACAGGAGACAATGAACTGCACGGAGCACATGGTATCACGTATGTAAACCCCCTGAGCAAACACGCTCAGGGCGAGCGTGGCCCCTCGGGGCCCCTCGGCCCCTTTACTGCACCTTTGGCTTCCGAGACCGAAGTGCAGCAGCTGCTCCAAACGAGACGCCGTTAACCTTCCACGTTAGCTGTGCGTCGTCGAAAACATGGCTGTGGTTGAATTGGTTGATTTGTGTCAGTTATGACAGTAATACGAGGTTTGTCAGTGCAATGCTTGGAGTTAAAGATTAAAGGAATAGTCTGAAATTATGGGAAATATACGTTGCTTGATTGATGCTATTGGAGTTCTAACTAACAGCTTAGCTCAAAGCTAACAAAATCCACTTAACCTCTAAATGCACAAGTGAACATGTTGTATCTCATTTGTTGAATCCAAATCCAAACGGCTGGTTGGGAAATTACATTAGTAGAGCGTCGGCTTTGTAAGCCACTTGCACCTGTGGGTGTCATAATCCAAAAGATGTCCTTTCATGTAACCAGATGAAGGAAGATGAGGATTTAATGAACTTAATAAAGGACTGGTTCTGTCTGTTGGACATATGAAATAACTAAAATCACATCCATAAATTCACCTTTTTATTGAGAAATCCCCGCCTCTACGTCATTTAACACCAGTGTAAAGATGGGTTTTAGATGATGGAGTGCTTCCCAGCTGTAACCGAGTCCAGGTCGGCGTGGGGGAGAATACAAAAAGCGGGAGGTTTAATGAGACGATCCTTCCTTTGCAAAATGGCAATATCCGTTTGATTCATGCAACAGGAAGTGAGTTACACCGTACATCTGGTTAACAGATCAGCTTTTGAAATGTGCGTATCACACATCTACTTGAGAAACTCTTTGGAAGTGAACAACAGAACCCCCAAAAAATCCTGTTGGAAGGAAAAAGGTATTACAGAATGACTTTTTCATGATTTGTTTGGTAAGATGTTCAAATCGATACAGTAAGTTCTGCGGCTCCTGGATTCTTTTATCTCTAGTGGGGAAACACTTCATTGCACTGACCACTCTGTTTTTCTCACAGATGCGTTGCCTAAGACGGTCAGTATCAGCAAGTCGGTCAGGAGTGTGTCGCAACTGGGTGAGCAGCAAAACAACATAAAGAGAGGAGGAACCACAGGAGTTCAACGAGTTTGAGCTGAATTCTTGACATTCTAGTGCAGCCTCTTATGGAAGCGGCTCACCTTGTAACTTTGACCTGAGGGGGCGAGGGCGGGGGGGGCATGTTGCCTCAACTGAAAAACATCTCATGTCTCAGGGGAGCTTAACTAATATTTACAGGAGGACGTTCGGTCTCTGCCTGGAGTTGAAACCTGAACAGTGCACACAAAATAAAAAGGTATCATTTACAAGGAAGTCAGATTCAGCGGGACACGCTGTGTAAACAAACATTTATTTATAGAAAGGTAGAGGAGGAAAAGGCTCGTTCATTTCCTAAAAGTGCTGTTTTTTCCCTCAAGACGTCACACATACATGAGATTGAGGCAGTTGCGTGTGCTGTGGGATGGAGATGTCCAGTTTCTACATGAATAACTTTGTCAACGTGTTGAAGCAGCATGCATTAAGAGTTCGGAGGGTGGTTTTCTAACTGGAATGAGTTGCTCTTGGCTGCCATAGTTGGCTTTCTTCTTCCTGTCAACTGTCAATCGCCGTGGCGACGGCCTCTGCAGATTTCCACACAGCGTGCACCACGACACATTTAAGTGAAGTCACGTTCTCAGAACTCTGAAATCACGTTCTCAGAACTCTGAAATCACGTTCTCAGAACTGTCAGTTAATAAAAATAAAAAAAACGTTCCTCAACAGTTACTAGAAATCTACAGCACATGCACGTCTTCTGTTCCATATCAGCGTCAGTGTATCTGAGTGATGCTTGTAAAACAATGGAGGAGGTTGTAAAAAACATGGGATTCCCAGAAGAAATGATCTGCCAGTAAACCCGAACAGAATGAGACTTTGCAGCCACACACACACACACACACACACACACACACACACACACACACTCTATCATTTTTACATCCCCGTCTTTCTTCATAATTCATCGGCTCTGGGAGTCGCAGCAGTGGCGGTGTAGCAGGACATAAATATCCGGGCCCGCTCTCTCGCCAAGTGGGTGGCACAGACGAGACTCACGGCGAGGGCTGTTTACACCAGCTGACCGGCTTTCACGAAGGCGGCCGCTGCGAGTCAGACAGATGAGCTGCGAGGTGTTAGCCCAAGTCGACGATGAAAAGCATGTTACGTAAAGGGCCCCGCAGGAGGCGGCGGAGGACGAGCTGAAAATACACTCCAGAACTAGACCACAGGGGGAGTCCGAGCAGGAGGACGGGGGGGAGGGGGGAGGCTGTCACTCCGCTGACACAGATCGCTGTGGCAGGAAGAAGGTCACGGATAACCATTGATCCCCTTTCAGCTGAGAGTCACACCAGCATCACAGTCTCTTATTGCACACCTTCATACTTCATCCCCTCTGTCCCCGTTCAGCTGGACGTGAGGAAATCGTTCCCTGTGTTTGCCTCATTATGGCGTCGGGAAGAAAATCCCTCTGCAGTGACACGGTGTGCCGCACCAGCACACTGTGTCATCCAGCTCCGTGCCAGCTTGGCCTCGTTTCATCGCTATGTAACGCCGTCTCATGTGGTAACACTCTGTGCTAGCCGAGCACGATTACGCAAGAGGCGCTGCCGCTAATATTAGACATTAACAAATGGAGAGTCATGGCGAACACGTCTTGTTTCAGAGCCCTGCACATGTTTACCACATCTCCTCCTCTTCCCTTTTAGCTCTTTCTAAAGCACACGTTGCGTTCTATACGCAGCCC
The DNA here is from genome assembly GCF_963514095.1 of Eutrigla gurnardus. Taxonomy (NCBI): domain Eukaryota; kingdom Metazoa; phylum Chordata; class Actinopteri; order Perciformes; family Triglidae; genus Eutrigla; species Eutrigla gurnardus. Next base: position 16,247,686 of record NC_139931.1, on the reverse strand, counting down.
TCTTGCGACATGTTGTGTCCCTTTTTACACTAATGGTGGAGGAGCCTCCTGATGTAGCCAGCGGACCGCCGGGCCTCCACTTGCTTTTCAGCTCACTGCTCATTATTTACGGTCCTATAACGACTCGGGACGTGACGTTGCAAGCTAATTTTAAACCGATATCATGTTTCCTGACTGTTCACCTGCATGCAGACGAAGCCTCCAAGGTGATTGCTCAATAATACTCTGACGAAAAACAGACACCCGAACCCTTCTGATACCAGCATCTTGTCCTGTTGCCTGCAGGCATCTGTTTATGAGATTATCTGTTGCAAATCGTTCTTTGGAAAATAAGCTTATTGCGGAATTTAGATGAGAAGATCCATACCACTCTAATCTGTCAATGTGGCCTTGTTAATCAGCAACCGGTTAGCCTAGCGTAGCACAAAGGGAGGAAAAATTAGTTGTTTTTTCTGGATGAAACAAACGAGGTGATGTTGGGACTTTGTGTTGACTCTGGAAATTATGAGCGTATTCTAGTCCAGCTCAGTGTGTTAAGTGTCCTGAGATGATTTCTGTGGTCAATTAACCTGTTAATTAGTGACTGTACTTTAAAGGTGCTGCGTGAGAAGATTTTGTCACTTTTGGACTAACCAGGCTAACTGTTTCCCCCTATTTCCAGTCTCTATGCTAAGCTACGCTAATGGGAAGTGAGGTTTGAGCTGAGGCTTCATATTCGAGACATGAGTGTTTGTCAATTTTCTTTGCGATTCATGTTGAGTAAGCTTTTTATTTTCCCTCAAAAATCTGCTCTGCCTTGTTTCTAAATGTAAATCTCCAAAAATGTGTAACATCCAAACCACATGGAGCCGTCTTGATGATCCTTTATTTTTTTTGCTCGGCTTTATGTAACAGCGCGTCTATACGGCAGACGCACAGCGGAGCCTCCATCCAGAGCTCATGCACATGAGAGATGTATTGCGGGAGCTATAAATAGGCTGTGACTCAGTTTGTTTGACTTGGGGGGGGGCTGTTTCATAACAAGCGGAGCGTGTGCATATACACGGGTTTATGTTTATTGATCATCTGCTGTCGGTGCGGCCGGTAATCCGCTACGTCAGTCATGACCTCCGTCTCAGCCAGGTGATGTTGTCTTGATCTAGGAGACCTCCCCAGCACCGATCCTGCCGTCTGCTCCCTCATCAGACAAAGATGTCAGACTCGTCTGAGCGCTTTTTGGCCCCCGACACACGTTAGAGGGGAACATTTGGAAATGCACTCAGACCGATTGTGGGGGAGAAGCCAAAAAGCCTCAGACCCGATCTCCTCATGCTTCTATTCTTGGGCTCTGTAATACGTCACGCTGTTTCCAAAGCAACCACTTTTGATCATTTGGGGTGAAGGGGGGAGGGGGGGCTTATGAAATGCTTATAAAACAAAGTACGTATGTTGGAGGGGACTTCACTCGGGGGAACGTGAAGGATTCATCCAAGGGAAATATGTGCAACATGCACACAACTGTAGAATGAAACTTAAGGGTTTAATTGAAAAATAAAATGTTCAAATTGTATTGAAGCACACATAAAAATGACTGGAGGGCTTCGGCAACCAAGAACTGTTGTAATAACTGACTAACTTGACCGGATGGAGTGGAGCAAGTCTCTATGTGACGTAATGATTCTGTTGACCCAGAATTCAGAGCAGCCGAGGCACCCTGATGTCTCTCCGTAAGCCTATTACGCACTGATATGCAAATAAACAAGAACCAAAATAACAAGTTTGCTCTCTTTGCAAAAAAGGGGGACAAAATGTATTGTGGTGATTCTTCAGGTAGCAGCGTTAATGTTTTCTTTGAGCCTTTTCTTTGACTTGGAAAAAAACAATCCATCATTCCCCACAATATCTCTGGATAACACACTCATGGAAACCATAACAAAATGGTGAAAATTGTAGCCACAAACGTGAACAGGGGCATCTCTGTTGCTGTTGACGGACTCGAGGACGACCACATTTTCCAGCCAGCCTACGTTATAAAAATGAATATGAATTGGGTCAGATGACGATGTAGACGGACGTGTTGTGTATGAATCAGGACATTACATCACGCTCGAGTGCTGAAGCCATCTTTGTGATCTAACTAAACCCCCTGCTGTTTCTTTGACCCTCTCCCTCTAGCCATTTTCTCTCTATGTGTAATTTTCATTCAGACCCCAAGACGTAACTCTAACTGCAGCCGAAGCAATCAAAGCCAGGTCATAAAAGTATTTTAGGCAAAGATCTGAGATCAGATTTGGCAGGTCACACGGTGCTTCTTCAGACAAAGCATTTGTTTGTCAGTGTTACAAAAAAAAAAAAATGGAACCGCAGCTACACAACGTTATCGGCATCGATCTGTACACCCGATGAGCAGCATTCATCCCAGGAGGATAGAGGGAGGTTGGTGTTATTGAATAATTAAATTTGAAAACACAGGGTGTATAGAGGAGGAGCGCACGGCTGCAGCCGGTTATGTAAAGCATGCTGTGCGGTTGCATAATCTGTTGGTAATCGGAGGCTAATGCAGATATGCATGGCCCAGTTTCCACCTGGCTCGTTCCAGTGTGATAGTGGCGCGGCGTGATAGTGGCGCGGCGTGCTGAGCGACGTTGTTGAACCTCAGCCATCGCAGCAGTGTTTGAGAGACATTTCCCTCCAAGAGACCATTTATTTTGCTTTTTTTTTTTCTACAGCATGAACGCGGACAGATGTTTCTCTGGCGTGTGTCGTAATGTGTGTGTTCGATAATCTGGCCCTCTGCCGTGACGCCCCGCACGCCACAGGAAGTCATGTCACACGGATTACATGCTAAGCAGACATGCGATATTAGACACAATGCTGTTACGGCCCTTTGTGTGTTTAATCTCTCAGCCTCCAATCACGCTCATGTTTTTGTGATTTGTGATCCTGGTCCTCGCGGCGGATACGGCTTTATGCTGTCGGGACGTAAACAAATATGAAAACATAATGCGAATACGATTAACAGATAATGCCCTCTGAACAGATATCTACCGTACAGTATCAGCGCCCTGCCTCCATTTCATCCTCCAGGTACAAACTGCACTGTTGTAGTTGTTTGCACTGTTAGCTGCTAGCCGCCGGCTCAGGCGTCACCACGTTGAGAGCCTTGTGGAGCTAATGGAGGAGCTGCAGTGATGACGTAATTTTGTAGGCCAACCTGGGAATGAGTTCCCTTCGACAAAAAGCCAGTTTAATATTTCCGTTGGATTATTGCAACAACAAAAAAAGCTTACTATACATTTTGTTCAGCAAGATAATCTAAACAAACACCACTTTTATGATTTTTGAAGCGTGAATACAATCGCCAGGTGTAAAAGCTAACTAAGACAACTAAGCTAAGTCTAGCTAAGCAAGACAACGTGATGTTAGTAACCGTTTCTCTTTCAAAGACGCGTAAAAGCTTCACGTTTCCAGAGAGATTTACTTTAGGATATTATTTTATATCATACCTGAAAATTGCTGAAGCTGACTCATTTCTGGGTTTTAGGACTGCAGCACTCCATAGATCTGCTCTGAATTTCAAGTTGAGCACCTTGAAAGCGATGTCCCTGAGCCCAAGTTTCTATCGAGGACAATAAATCTGTTTCACAGAATCAGCAAGTACTTGGCTCCCAGTCATCAGATTCAGACTTTCTCTCCACTGTCAAAGGCGTTTTCATCAGAGTTGTTGTGCAGTGGCTGATGTTGTACGGCTCTTTTTTATCCATGAATCGATATTGAAGAGGTTTCTTCCGGCTGCACGTCGGAATATGTCTTGAATATGTTTGTACTACCGTTTCTTTTCATTGCTGTATGTAGTACTTTGGCTTTTGAATCTCCGATAATGAATCTCTGTGTGTGTGTGTGTGTGTGTGTGTGTGTGTGTGTGTGTGTGTGTGTGTCAGCTCAGACCTTGTAGGTTGTTTGAAAAAGAGAGTTCAGTTTCTTACATTGTGATGAAACTCTTGCGTGCTGACACTTAACTTTGGGAATGTAATGTCTCTCCTCCCCTCCCCGTTTGGAGCAGCTCCTCCTGTTCTTTCATGGCAGTTAAAATAGTTAATAATAATAATACACAAACATCTTCATTCAACGTCACGCCGCCGTTGTCTTGATCAAAGAAGAAGCAGAAGTTATTATATGAGGCAGGCCTTTTATAACTTGAAGTGGTTCTTGTTGAGTCTCATGCTTCCATGACCAAATAAGGTCAAGTTTACCAAGATCCCTTTTGCTTGAAGAAGCTTGCAGTATCGTTGAAAACGCAGCAGGGCAAGGATGATAGAGGCATAATGATCCTGCACGTGAGTCTGGCAGGATTAAGGATTTATGTCTAAATATTAACGTTCTCCACAGCCAAGATCATGAAACATTCACAAAGATGTCTCCAATGAAAGCAATTTTAGCATAAATTAGGCATCATGCCTAATTTATGCTGAAGATGGGATGGTCGGGCCTGTTTGAGGAACCGCGGGTGAAACCTTCCACAAAAACAAACGCAGTGTACTTTTCCTGACCTCGCATTTGAAAAAAAAAACTTTAATAAGTCTTAACTTAATCCTGATACAGGAAGTAGGCTGGATGTTTTTTTTCTCCTAATGTTTATATAACTTTCCATATGCTTTGATGCCGAAAGACTTGATGGCATTGAAGAAGTAATCTTGCTTATAGACTTCCACAGCAAGAACCATTGGTGACTGGTTATGCTGGTTTCAGCTCACTTATATAGGCTCATGTATTGTCTCTAGTTTGTATCCGACTACCATTCTGTTGATTTGATTTTTCATATGGATCTAATTCCCACCACAGCCCCCAGCACATTGGAAGCTCTCACGGGAAGGCTTCCATTTTTGGTTCAACATTCACCGAGAATGTGATCTTCACTTTTTATGTAACGCAGGCTGCTTCTAATCCCACTGGTGTTCCATACAGTGGATTGAAAGGATTTTGTCGAGAGTCGAGCGAGGATACCGTCATTCCTTTTAAATTCTAAAATAGAATGGGAGGCCGCGGCCACAAGAGATGCAAACCATGCAAAAAGGGGCTTTGAACAGTTGAGAGAGCTTAACCCAAAGTGAATTGCTCCCCTGATGCTCAGAGGCAACCGCACGGCGGCCGAGTGACGGGAAGGAAGCGGAGGAAAGATCACGTTGAAAGGCTTTGTCGCAAAATGATCGATGCAGTCTCTCAGACTGTCTCTGCATCATGACACAAGTGACATCGTTCCAAGCCGGTACTCGGGCAATGATCACTTATAAACGATCAATAATACTTTCAGCGGATTAAAGAGGAAACATCATTCATCTCAGGTTCATGCTTGAGTTTTGTATATTTTCCACTTTAATGTTAAAAAAACGCATTATTTGATACTGAATATACGTGTATTCACAATCTATCTGAACGCCTGTCTCTTTAAGACGCCCTCCTGAAAAAGCCCCGCCTGCTCCGATGGCGAGAAAACAATTATTTTGCTCCATAGTCACCCATTTTTTCACAAGTTACATTCTGTACATTCTGATGGTAAAATGGCATTGTTTGAACAAGCAAATCGGGAGGCTAATTAACTTTCACGAAATGTTGTAATGCTGAATATCGCTGTTAGCTGTTTAAATAGCTAATGTTAGAAAAAATATATATAAATACATCATTTAAAAATAACCCAATCTGCAATATCCCTTCTAAACAACTTCCAATAATTATGACTACGCCCACTTAGGAGACAGGAAATGTGAAACCATCGGCGGGGGTCTTTGTCATAGTGCATAGTGCATAGATGCATCATCTGGTGGGCGGTGTTTATTCTAATGAGCCTGCATGTGACAGAAATCTGAATGTTCTGTTGGATCGCAGGTTTTCTGGCATAACCACACAAAAAAGCTGACTGGGTTGTCTTACGTGACAGTTTGTGGGTTGGTCGCCACTCCAGATAGCCAAATTGCACAAGCATTGAAATAGGAGTTTTGAATGATAGGTCCCCTTTAAGTAGTTACTTTTGGGAAAGGCAAGAATTACAGAGTAGCTTGTGGTTGTGCTGTTGTGGCCCGGTCGGGTGGATTTTCCACCGCCGGTCTCTTTCAACCTCCTTCCCCTCCTTTTCAGCAGCATTCGTTTTGAGAGACAAGATGATCACTTGTGTGGAGCGCTTCAGTGAAGCCGGTTAGCTTAGCTTAGCATTGAGTCTGGAAACGGGGGATAAACACGATGTATCTCGTCTATTTACACAAACAACAACTTAATCTGACTCTCGGGGGGCGGCATGCGGTTTCTCCCTATATCCTGTTTTTATTATCCATCAGTTATTGATGCTGTTGCACACCTATAACATCGATGCAATTTAAAGCGACAACAATTTTACTGATATATTCCTGTTCTGTTTGCTCAGAATAAATGGGTTTTGTAACTGGATTCTTGAGAAAGAAAATCCCACATTTGCTGTTTATTAGGATCATAAATGTTAGAAATACACCAATTCCCATCACATTGTTTACACATAGCCTTGGTTATTCTGTAAGAGAAATGCAATACATCCTTATTTGAAGCTATATGGAGACTTTGAGGGGCAAATATATGGAAGTACAAGTTTCATTTCATCTCCTTTTTGTGTGATGTTTTGAACTCTTCACCCCGAAACTGCATAGCTTCTGTGGAAGTGACATAATGTGTAGCTAAATATACGTTTCAAATGAATGAAAGAGGATTGCTAACGTGCTCGATTCAACGTTTCTGCTTCCCAGACGGTCAGAGGTGACAAGAGTTTACTCCAGAAGTTCTGAAAATGAAAAGCCCCCGAGACGAGGGGACAACGAGTCTTTGAAGCTGTTCCCCAAACACTCATCGTCTCAACATTATTGTTGACTGTTGTGATGTGGAATCAGACAGTTGACTTTTCATTGTGCGAGAAGAAAGAAAGCGCCGGAGGGGAGAGGAGGAGGAGGAGGAGGAGGAGGTGGTGAGAGCGGTGGCGAATAGAAGAGTTTGTTGAGGACAATAGCTCAACTAAGCAGGGCCATCTGAGATCTGTTTATTCTCTCCTTACCTCAGTCTCCCGCCACCCAGTGTTGATCTGTTCATTTCAGTTCAGTGATTCAAGAAGAGGCTCGGGCAGGTCCGACAGAATGGGACCAAGTATGCACACTACATACTAATAATTGTGTAATTATATTTGAGTATGTTTAATTTCTACCCCTTATTTGAACTTCCAACAACTTCATTGTCCACAATATGATAAATAAAGTCGATTTCGCTTCTAGCTAACTAATTCACACCACTTATCCCGTAATATTCTTTAAGGTGACTTTTTCAGCGCCAGTAATTCACTTTACTTTTCACCATTCCAGCTCTCCATCCATTCATTTTAGCGTTTTGTTTCAACTATTTATTGAGTTTCTTGTAATGTTGGCAACCTCTCCACGAACTGAGCAGTCGCGACCCCTCAGGTGATGCAGCCGACTCGATGTGGATTTGTGTGTTATCTAGACCACATGTTTAGCCTTACCCCGGCTCAGCCTGTAGTACTGCATGGAGTATGCAGAGGGGTTTAATCCGGAGCTGAAGTGAGAGCTCCTCGATGATGGACCCTGACCAGTGGAAGTGGTGAGTCACCCATCATCTGTCCATCGCGTTAGGCTGGGTGCTGGTGCAGGGCCCGGTCGAGGCCCCGTATCTCGCCGCTGAAGGAGCGGTGATGTCAGAGCTGTCACTGTTCCACTCTCTCAGCAGCACCCACTCACAAAGCTCTTGGTATTTGTGCGATCGGGGCAGGCTGGGATACAATTACAGCACTGATCCACTCTCATCCTTGAGCAACGTCTCTGTATTGTTAGCCCTACTGTCAAACACACAACAACATCTTCCCCCGTAACACTCACAGAAAGTTGATTCCACTCCTGTTCTTAACCTCCCTGTGAGATTCATCTCTCTGACGCGTTGTTTTTCCCACCAGAGCCAGAGTTTTTTTTTTTTGAGAACACCACTCTAATGTGCCGTGTACACGAATGAGTCAGAGCCACACATCTGAAGACATTACCACCCACATGTTATTGCAGAAAATGACGCAGATGTGCTCTTAAGCAACTTTCTTCCCTCGTCTTGTTGTTGGGATTGATAACGTGCGTTGCTGCTGACTGTTAGTGAACTAAGTGAGTCACCATTGGATCAATTACAAAGGTTACATAACAACCGTCCATTCTAGGCGTATGTTTACCTTTTCTAGGAACCAACTTCTTGGCATTGTATTCTCAATCCTAATGATGATTAAGAACAGCATTTAAAGTCTTTCGTTGATACAGTATCGTGATACAGGTTTGAGGATCTGGGGTTTGCTGTCCTGTTAACAATATGTTTGTGTTTTTGTAATTTTATCTTAAAATCCCCATACTAATATGTCCGGACAAACATTACAACATACTGATTGAAAATGCAATTTAAGTGCCAGAATCATGTCTAAATACAAGTTACTGTGTCTTGGTTATTGAGGCTATACTGCCCCCTTGTGGTAAATTATAGAACATCTTCACATCCATCCTGGATATATTGTTTCAATGGATATGTAGATGTGCTTAAAAAGAAACATTAATGGAAAAGAATATGACATGTTTTTTTTATTAATCATTATGGCAAAAAACATTGGAAGATCACCGAAAGCCCATTTAATTGGAGCACGTAATGTGACCGAGACATAACGTACTCTGATGTCTATTCTGATGTCTTCTAAAAACTTTAGAAGTTAGATGAGGACCATGATGTTTGAATTGCGCCATCAAGGGCTTTCTTGACTACCGTACATTTTTTATGGAATTAAGGTCCCACGAGGAACACTGGAAGAGGCAGGACTGAGCCTCTCCATAAAGGGTCACAAGATACATCTGAAGGATTGTAAGATAATGAATGGAGTTGACCTGAAACCAGCCTCGGCTGCCTGTGAGTTGATGAGAGCTCTGGTCAATTAACACATGGATCTATCTGAGCTGGGCAGGGCAGAGAGAAAGTCACTCTGGCCTGACAGATGGTGCTTAGACGGGCTAAGCTGTTTGCTGCTGTCTGTGGAGATTAGAAAGCAAGCTCACTCTAGTAATGTAATGTGATCTGTTTTCTGAACTCTGGAAGTTTTCTGAGCTCTTTCTGGCTTCATTTACCCTGGCATGTATTCTTTATCAGGCTTTTTCGCTGCCATTTGAATTTACAATCAACTCAGTGATTGCTGCCCTGTACAATGATGACAAAGCATTAATAATATTTTGAATGTGGCAATGTTTCTCCCACTTGCCACATCCACGGGTTCCCATTCAACCCATAGACTCACAGTTTTTTTTTAATCTTGAGGAAAGTTTTAATATATAATAAAATAAATAATAAAATCACCATGAATCAAAAAAATCGTAATATGTTTGGAGTTCGAGGTGTCTTGCCAACAAATCTCTTACAATCGTGTTCTCTGGAGAAAAATTGAAGACTGAAGAACATACTTAAACATCTTGGGAAGAGCTCGAGAGATTTCCTTAAGTTTTATTGCTTAGAATGGGTCAAGCCAAAAAAAAAAAAAAAAAAACACTGGCTCCTACACTTCCCATGATGCAGCAGGACAGAATCTTTTATTAGACCATCCTTCCCAAAAAACATCTCTTTCAAATTTTATATAATTCCAGTTTGTTACACAGACTTTTTTTTTTTTATAAATGTATAAATCTGCAAGCCCCAGCCAAAATGACCCTGATGACATCATCACTGAATTTAGTGTCCTTTTAATACGTCCGCTGTGAATCCTGAAATTATAGAGCGTTTGTTTTCTACTTCTAATCCTTGTGTTCATGGTACAAAAATGGGAAAAGGGGGGGAAATAAACACCAAACAAATGTTGAAGAGACAAACGCTTTTGGAAACTCTCAGTGGGAACTCAAGGAGAAAGAAACATACCAAATGACATCATCATTACAATGCTGAAGGCCAATTTGTTGAACCATATGGAAATTTGGCAACCTATACAAATGCATAAACACTATGATCACCGCAAAAGGACTGGTGTTGTTTACACAGCATAACAATTGTAGAGAGAATGATTGAAGTGATACTTTTGCTTTATTTATGTGCTGAATACAACTAGTCTTTAAAGATATCAAAAAAGTATATTTGACAGAGATACAAAGCAGAATTAGAAGAGACAGGAAGCATTAAAGCTGGAACTAACTCCTGGATTTTGGTCATAGTGATTAATCAGCTCTAGCAGATTGATGATGTTCTATTTGTAGTGTTGAAGACGTCCCGATGGTCGATATCAATTATTTTGGTTTGACGGCTTCCCGTTGATCAGGCCGGACTCCCAGCGTTGCCACAGAGGAGTCTTCTGTCCTCCCGCCCTGTGAAGTTTGGGCTCCTGCTGTGAAATAAGACAAGCCAGATTTAGAGTGGGAGATTAGCTCCCTTGTCTTGATCCTCTAAATTTGAGATCATTTTGGGAACCACTTGGACTAATCCAAGCCTTTGTAAGACAAATCGCTCGTGGAAATACTTCCAATCGAATGTCTTTTCTCAGGCGCAATGAGCCAAGATTAGTGTAACATATTAAAAATCAATTTAAACCTTAAGTTCTAAATTATACAGTTATCATTTAGTACACAGTTATGTAGAGCAGAACCTCCATCCTGTAGTGTTTCCCTGAATGAGCAACACATTGTTCCCGCCACTGTTGTACGCTAAACAACAGAACATTCTTACGGAACAATAAAGAAAACAAGCAGCTGCTATTTACAGTAATGACACCTGGCACATCACCTGCGTCTGCTCAGATTTCATCTGGTCTTTCTTGGAGGGGGGCGGCGGCCAAACCCGTTCCAGTTTCCCCCTCGACTGTTTCCTGACATCTGAAGAACGGGGAAAAACGGAGCAGGATATTATGAAGGGATTTGACTTCAGGCAGCAATTGTCCATTAAACCATTAAGGATTACACACATGTAATCAGACTAATCCTTACTTGTTTGTCTGCTCGAAACTAAGCAGCAAACATGAGCTGCTAACTAGCTTATACAGCAGTGACTTGTTTGTGTGTGTGTGTGTTAGCTTGTTTTGTGGGGTTACAAGCTAAAAAAACAAAAGTTAACGTCGAGTACATCCATTGTGTAGACCTTTTTGTTTCAACCATAATTGTAAGCAGCTGTATGTTCACCTCAGCCTTTGACTTGTCGTTTCGAGTCAGCGATATCGGGAATTTTCAGTCATCAATGTCATCTACCACTTGGTGATTTAAAAACTACTGACATGTCAACAAACTGATGAATAGCTTTAAATGCACCACCGTTGGCAGTTCATCAGAATGAAGATAGATTTTACTCATTTAGCATCTGGCTAGTTAGCTTGCAGCTAGCTCGTACCACCGTGCTTTTATGTTACACTGATTACAGAGTAGCGGGCGGGTGGCCAGCACCGGATCTAAACAAACCGCTCCAGGTACAACATGGCTTCAGTCATTTAGCATCACGTATGTGGCCGTTTGCTCACTTTCTCATTTTAAAACAACCAACTCATTTAGCTGACGTTAGCATAATTAGCTACCTAGCTACAGCTGATAAACTAGTCAGTTGTCTTTTCAGCCGAAAATTCGATGGTTGCCAACAAGAACTGAGAAACCCGTTTTTGTCAACCACCGTCTAAAAGCAGGGACCTATAGCTTCTAATGGGATGCAACCTTCTCAAAATTTACTGTATATTTGACTCTACAAAGGTTATATATTCAGTGCGGTGTCACAAGTGTGTTGAAACGTCCTCTGCGAAGACATCACAGCGTATTTGGTTCTACATTTTCCTACAGTGGTGTGTCATAGCTGGTTAGGATAACACACCGCTGCCTATTTGACCTTAAGAATGAGTCATTTCCTTCAGTTTAGGCCAGTTTTGTCCCCAGAGATATCGTGTTGCTGTCACATGCAGCTTCATCATCTTCACTGTGAGTCAACCCCACACATCATTATCCAGCCGCTGTGGCTGAAAATACTAGCATGTTGCTCCTTAATGACCCACTCCCTGGTTGGCTGCACTGCTCTGGATGCCCCCCCCCCCCCCCCCCCCCCCCCCAAGCTATCCTGCTGTGCATATAGGCAGCTGTAAGAAAAAAGTGTACATACTTTCAACAAGACCTATCAAGTGTCCGAATTGATTTGTATTTACACAACACTATAACGGAACCAGGACGGCCGCCGGCTGGAGCTGGCTTGCAGATAGCAGCGTTCATGTTGTCACTCAGCCCAGTGGCATCTGCTGACTCAGATCAGGCAGCTGCTGGAGTGATTCGCCCTTAACCACTGGTGACAGCGTTGACACTAAGTTGTCGATAAGACTCCTTAGATAACACTATGTGATGCTAATGTGGAGAGGCATTCATTAAAGTACTCAGACTGGGTGTCAGAAGGCCGGGATGTGCAATGAATAAATATCTAAGTGACTCTTATTAGACACGCTGGTATTTCCATGATGCATTTTAACAGCTTGATGGAAATAATCCATACATTTTTTTCATATATTCCGCTTATTTTTTCATAGCATCGTCAGTATTTCTGCCTGAAATATTAATTTTTGGGACATACGTATTAAAAGTAAAACTTCTACCCAGTTGGGTAGTTAGAATAGAAACATAGTCATAAAATGGAAATACTCACATTAACAAGTACCTCAGAATTGTACCCAAGTGTGGTACTTCAGTAAATGTATTCAGTCACCGTCCACCACTGATACTCATGTTAATGTATGGCAGACCAACCTGGTGCGAGGATGGGGTTGAACCGTGACTTATCCCCGTCTCCGCTGCCCCGCCTGTTCTCTCCGTACAGAGTGCTTCTCTGTCTGCGCAGCTCCTCCTCTCTCTCTCTGGCCTCCCGGATGTCCTTCTCTACTTCTGGCTGCAGGGCGAGGGCTGGACGCAACTTGAAGAAGGGGTTTCCTTTGAGGATGGCAGATTCTTGTGTGGCGTTTCCCACCCTGGTTTTGCTCCGAGCGTCCACAGCCGCCGTAGAGACCTCCGGGCTGATGGAGTCCATGCTCCTGGACAGGCGTGCGTGTTTGTCTTGTTTCGTGAAGGGGGAGAGGCGTGCTTTGTCTAGAGAACCGCCATTTGGGCTGATTGATCCGGAGAGTTCAGGACTTTTGTCAGTGTCCTTGACCAGCCTGAGGGAGTGTGCTCTGGAAACATAGCAACTTTTGAGTGACAACATCTCCAGGCTACGTGTGCGCTCCAGCACAGAGGGGTAAACGTGGCGTTTCAAGGGGGGTTTCCGGTGCCTTGTTGGACCCTCCGTGTTATCCTGCTGGAACGCCTCAAACAGCAGTTTTGTCTCCTTTAACTGGCGAACTTCTCCTTTGCTGTACCCCCCTGGGATCTTCCCCAGGTTGACGAGCACCAGCTCTCTCTGGATCTCTTGACTTATCTCCTTCTTCATCTTCTGCTCGGAGAACTGCCAGTCGCGTGGCTGGTCTGGGCCATCCTTGGCGGGAAGGGGCTCCAGTAAAATACTGGTTTTAAACGGGATCTCTAGCACATCTGGATTATCTGCGAGATTGAAGACGCCGTCGGCTCTCTGCAGGTTCTGCATCCCCTGGGCTTCCTCGTGGATCTGCTTCTCCGAGCAGGTTTCAGCGACTGAGAGTCGGTGGCAGGTGGCTACAAAGGGAATTTGGTTGGATGGGGTTTCATTGGGGTCGATTTGAGGTGAGTCTGCTGGTACCCAGCTGTCAGTCTGATCATCGTCAGAGTCTTTTAACTCTTCTCTGGCAGTCATGTGATGCTCAGGCATTGTGTTCGGAGACATCCCTTGACTCTCATTCTTTTTCTTCTCCTCTAGAATAATTTCTGATCCCCCATCCTCATCGTTGTCAAATCCACTCTCCTCCTCATCAACTCCACCTGTCCGATCAGCTTCTCTTGCTTTCAAATCATCTAGTTCAGCCCCAAGCTTGCCCGTTGTCTCACCTCTCGTCTCCCCAACCTTCTGGGAGGTATGAAGGCCCTCTGGTCTACATACATCCTGTCGCAGCTGCAGCAGTTGCAGACGCTGAAGCAGTTGATGTCCATGTTGGATGTCGGTAGCTATTCTCTCGGAGCCTTCAGAGATGGAGGATCGGGACACTTGCGTCTCGTTGGTGCCACTCTCTCTCCTCTCCCAGTTATGCTTTGTGAGGGTATAGTCCAACGATCTGCTGTCAACTTGCTCTTTGTCGTCATTGGACACCTCCGTTGGGATCTCTTGCACCTGTGGTTGATAAGTTGCTGCATGCTTTGTGCTTTGGTTGCCTTTGCAGAGCTCTGGAGCCCCGTTGGACTCAAAATCTGTCTGGCTATTTGTCTCCACATCACCGCAGTCAACACTTTCTGTGGTTAGTGTTAAGTCTGTCTCAAGAACAAAAGTGTCCTCACATTCTCCCTCTTTGTCAAAATGTGTGTCATTTTCAGAGTTTTCCTCGATGCTCGAAGGTCCCTCTTTTGGATATTTGTCTTTCTCCACATCAGTTTCCCAGCACTTTTCTTGCCCCTCGCTTAAAATTTCAATATCCTCAGGTTCGCTCAATTCTTTGTCTCCTGTTGTGTCATCCTGATGGTGGTTTCCAGATGGATCATAACAATTTTCCTCCATGGATGCTTGGTCTCGATCTTGAGTGGCGTCCTTATCTCTGGACAGAGAGACGGTGTCCATAGACTCCTTAGACTCCTGTGCTGTACTTGTTATCACTTCATCCGCCTCGCTCTGTGCTGCCATTAACTGCTTCTCACCGAGATGCCAGTCTAAGCCACCGGGATTATCTTTAGCCTCTGTGGCGTCAGCTGGCCCATTTGTAAGGGTCACACTGGAATTATTCACCTGAGCATCCGTGCTGCCCTCTGCGGGCAAAGAAGAAGCCACGTCAGGTGAAGGTGGTGGGATGAAGACGGCATCTGCGCCCTCATCATCCATCACACCGTAGTACCTAGCGATCACTGCAGGGGGCAGGATTTTGGTTTCATCTTGGGGCTTCTCACCACAGGTCACCAATGGGCTCTCTCCAATGGGCGGGTTGGAGTCCATCTTCATCCACAAACCACCATCATCTAGAGAGAATGGACCTTGAGGGCTGGGTCTGGTTTTTTTTTGTTTCCATGGTTACAAGCCTCGGGAGCAATGAAGGGTTTCTCTTTTGCTATATTGCCCTTGAAATTAAAATATAAAATAAGATAAATACGTAAGACTTTTTTCTTACTTTGTGTTTTGTTTTTGTTTTTGTAAAGCACTGAGCTGCAGTTCATGTGATGAAAGGTACCATATACTGTAAATAGATTCTTTATTATTTTTCTATCTCTATGTTTTCTATTTTCTATTATTAATGATAAAATCCTCTATCATTGCTAATGTAACTATCATCTATAAATACCAAAGACAATGAAACAATTATGAGTTCAGGCTATGAACAGGTAGTAAAATTAGTTTTTTACAAAACAGTCTTGTCTGTTTTTAAAAAAAACACAAATATTATCATCATATTGTTTGTGTGGGCATGGCTGACACCTGCTATATATAGCAGCATATAAGCACAAAAGTGAAAAACGGAGGGTCTTGAAACTCGTTTTGACATCTAGACCCTCTTCAAGACGGGGTCAAAATCTTATTTGAGATCAGGAGTCTTTGACCAGGTAGCAGTAGAGAGCAATGTTTGTATCAGTGGGGCTGTGTTTCTTTGTTGTTGTCCTCATCCTGTCATGTTAACGAAAACCGGTCGACACAGAAAGCCTGGAGCTTCTAGATAAATTATATAATATAATATGATTATTTAAAAAGCACTAAAACAATTGAGCGCTGCATCCCTTTCTCCCAGCAGGGCGCTTCTGTGTTGTTTCTCTGTGACTTTCCCCCCCAACTGTGACCTAGCACAGCCAATTCTGCTGACAAAGGGAAAGCGTAATCGGCTTTGCTCTGTCTGCTTTGGCAGGCACACCGTGTACCGTATCTGCCAGCCTGGCCGGCCACAGAGACTCTCATCATCTCACCAGTTTGCCTGTTGACAATTACGCTTTCCCATCATTCCATGTGGCACAACAGACCTCAACTCATCGGGTTAACGGCTGTTATCCGTGAGCCGCAGTGACTTTACTGTCATCCTCTTTAACTGGACCAGCGTTGTGCGTTTACACCCATGAATCACAGAGAACATGATATTTCCCCACTTTATATGAATATTTATCCCGGTATTATCCGGTTCCCCGTGCTGCAGGTTTAAATCTCCAAGTCTATATTTACACCTGCATTCAGGTGCTTAATGCCAGCTACACTGTATTTCAGGATTAGCGACAGCAGCAGCACACTGTGTATATACAGCTCAAGCAACAGGACATATTAATGCGCCTTAATGAGCTTAACCTGTTTGTGTTGTTGCAGAGAAGGTGCTATTCAAAACCACTCAAATGCCTGACGACTCAACTAATATTTATTTATGACACGATCTTTCCCTCGCTATGACAAGATAAAGCTTTCCTGTTAAGACCTGACACTCATGCATATCATTCTGTAGAAATGTTGAAGGAGGAGACCCACCTGAATGGAGCTGCTGCCGTCTCCCCTCGATGGAAATATGAATGATCCAGTAGATCTACTTAGTACCTGGACCTTCCTGTCATGTGAGCAAACTAAATCCTCTTCTTTGAGAAGCAGCGCACAGTTGAAATGAGCCGCGGTAGCATCGTGGTGATTAGACTGCCTCTAGGACATCCAGTTTAGTGGAAAGAGATTTGGAACTCCATTTAGTGTGTTTGGATGAAAATCACGAGCACAGTTCAAATCTGTGTGTGTGTGTGTGTACTTATTATTACTAAGTAGTTTTGTTTTATCGTCATATATTCCATTAAACATGTTGTATAACAAATGGCAGGGATAGGAATAATAAAACACTTAACAGATAGTTGTGTAGACAAGATTTTAGAAATGGGGATGACATTTCTTTGGTGTAACCCAACCTGCACTGAAAGTTTTGGACAAGCAACACACAGTTTCTGTAGTAATTTAACCACTAAATGAGAGAAAAAAAACACTTATTTGAACAGATTTCAAACCTAAAATAGTCCAATTTAAAGGTTTAGTTTGATCCTCTAGGATATAAGTTTGACATTCACGGTATCTAAAAAAAAAGTTGCACTAGCACACTGTAAAAAGTACACTTCCAGTTCTTTCTGCCAGAAAGGGTCTATTTTAATCCAAACTGTGATCTATTCCTACATTTTATCGAGTACCTTTGGTTGTATCAAACTAAGCCCTGAAAAATATCTTCAAACTATTAAACTATTAGTTCCAGGACTTTGACACACTATACACCTGAACTTGACTTAAAGTGGGGCTGAATCTTCATTTTCAGACTTTCTATCTTCCGTGTGGTGACGAGTGAAACGGGAGGCGGGGCATAAGGAGGAATTTGATTTGACCATTGAAACGATGAGCTCACCACCTTCTCAAGCTCTGTGCCGAGGCTCTGTTGGCAAGAAATAAACATTGGGTTTTGATATAAAAATACAAAGAAATAAATTGGCTGTAATCTTTTCTGCATTTATTGTTAAATAGGTCCACAATTTGACCAGGGATGTGATCCAAAAGGGTTAAAAAGGCATTTTTCATTTCAGCTCGACTTTAAGAAACTCAACATTTGTGAATGTAGAATACAAACTCAGGACCTTAAAAAGCCCACATTCTCATCCTACATGGAAGCTACAGCCCTGAGTCGTCGTGGGTAACAATTTACAACTTCAAAAGTTTCAAATATCCCTCTTTTTTTTAAATACATTTTCACTTTTGACTTTAACATCAAAGTAGACGCAAAGACGCCATGATAACTGTTAGAAATATTAATATCCAAATCTGTAAAAATATGCTTCTTCTGCTCTTTGGCTTTTTGCATTCGTAAATTGAACAACAGCAAAACATATTCCATATTTTTAACATTTTGCTGCTAAGGCACAAATTAAGTCCTCGGGCACATCGACGTTGGAGATGAGTCTGCAGGACAGGTTGAGGTTCTCAGCTTTGTCCACCAGAGGGAGGAAGTGGATCGTGTTAGCTGCTAACATGATGAACGTCCCTTTCTTTGTGAATGTGAAGTGATGGGTGCTCAGAGCCAAAACCATTGTGAGACCACACCAGGTGTTGGTCTCTTCTATCAGTCATTCAGACGGCGACGCGTAGCGTCACAAATCTTACAGATCGTGTCCATCGTGTCCTCACATGACAGAGCAACACTGACAGGCCTTGCGCTTGGAAGTGCCTGCTCCCTCTGCTGCAGTGGGTGAAGATGAATTATGTAGCCCCTCATCCTCCTCCTCCCCCTGGACTTTAACTCCCGCCCTGTTACCATCCAGGGGAATGTCCTGAAACACCTGGGACTCCTTCTCTGCCTGAGGAGGATCAGAGGTTTCAGGTCCTAAGACGTGTTCTTCTCCTTCCTCGGTGATCATCACTCGCTCCACGGTGAGCATGCCTTCGTAGTCCTCCTGGCCGTCGCCTTGGTCACCGTCGGTGTATCCCATGAACATGAGAGTGACCGGGCCTTCCTCCAACCTCAGATCCTCCACGTTACCGACCTCTCCTGCAATGTCTTTGACCGCCATGACGCCTCGCTCCTCTCTTTCATCCTCCCTGTCGGGGAGGTCCACAGCTTCCCAGTCGTCTCCTCTAGAGCTGTCCAACTGCATACTATCCTCCTTTGAAACAGCATGATGGGTAGAAAAAGACACCACCCTTTCCTCCGGAGCTCTGTTGGCATCTACGTGCTGCGTCTTCGCCTCCGCCTCGTCCGCCGTGATGGTGACCTCATCCAGCAGCACTTTCATACCAACCCCATCGACGAAGCTCAAGATCTGCCCGAGCTCTTCAGTCGAGGGCTGAGCTCCCGATCCGCCGACAGCGTGGACGCTCTTCCTGCCGTCGTCGAAGACGGCGGTGGCCGTCGGAGCGCCGGGCGGCGCGGACAGGGGCGCCACAGACCTGACCACGGTGGCGCCCGTCTTTGGGTCTCTCTCCACCTGCACTGCCACCATTCCCAGGACTGCAGGATAAAGACACATGTTGGAGATTTGTCAAGTCCTTATGGGTAAAAGGTGACGGGTGCAAAGGTTAACGCCCGGTCAGGACCAGAGCGTGTGTAACTAATGAGTCGGCACTATAAGCCAAACGCAGCACGCTTCTTACTCCACAGCCCTCCAGCACACATAAAAAATGAACAAACATAAATAACAACGTGGAGCTAAATATAACAATGTTCTCAGGCCTTTCACCTCAGACCCATCAACTCTTACCCTGAAGGCAGAGCCTCATTAAATAGAGGGACGAATGCAAATAACTCACTGTGGAGCCTTCCTTTCTGTATATCAATATATATTCATAACATTTCTGTTTCAGCACTGCTCAGTCACATCATCACAAGCACAGCTTTAAAAAGCCATTTAGTGTTTTATAGGAGCTAATCTGCACACGTTTTATGGAATACATGACCTCTGTGTTGGCTGATGCCTTGTCTTTAAACTATACTAAATACTGAACATCTACATTTATGACAACTTACAACAGAGTCACTCACCTGATCGGCCATCTTGCCCACTTTCATGAAACATCCTTTGTGCCATTTGTATGGAGAGGTGATCCTCTTTATTCACTGGGAAAGAAAACATAAGTTCTACTGCATTTATTACAATGTATGTCAGGCAGAAATCAGTATAAGTTCAGTGTTTGTTTTCATCTTGTTTGTACGATCGATAGTTCACGCAAAAAGGAGATTAAAGAGTTAAACAAAGTCTTATTAGTTTGCTGGAGCTTTGAATGTGCCAACATGACGTCAGCATGACTCCGTGTTTCTGCCGTACGCTGCCTGAGAGGGCTCGGCTGACCTTTTGCCCTCCTGGATGTAAGAGACGGCGTCACACTTGGAGCAGAGCCGTCTCTCAGCCGCGGCTCCATTCTGTCAGCCCGATTTAAATGACTATTCTTCAAGCACGGACTTAGTTCTGCTAAATTATCATGTGTCAGGAGAGAATGGAATGTGGGCAGACGTAGTCATGAGAGTGACAAAGAAGAGATGGAAGCTGATGGTAAGCTAATGACGGCGGCGGCCCGGCTGACTCCTTACCTCGTACGTCCTCGTCAGCAGCGGCCTGCGGGCAAAGAAAGGAGACAATTTAAGTGCTCTCCACGGTCAGACACTTAACGGAGAGCCAGAGTCTGCAGCTTTAAACACACGCCTCCCCCCCTCCTCTCCCGAGAATCTTTCACAGTCATCATCGGAGAAGTGTGTGAACCGAGCTCAGTCCCGTCATGTTGAGGAGCCACTTCAGCCGCGCTGTTGGCTCAATGTGGGCTTGTACAGTGAAGCGGTAGTTTAAAGAGTTTCAAGCATGCAAGATACGATGAATGCAGGCTAGGGGTCGGCAGCGTTATATCAACATTCATTTTCATAAATGAATCTGATTTTATTCCATCCATATAGGCGATGTGTATACATGGCAACATTTGACATTTTTCCCCCTTCATGAGGATGATATCTGAGGGCGCTATACAAGGAGGATGCCACATCTAAGATGCAATCATTAAAGTGATGGTTGGGAGTAAAATGCACCCTAGGTCATTTCCACCATGACATCCAGCCAAACACCACCTCGGAAGCCGAATGGCTTAGTACTGGCACTAATGGTACATTTTGTATATCTTGTAAATTACCCCACTGATAATGCATGGAATGTTACCAAACTTCTGCAGTAGTACACATAGGGTCTGTACTCACAAAACGAGGAATTTGAACGTTTGTAAGTACATCAGGAGTTTATTTAAAAGAACAAAAGAACTGCTAACGCTAACGCTGCGCCGACGCCATTTCCGTGTTTACCAGGCTGTTTCCGTGATGCGAGTTTCACGCGAGAGTATGAAAAACACTTGTTGACCTGATAATACAAGCATTTATAAAAATTCTGCAGAACTTTTTCATACTCTCTCGTGAAACTCGTGTGACGGCATCAGCTGGGTAAACACGGAAGTAGCGTCTACGCTGCGGTAGCGTTAGTTTGCGTTAGCAGCTTAGGATAGAAGCTATCAGGCAAGTGTTCTTTTAAATAAACTCCTGATGTACTTACAAACTTTCAAATGCCTGGTTTTGTGAGTACAGACCCTATGTGTACTACTGCAGAAGTTTGGTAACATTCCATGCATTTTTAGTGGGGTAATTTACAAGATATACAAGATGTACCATCGTGCCATTACTAAGCCATTCGGCTGATAGCCCAATGTTGACCATCGCTAAAAATGCTTTGTGTTGCAATGTGTTTGGCTGGATGTCATGGTGGAAATAACCTAGGGTGCATTTTACTCCGAACCATCGCTTTAACCTGAGCAACCTTCCAATGTTCATTAGGTCTAAAATTAACAAGAAGAAGGCAACGAGAACTAGCCAATCAGAGGCAGAGTAGGTAAGGTTTTTGGTTTAAACTACCGTAAATAAAAGGCCACACGACTGTCAAAGGCTGTGAAAAACCCTCTCTTGCACACTTATTGTGATAGTTATAATGTTGCCTTAGAATAATATCCATGCAAACTAAAAACAAGGAGGCCGTTAGTTTCATCGTTCACCAAATTCCGGGCTAAAAACTCTGTGTTGATTTACTCACGCAGCGATAAATCATTATGCGGCAGCGCCGGTTCTCCATTTCTTATTCATGATACATAATTCGAAGCACTCACATCCCAGCTGTAGAGGCTCGTAGATTCTTTTCTGTTTGCTGTAACGTTTATTTATTTAACACTCGGCTGCTCGGGATGTGGCACGAGGCCAAACTGAACAGCATCTGAATCTTTTGACATAGGAGATCATTTTGCCCCTCATTTCATATTCACCTCAGTCGAGTTTTTCAAAATGTGAAGCCTCTGAGGGGGATGCGGTGCGGTTCATTTCCTCACTGCCTTCACAGCAGCTCAAATCCTAAACTACGTTGAGGCTATTTACAAGATATCTCTGACTTTTCCAACTGTATTTTGCAACCTGGATATTGTAAGATGAAATATTCCGTTGTCCCAGAAGTATGCGATGCATATTCACGGGTGTTTGAGTCTCTCTAGAAACATCTGCCGACCTCACCACAAAGTTGACAGATTCTGTGTTGTGTTCTTGGGAGGCTCGTTCCTCTTCTCTGGCATCAGCTGGCTCCTCGTCCTCGGGCGTCTCCTGACTTTCACTTGGCTCCCTGACACACATCGGCATGGGTGGAATAATTGTTAGCATAAGAAAAATGCACATTAGACCAAGAAAAAACACTGTGTGTGTGTTTATGTGCATGGCTATAATCCATCACATCAGCTGTCACATGGCTGCCTCCTGTTTGATCTCGCCATGGTCAATATAGAAGTGTATCTGTGACGAATATACCGCTCCATGGCCAATAACATCTTTAGAAACGCGACCCTTGCGTTTCTGTTATCTGTGTGCCAGCAGAGTGCAGACTAAATAGATTTAAATGTGCTTTAACATTGTCAAAGTGTGGAGAATGATCTGTTAAAACGTGGCTCACGCTGTCGTGCGCTCGACTGCTTCGTTCTGTGGCGGCGGACGGTGCTCGCCGCTTTCATGGGAAGGAAGGACGGCAGGTGATTCGCTGAGCCACTGCTCCCTCAAGTACTTCCTCTGCATGAGAACCAGGATGACAAAAGGGAAGCATCATGAACAGTTCAAACAAAAGTCAAGAAGGAAATTACAATTCACAACGACCGACCGGGAGAAAGTCAGAGTATCACACTGACGGCAGCCCTGCTCAGCTGTGACTCCACTGTCTGCGTCCTGTTCCACCATATTCCACCACAGAAAACAAGCCGCTGCCCTCGGAGCCGCTCCGCCTGCGTCAACGCCGACCAGAAGCGATCATTCGGGGGGGATCGAGACACCTGGCAGCGCTCTTCTGCCGTTTTGGCTCGAGGCCTGTGGGTGCTGCCGCTTTGGATCTGGCCGAGGATGAGTAAGGCGGGCAGACTGCTGTTGTCTGAGAGTGACAGTGAAAAGGTGTCACGGCCTCCAGGCGTCCTGCCCTCGTAGTTACCACACAATCTGTCACTGTGTCCGACTAAGCTGGAGTGACAATCTGGAACTTGACAAAGCCCCGAACTCCTGATTGATCCGACGCATGTATTCATGTGCTCTCATGAATGCCGTCGTCTACTCTGTGCTCATATTCTTCCTCACATTTAGTCGCCACGAACACGAAGGAGGCGTTGTTGTTCCTCTAGGCTAAATCCCTCCGCCGCCAGCGATGCACTTGCCCCGAGGCAACGGGAGGTTGGATGAAAGCAGAAGTGTGGCACTCTGTTAGTATGCACTCTGTTTGTTAGTATGCACTCTGTTAGTATGCACGCTGCAGCACGAGGGTTGTTGTGTGTTTACTTTCAGGGGAGCATGTCCTGCAGCGAATGGGATGCACATGTGCAACCAATCAACCGACCCACGTCAAAATAGTTTCTGTGAGGAAATCCGAGGTCATAATGGAGTCCGGGTGACCCCACCCAGAACATTAGAGCTGGGCGTCGGCGAGCAAGCAGCTCAGTTTGGCAGAAGTCAGAAGACATGACATAACACGAGGGTGGGTCGCAGTGACATAACACAAGGGTGGGTCGCAGTGACATAACACAAGGGTGGGGGTCGCACCATGAAGCAGCTGGAAATGAGGGAATAAAAGATGGCTAGATTCCAGCACTCAGGCTGTATCCGAAACCGCATACTATACTGCTAGTACGTACTGATTTGGCCAAAATGTAGTATGCAGTATGCAAACAAAAGCAAAATCTGCAGTATGCGAAAAGTTCCCGGATGTCGTACTGATTCGGAGAATATTTCCAGTATGCATTCAACCAGTCTACTCTGCCTACTGTTTCCCACAATGCAATGCGCTGGAGCCTGGATAAATCGAGTAATGACGGAGCAGTACGGCGTTTATATTTGTTATATTTGTTTACATAAGAACAGTGCATAGGCTACTTGATTATTGTGACGAAAGCTATATAGGTACAATAGAAATCCAGGCTGTTGTACAAAAAAGTACTCTGTTAATTCAAACGTTTTTTTTATTAATATTTGGTGATTTCTGTACATGCAGAGCTCCCGAGATTATACTGTATACTGTCCACTACAAACAGCGGTTAAGATAACTGGCTTGCTGTCTCCCCCGGGACGACGACGCATGTTGGCCGGCGGAACACCTCTGGAGACGGGCTGCTGCCTCTGAGACGACCCGCTCCTTCCGGAGCTTCACTTCTCCGAAAACATCGAGGCAAATTACTAAACAGCCGTCATTTGGGTAAACTAACCGCACATTGGGGATCTAAACGGTTACTTTCTCGCATGAAAAAATATTAAAATGTAATAAAGTGACATAATAACAGCGCTACAGCGGGAAATAAAACAGCGTTTCGCCTGTTTTACAACTACCGCTGCTGGTCGCCACGAAATGCATTCTGGGAAACTTGCATACTGCATACTGCGGTGTGAACGGCGTTGGTCTGCTGAAGTAGCATACTGAATCCCACATTCAGTACGCAGTATACAGTATATACTAACGCAGTATGTAGTAGGCAGTACGGTAGTATGCGGTTTCAAATACAGCCTCAGTGTCCGCGGCGTTTACAAGAAAGAGCCGCCATTACAGGAATGTTTTGGACGAGAGGATTGATTCCAGTCTTCCATGTCTGCTGGGAATGTGAAGCTGGTAGCAGGTGCTGGCAGGTGGATTTTGTTACCAGAGGCGGGCTAGCCGTTTCCCCCCCGTTTCCAGTCTTTATGCTAAGCTAACTGACTGCCGGCTGTAGCTTCACGTGTTTCCTTCATGTGAGAGTCTAACTTTTAACAAGAGATTGAATCAGTGGTATCTTAAACTGTCTAACTTTTTCCTCTGAATAGTTCGGGGGTGGGACCACCTGGGAAGGATTTGCTTCGATTGGAAAAACTTAAAACAGCATCGCTTAAATCACCTTTTCTTGAGCCGTCTTCAACCGCTCCTCCTCCGTCTCCCTCGTCAGCCTCGTCTCTTCTTCCTGCCGCCGACGCCTTTCCTGGTGACGGGAGAAAAGAGTGAAATCCTTGAAGAGGGAGCGTGAGGGAGGGAAGGAGAAGAGACTCTCCTGTCACCGCTGCTGAGGCGTGTCATCAAGGAGATGGGCGCTAAGTAGCAAACTACGAGGTGGTTATGACTTTCAAAGTCTATTGAGAGAGAGGCACCACTGTGGAAGAACAGCTGATAAGGCAAGATGGTAAAATTCACTGTTTAAAAGCACTTCAGGCTCAATCCCAACTCCCTTCACTTTCCCGCCGCAGTTATCACAGTAAATGTAAAAATGCGACAGATTGCCTCCTCTGCCTTCAGATTTCTCTAACACTCACAAAAAAGAAAATGTAATCAATATTCTAGGAATGTTATCACGACTTACCCCTCACTCATAAGGAGCCTTCCCGCTCTTATCTCTCAACAGCAAAGGAAAGGTGAATTATTCCAACAACAAAATGAAAAGCAGCTTAATGTGAACTAAAAGGACTGTAACTAACAAAAGAGAGGACTTGATCCAATAGCCCTGTACTTATGGTGGTGGGTTACACCCGGTTTTTTATAATATGATTCTTTAGTAACACCCCTTTGCAGTCATGGTCCCTGAAGACAAGGACTTCTTCTGTATGAGAGAGAGAGAGAGAGGGAGAGAGGGGTGGGGGGATATTTTTAGGAGACGTGGCCGACGGATTAAAGCGAGGAGATACAGCTGGCGGAGTGCAGGGATGCCTAAAGAAATAGTTGAGTGACGCAGCACATTGCATGCATGCTGACTCGGTATGTGTACCACTAATGTAAGCTGTAAACACGCCGAGCCCCCATCCCCCACCCCCCACCCACCACCCCTCCCGGTGAAGTGGGTCACTTGTGTTTAAGCCCATGTTACATTAGGGAGAGGTCTAAAAGGCTCCACTCGGGCCCTCCGTCCATTCGTTTCACAGATCACTGATCACCACAAAGTTAGCTCTCTGCTCGCTCACTTCGGGCGGTGCCGATCAAGTGGGACCGCTCCACCGAAGTGACACGAGACGAAGACGGCGCGGCGGGATCATTTTGACATGATGCGAGGGTCCGAGTTGGCTCAAGGCGCACTGAAGTGGACGGTAAAAGGGCAAAAGTAAAGAGACTAAAAGAAAAGACATTCTCACCGTGATGGCTTGCAGCCTTTGTTGGTAGTTCTCTGCCTCAGCCATGACGGGCCTGCAGAAGAAATACAGCAATCATGTAAATGAAACGGGGACACATGGACTGGTTCTATGATGGATGCAGGTAACAGGGTATATTACTGTTTAGTTTACATTAAGGTCTCAGTTTTCACACTAAAAGCCCGAGACACATAAACTGCATCACCATGACGTTATTTTAAGCGTTGATGGAGCAGCTACGGTGTTAGCATAGCCTAGCTCCGATCCGAACTCCAGAAAACAAGCATTTTATAAGTTGTTAGCTTGTGGTCTTCAGTCACATGTGAGTATGTGGGATTGACTCGTCATAGCGGGGCTCTGTGGCACGGAGGGATAAACCAGAGTGGACTTTGGCTCCACAGACGATACTTTGATTGATAAGAAATGATTCCCAGCATTCCTTTGGATCAGCCGCGTTATCTCTGGCATGCCAGCCACGCTGAGATGAGAGGACACCTCTGTTTGCTGCAGCCGATTCAGTGATAAGCCGAGGTCACCGAAAGGAAAAGGTGTCCCTGCCAGCATTCAGTATCTCAGAGCCGGACTCCTCTCCACAACAGCGAGGAGGCAGGTTGATAGAATTATTGATTGATGGAGGAGCACTCATTGGAACAAAGAGGAGGCCGAGTGGTAAAGAGACTCCACTGTACTACAGATATTGATCAGTTTCACACCCTGACTCCCAGATGAAGTATCTAAACCGTTGCCAGGACCAGGCTCAGTTTAGCTGGGCACAGTGGGAGGGAGACATCTATAGATAGATATAGCTCACATTCCTCACACATTTAACTTGACCTCTGAACTTTTCTCCAAGCGCTCCGGGCAGTAAAGTGTACTTTAGCTCCACCTGTCGCAATCAGGTTTCATAAACTGTGGCCCTGGAGAAACCAACATAAAGGTCGTGGGAGAAGAAAAAAAAATTCATTAAATGCTGCTCATACTGTGACCTGGAACAAACCAATTTTTTTTTAACAAAGTTGTTATCTATTCAATTAAATTTTCTCCACAGACATTAGGATGTGCGTTGAAGCTTAATATAAAAGCAAGGCTTCCTTGGTTCGTAATCCCGTGACAGACTTCAGACTTCCTGCGCTCGCGTTACATCAAAGCCGCTCGCCGCGGAGCGCCGCCGCCTCTTTGAAGTCACAAGGCTTAAAAAGCCTTTGAGATGTATAATAATTCACCATTAATTACTGTTTGTTAGTTCACCACAGATAAGGGAATACCGAGTGCAGCCTGAGTCAACTAGAGAGCCTCGACTTCACATCTGAAAATGAGGTGACGGAGTCCTCCGTGCTTTTTTTCTGACCCAGCGTGATCATATGGATCAGATGTGCCTTACAGGGAATAAGTATCACTTTAAGAGTATTACACAGAGGATAAATGACAACATTACAGTGTAACGCTGGGCTTCCCAACCTTTTGAAATTTAAAAATAATATACGTCTTCTTGTCTCTGCAAATAATTATTCTCTATGAAGATATGGTTGACAACTATTTATGGTCATAAAAAGTCATATTTTGAATTCTCTTTGTTAATGGTGCTGTGGTAATGGATGCAGGTGGAGCTCAGAGAAGATCTGAATGAATTTCAGAATAAGAGCGCATGTCAGTAGGGTCCTGGGCCTTGTTGACGAGGCCAGTTGCAGATGGTAAGAGGTTTTGGTCCTGATCAGAGGGAAGTGATTCAAAAAGTTTGCATCCGGGAGGGGTCGGCCACAAACGGGTCAATGGGGGCGCGTGGGGCTCCGCGATGTTCTGAGGTGCAGCTGTTGTACAGGGGGGAGAGCGGAGGGGAGATGAGGGGGAACAGGGGAGGGCAACTACTTATACTCATATGGTGGCTAATGCTAGTTAACGTTGTCAAGCTTTAGATAGATATCACAGAGTAACTGCCATCACTAACCGTTCAGTACACTTTAATTTGAAAATGCAAAAAAGAAAAGGACTAGTTCCAGCCTCTCAGTGCCTGCAGATATCCTGTTTTCTCCACTGTACATGTTTACTAATCTCCCTGTTGTATGTGTGACTGGTTTATCATGCATATTGTACATTTCAAAGCTAATTGCATTCAGTGGCACATTTTTCCTCCCGTGTAGATCTATTCGTCTCATTCATCCATATTTATATGAATCTATATACACTTTGCTGTTTGCTGCGTTTTGTTGTCTCGGCTACGACAATAAAATCCAAATCCCATAAATCCTTGCAGCCAGGCTGGAAAATCTGGAGGAAAGCCTCCCCAGAAGGGTGCGGGCGGTTATAGCAGCATGCTAATGCTCAACAATGATACACTTCACAAACATGGGAGGCAACACAAAAGGCAGTCGTTGTGAAGTGGAACGCAGCAGGATGAGTTGGAGCGCTGTCGTGTTCCTTCGTAGTCTCGCTGACAGAACTTTGTCACAGAACGCCGAGTGATCTCATACGCGGAACGGCGGGGATCAAAGGAGACGCAAAGATCAAGACAAATTAGATCCGTGACACGCAAACAACCTCGGCGGACTCCACCGGTGGGAAGTGCACTGCGTTTCTGTTTTTGTGACATATGAAGGAGGAATAACGAGGAGCTGCGACTGTTCGGGAGACGAGGAGCCCCGCTGGGAGTACGAGAAAGAAGCTCATTGAGAAGCACAAGGTCACAGGAAAGCCCGGGGGAACTGCCATCTCCTCATGACAGGATCCTGAACGCCTCACGTGCACACACACAGCGGCGAACACACCGCCTCGGAGCGAGGGCGGATGGATACGGTTGTGTGCGCGTGGTGGGTGCGTCGCCCGGAGGCTAATGAGATCAGAGACGGGCGACTTGGGCTGGTTGATGTTTCGTTTGGCAGCGCGGCGAGTGTTTTCACAGACGCCATCATTCTCATGGTGGCCCCGTGGAAACGGCCTTACATGATGGATGCTGATCATTTGAGACCGTACGTATCATTTCCTCTGGAAACACTGAGACAGACCCGGACAGCGAGACGACCCCAGAGCTAGACGACAAGAAGGGCCAGAGTCGTGGTGAAGAGGATGGGAGCACGAAGATGAAGGCAATGGATGTGCATTGAATTCCATGGAGGTTTGTGACCCAGGAGAAACCCCCACGGTCCAAAGAACAGAGCTGCAGCCGTTCAGGAGGCCGCCACTTTGTTTCTATGACGCAAAATCACTCGAGCGACAAAGAGGAGTTATATTATTGCGTTTAAAAATAATATCAAGACCAGATTAAACCACCTAAACCTGGAGGCCAACACTGTTAAACTGAAGTCTGGCTCACCTGTGGATACACCGCAAACATTTCAATGAAACAAAAGTTCAGGCTCCTCCCACTGCACGTTCACACCAAGCAAGTAAAGCCCAAGTTATGCTTCCGCGTCGACACAACGCAAGGGGGCTTGCGGACCCCTTACGTCCTTGCGGACCCCCCTTACGTCCAACGCAAGGGCCTGACGTGCACCTCCCAAAAATCCTAGACGCGCGTCGAGGCGACGCAACACCAACGCAGCGGCATTGGCTGTGATTGGTCCGCTAACTACATCCGCTGGAGACCGCTATCCGGTTTCCACTCATAAACACCGCCATTTAAACTTTTAAAAGGCTACTTTTATTGTTTGCACCTCGTTTTATTGTTTGCACCTTCTCGCTTTTGCACAAAGAAATAAAACACCAAGTTCTGAAAAATTGTGGACGTTTAAAGCCGGAAAGTAAACAAATAGGCTATAACGAAGCTAACGACGATATACGTCAAGAGTCTCGGTCGGTCGGTCAGTCTTTACAAAAAACATAGCGCCCTCTACCGGTGTGGCATTGAATTGCATTTCGACACGTAAACCCAACGCAGAACCATCACGGTCTCCAAGCAACTGCGTGGCCGTTGCGTTGCCGTTGCGTGATCACTACGCGGAAGCATAATCGGGGCTTAACTCATGTTTCAGTGTTTATCGCTGCCAACCTGACATTTACATTCCATTAGAGGCCTTTCTGTTATTTACTTTTTGTTATTTATTTGTTTTTATTGACAATATGCCAGAATTTGAGTGCCTTTACTGTTAAAGTAAGAATTACATCGTGTTCATCATGTATTTTTTTTTTGTACAAGTGTAACCGAGTGAAAACATCCAGTGCTGAGAAATGCAGCAGTTCTTCAAATACCTGTCGACCGCCGTGTCAAAACGCCCAACTTTACAGCCGATATCCTGTTTACGGCCTCGTAGCCTTGAAAGTTGAGCCGCGGTTAAAAAAGAAACTGAGATGTTTCAAATATCTGTCCGAGGTGTCGGCCTGGATATTTCATACGAGCTGCTGCTTTCACACATTCTACAGTCGGGAACAATGCTACGCTTCTGCTTCAATGGAGCTGAAGGACATGCACCTAATTCATATTTCATAAATAAGCAGAGCTGAGAATGCCCATGACTTATTTATCAACACAGTCTCATTAAAGAATGAAATTCAAAAACATAATTCCCCTCACCGTTAAAAAAACACCTTCACCTTCCTCACAGTGCCGGCTGTCTCTACCTTTTTATCGCTTTTGATCTTCTCATCCAAACCTTTCTATTCAAGCTGGAAGCTGCTTGCAACAAGTGAAATGTTTACCGAGGCGGCTGATGCACACAGTTAGAAGTGCACACGGAGTATTGTGTGCAAGCCGAAGGAAAGGCAGACAACATGGATTACAAAGTCTGTGCTGCTCGCAGGAGGGGCGGCATCTCATCTTCCCCAACCTTTCTCCTCCTCGGGGGTTCAAAATGGCCTTTTACAGCTGTCACTTCCCGTTAACTGCTCAGGTCGGGCGAGAAGTGATGAGAGTGGGTGTGAAGTGTTTAAGCATCGGTGGTACACGAGAGCCCAGCTGCTGTCTGCTTCTGCTTTTAAAGGTACAGTCACGGCGTGGGATGGGACGATCATCTGTTAACGAGATGATCGTCCGTATCGTGACGGGCGAAATCTGTCTAGTTCGATATCATGGTGTAGATGTGAAAAACTCTCTTTTTAAACCCCAACCACAAAGACGTGTTGCCCGGTTACGTGTGATTGTGACGTGAAGTAACTGTTCTGCAGTTTCTGTGAGATCCCAGTGTTGATCAGTAACGGGAGAGTTGTTCTCAGCTGACACCAGAGAGCCTCGGATGGGGGGGGGGGGGGGGGGGGTACATGACACACACTGAACGCTTAACTGCATTCCAGTGAGGCCAGGCATCGCTCTCTCATCACCCGCCGTGCTCGTGTCTGTTCATCTATACATTGACATCCCGTTACATCACCTCCTTTCCACACAGGTGACTCCGTCTCGTTGCGTGGGAATATTGTGCTTTGATTTCATGCTCGGTCCTCCTCCAGCATCAGATGGGTTTATTTGTGCAGACGTGTCATCTCGCGGCGCAGATTGTGAGCCGTCGTGTGTCAGCGTGACTTTGCTTCAACATTGGCTCAAATCAGCATCAAAGCTCCGGCAGACGCTGCTGCTGCTGCAGATGGCTGCTGTGTGCTCGGCTGCCTTGTTTGTCTGAGCGGCTCTGTCGAGTGCTTGTTAATTAGGAAGAAGGGACGCCGGTGCTTCCCCAGCGGGGCCAACGCTGCCCCCTGCAGCCTCACGCTGTTTAACCCCCCCCCCCTCCTCAAACAGCAGATCAGTGGAACGCAACGCCGCTCGCTGAGTGCGTTGCTGCTCCCTGTGCACGCTCAAACTTTCTCCAAGCACTCCTGCATGTCTGAGTCTCTGCTGGAAAGGAATATGATGTGTTCTCTAAACCCTGCTGTAGTCGGCACAGAGTCGGGGAGCAGCTGTCATCATACAAATGATGTGAAGAACAATGTAATGTTTGGACAACGTGCGGCCAGCTGTTTTTCCCAAACTGACCTGGCTACAGTCTCTGCAAGTGTGTGTGTGTGTGATGTAGGAGCTCACACACTTATCGTTGCATGGCGGCGTCATAACTGAATGCTGGGGGTCATCACCTCTGGCAGGCCGTTATTTAGATGTTGCCATGGTGCAGCCGCAGCGAATCCAGCTCGATGCAATAACTCAACCAATACAAAGATAACGAGTGGAACGGATGAATCCAACACTGCGCAGCGATCTTCACAGAGCTCATGAAATCAGCGTGCGTTATTGGAGGAATAATTGAGCGTTGCACTCGGGGAGGCGGAGATGCCCTACATTTCCAGCGGAGCGCTGTCAATGATTAAGAGACCTACATATCAAGCAAAGCGATGCACAACTAAAGTCCAATCTGCTTCTCTAGATAATTGTCATACACCGTTTAACACACATTGTACATTGTCGATACTTTCTCTGGCTCGTCTTCATCTCCTAAAATAACTTGACTTTGCTTCGATCAGAAGAAGCTGACCTCTGGAGGACCGCTCTCACAAGCCTCTTTTTCTGGATTCAGCTGAATGCATGACTGCAGCTGCAGCCTCGGCTGTCACATTTATTAATCACACAGCAGCTGGTTTCATTTTCTTTCAATCGATCTCCAAATTGCCAATCAATACAAAATGTTACAGAAGATGAATGCCGACGGGGATCATTATTTCTATAGCGCCGGTGTGATGGCACGTTTTCTTTGAGCTCCATTAAAACCACACCGCCTTCCAATGAAGCTAAAAATAACCAGCATGATCAATGTTAGTCAATAAAGCATCACTAATAGTGATTGCCGTATGGATGATGGCATAAAAAAACTAATAATATACAGCAGGGAAAGTAATGGACATTTCTTTATCAGCACATTAAAGAGCCCAAAACCATTTTGCAGCTGCAGCCCAGAGACACCGACTGTCTCCATCATCACTCACTTCTATGATATAATATAATAGAATGGACTCGAAGTATCCAACTATTCATCTTGAAAAAGAGTGTACAACCGCTGGTCACTAACCGGTCATTATAGACCATCATGCATTGCCCTGAAGGGAAAGTGACAGAGGGAGGAGAGAAGAGACAAATCTATGAAAATAATATATTTAATGTGATTTGTATTAATTTCACTATAGAGGGGCTAAGCCACGCCCCTTCCACTGTTCCCCATGGGACCTTATTTTGGGAGAAATATATACACATATGGTGTTTGTCAATTTAAAATAGAATTTTACAGAGAGAGAGAGATAAGGGCCCTAAATCACTAAATCCACCCCTGCAGAGGCCACGTAAAGCTTGGAGAATGAGTTTTCTGTATACAACATTATCTCCTGTTTGTCGTCGTGTTGGCGAGGTGTCTTTATCCGTACAAAAGCAGAGCTTTCAAAGTCATCTCGGCTTTAACCGTCTTCCGTTCGCTTGCCGCTGAATAAAGCTGATGTTTGGGGCGAAGACGCTGTAAGCCTGCACTACCTCTCTGTGGGATATTTCCCTCCCGTTGAAAGAAATCAAAGCGGCGCTGCAGCCTACACACCGTGATCACACGCACCCAATCACCCACGTTCTTCAAGGGAAACGTACGGTTTGACCGAACGGGGCGCGCTGATCCACCCACAAAGTCGCGGGAGGGACGCTGGCTCTTCATCAGCTCGGAGCGCCGACATGCAGCATGCACCGAGGCCGATAGACACGACACACATGAGGGCCAATTATGCAGCATTGTCCCTCCGTCCTCCCACGCCAGCTGCAGAGTGAGCTCTGTCTTCTTCCATCTGGCAGCGCTGCTCACTTCTTGTTTATTCAACTCGGGACATGGAGTGCTGGGGGGGGGGGGCACACAAACCCAAATCTGATCTGTGAAGGAATGTGTCTGTATGTGTTGTACCACTGCACTGCAGGCTGCCCGTCAGCTAAATCTGTAGACGACAGCATCGCTCCAGGTGGAGAGAGAGGAGGAAGAGGCTTCATTTAAGCTCAACAACGCTCTTCTGTTTCATTTTTACTCCACAGCCATGTTTGAAGCTCTTGTCTGCCCTTCACTTATCCCCCCGAGGCAGGGATCAGATGTTCACCGAGTCAAATAAAACGGCTTCACGTCGCATGAAAAAGGATTGCCTTTTTACTGAAGGTCAATATATGAAGCTAATTCCAGTTTAAAGGGGATTAAAGGAGCATATAACAAGCATGTGTTAGCACATTAAATTGCACATTGCTGATGACCGTTTTCGAACACATGCCAGACATTTAAGTGTGGTATGATGATTGAATGCAGAGGCTTGAAGATTTCATGCAGATCATCCGTAAAAGTAAATATTTAGTCCACCTATTTGATGTCTAGTTACTCATTTATCCAAGTTGCATCATGGGGTTGCACTGGAGCCTGGAAGAAGTCCATACTTCACCCTGTGATTCAGTCGTATCAACATGTGGAATTTCGGTTGGATTTGTTCCCATTCAACGTTCATCTCTACATCTGAAAGTGGTAACCAAGGCAGCCAAATCATCATGGAACAGACTTCCCTTGTGTCAACGTGTTTAGGTGCGTTTCAGCACTTCTACGGTGAAAAAAATGATACAATTCAAGTGCTCAATACACATTTCCCTTTTCCAAATTTGTGGTTTTCTAGTATTATTATGCCTGCCACAGTGAAGTAGTAGTTCAGTAAAGAACACTCTTGAAATACGATGTGCACTCAAAATGCGGATTATCTTCCTCTTTTGGAGTTTTAGAAATGTGATCCTTTATCAAGTGTCAGCAATAAAATGGGAAGGAGGGAAAACTATTTTAGGCAATAGCAAAGATATTTCTGGCCTCTGCTGATGCACTTTCTTTAAATAGACGTCTGAGTCTGTGTTCCTCAGATCACTTCATATTTCTGCTTCATTTAGATTTCCACTTTGCTTAATTCTTCGCTGCTTCCCTTCCTGTTGTAAGATGTAAGACAAACTACCATTGAGCCTTTTATTAGAGCCTTAACCTGGGATCCATTTTAGAAATTCAGCGCACTCTCTGGCCCCGAGCTCATTAAAACATACAAATAGCTGGTAACTGACCTGACCCATATTTTGAGGGATACAGACTTGGTTTAAGCACTGATCTAGAGAGACGCTTGGTGTTGCAGAGGGGCAATCCAGCTAAAGGTTTAATTAGGTTGATTAAATGTAGGAAAGAAGAACACATTTTTTACAAAAACACTGGCAGTGTATTATAAGGGTTTATTTTTATCTTTAAATTGTGTGTTGGTAGATAATTTGTAGTGCTTTAACTGCAACTATCGATTGTTCTCATTATCAATCTGATTTGGTATGTAAATTTCAGAAAATAGTTCATCTCAGTTTCTTAAAGTCTGAAACCCAAAGATCTTCAGTTTAATACCATATATTGCAAGGGAATCCATATTCTCACAATATTTGAGAGGCTTAAACCAGCATCTTCTGCCATTTTGCAATTAAAATTCAACGATTCTTCGATTCGTTTTCTAATCGATTAGTTGACTAATTATTGCAGCTCCCCAAATGTTCTTTTGTCTATGAGGAAAAGGAATCATTCCTTAGCAGATGAACGTGGAGTTCCTCAGGGGTCAACACTGGGCCTACTGCTGTTACGCTTGAACGCGTTACCTCTAGGCCTAGAAATATGGAAATACAGCTCATGTTATCACATGGAGACCTAAACGTTAAGAACTAACTGGTTGAATTCATTAAAGACATTAATAATTGGATGTCCTATAACGTCTTGCAGCTCAGCACGGACAAAATCTGTATTCTTCATCATTGGCCATTAGTGCTAAAAGAGAAATTCATTCTCACTAATCTGCCCCTGGAAAGTACCACACAGGTCAGACATCCTTGATCCTGACCTTAATTTCCAGAACCACGTCACTGACGTAACAAGACTGGCCACAGTCCAGTACTACATCATTTTTTTATCACTGAGCTAGTGGGCTCTGATTGCACATTCAACATCTGAATGAGTGGACAATATTTCCATAAATGATGATTTATGAGCCCCACACTGACCATATCTGCACCGCAGGCTTTCCCCTCATAACTGGGTCACCTGACGAGAGAGTAATGGGCGTCTGGGACGGAGGGCCTCA
This sequence comes from Eutrigla gurnardus, assembly GCF_963514095.1. Lineage (NCBI taxonomy): Eukaryota > Metazoa > Chordata > Actinopteri > Perciformes > Triglidae > Eutrigla > Eutrigla gurnardus. The sequence continues at coordinate 16,211,481 of NC_139931.1, read as the reverse complement.
TACATTATGCAGAGTATGAGAGCGGTGAAAGACAAAGAAAGCGGGAGATGTGTGATTGTGACAAGCAGCTGGGAAGAGAGCGATAGATAGTGTCTAAGACTGTGAACCTTATTCCTTGTTGGTCCGTAACCAGTCTAAAAATGACAGCTGTGGTATCTGCATATAAAGTGAAACAACAAAACCAGGGCAGAGGTTTTGTGTCCCGACGGTGAAACCATCATGTTGCAAATGTGATTCACGGGTCAGAAAGTGACAGCTCATTGTGTGCTGCAGGCCTCCGCAATACTTAGGTCTTTTCTTCAGCATGTCAGCCTGCGTCTTCTTGTAGCATTTTAGGCCACATGATGGACATTCACAGCCTGGGAGGTTTGGCAGGGACAGAAAAAGAAAAAGGTGGGGGAAGGGCATTTCGGGATAGTACCCAATGCAAAACCGAGGGATCCGTCAGTGTCGGTGTTTTCTGAGAAACCTGTCAGCTTCCTCAACCCTGGAAATAACCCATCAGAGCAGAGCAGGGTGGGAAAGAGAGGTGCTAATTGATCCGTCATCGTGGACAGAAACTCACCTGAACCCACCAGATCAAATTACATCTGTTTTTAAAGCTATATATATATATATATGTATATATATATATATTCAAAGTAAATAAACTGAACTGCACACACCAACAAAGTATACAAGAACACATTACCCAAATGCATTGAACTCACTTTAGTATTGCCGACCTAATTGACTCTAACAAACAATAGAATACCATTCAAAGCGTGTAGTAACACATCCCACCCATTAACATGCCAGCATGATTCTATTGATGCCAATATCTGTCTTACGGTCCACCACTTTGGGCCTAATGAAAAATATCTTTTAATTTACTAGACATGTATAATAATCAGAGGATGAATCCTACTGACTCTTAGCATATCCAACATCCAGCAGCAAAATGAACTGCAGTCAACGACCCATGGCCTATAAAGGTCCTGCAGCCAACGATGTGCTTGACTCAGTTTGCTGAGCCCTGAAGCTCCGCCCCCACTGCTGCACAGAGCGCCATTTTTTCAAGCATTGTTATAATTGAAAGTGTGGCGTTTGGTAATTTGGGCCTCAGCAACGAGAGTGTGAAGTAGATCGAGTGATCGCTTCTCAAGATATGCGAAGGACAGACAGAGGTTCTTAGCTTTAGTTAGATGGAGAGCTCTACTCGGGGAAACTGACGTAGGCCCCTGGGAAATAATACATTTGCTGATATAGAGGCTTGTTGTGGCCCAACACTTACAGCGTCTGATGATCAATTTAATCTCTAACGCTTTGTGCTGCCTTTAATTTGTCACCCATCTGTAGCACATTTATGGCAGATCTGAGTGTTGAAATAACAATAGAAAAATTATTTTATTCTCAACTGAACTCGGATATTCAAAAGCCAATCAGTGATGAATTCCTCAAAGTGGGATGTCAGATGATATGCAAGGATGTGGATGTTATTCTGTTGTCCTGCTTACCACCGTGTACTCACCCAACTGGACATTTTGACCCCATCATGCAGTTGAGTGTGCTTGGCCAGCTATAACTAATCGTGCTTATACATTAAAGAGCTGTGGGCACACCAAGTCTGACAGTTCAGATCCTGCTTTATTTCCAGTAAGACGCCGGTTGGGAGGATTTCACGCTGACCTACAACCCTCCGCCCCCTCCCTCGTGTCACCAACACTTTGAACTGCCTGTGTAAAGTCCCGACGCGGCGGGAACGTTTTTTTAAAGATTCTGTCCAGATGGAAGCGTGAACAACTATTCCCTTCATCTCTCTCCCTCTCCCAGCCATCCTCTCTTCATCCTCCGCCCCCGCCGCGCCATGTCCTACGTAATGAGGCGCTCCGCTCCAGCATGCGGGCGTCTTATAGTGAGCCTCGGGGGCGCCAAACCGGATGCTCGTAATGCTGTCAAACCCTGCGCGTGCTGCAGATTTCGGCCTGCACACAGCTCAACATGCCGACGCATATAAACTCATGGAGCCACATGCATGGACACACACACACACACACTTCTCAAGTCAATTTTAGTCATATCACAAATCTGTACAGTAGGGGAGGGAATCACCAGAGGCCCCGCGATACGATAGTATCACAAACATTACTACAGTATGGTCCAATCCTTCTGACTTTACCGATGACATCATCACCATCACCATACATCACAGACAGGCCATTACACTGAATCAGTGGAGCTTGATGCAGATGCATCAAACCCACCCATCTTTTCCCATCAACACCCATCATCGCCCTCACTATGGGTAATATATATTATTTAACAGCGATCACCTGGTTTTAAAGTCACATGCCATTAAAGGCACACTCTGGATGCCGTGACTCAACTGTGCATGTGCCTTCCCTAATCCCAATTTAGGACCAGAGATTGTTTGCAGCCCTGATGAGGACGCTGACAGTGATGCTGATAGGTGGTGGTGGGCCCGGTCTGCAGCAGCCACCACCTTATTAGACTAAACGGGCTTCCTGTGCCTCTGGCGACAGGCGACGTATCCCACGGCAACTTGTCTCCTTAACAGTTGGGTCACATTAACTCCGTCTGCCGCCGTGGACTGGAGGTCTTTGTTGTCAGTGGGGGGTCCACTGGAGGGGATGAATTGCAAGTCACCCATGAATGACTTGTTGTTTACTGGGTGGTCAGGACTGCTATTTTGGATGCAGACTTTGTTGTCCGTTTGCACCATCAATCTTGCATCTGCATGAGAATATCCAGCAGTGTCCATGGGACTCCATTGCACATTCACTTAAACTTTAACTTTGAGTTGATTCACGTGATTCAGTTGTGTGTTGGTGTAATAGTATTGTAAATAGTCCAGAGCTTCGTTTTTGTGCTAGTTTGTGGAAATAAATCAGATGAATTTGGGTGGAGACATTACTCTACATTTTCTAGAATAAATAAAGCGTCTTACCTTTCACACTTGCAGATGGCAGAGTTCACAACAACTCAAAATAGTGAGTTTTTTTGCCAACAGACCGCGTTCATTTAGCCTTTGTCTCAGGTGCTGCAGCGTCCTTCGTCACATGGAGGCTTTTCAGGACTTTCGGAGCCCAAATTGACCACAAGTTCACAGACACGGAGAGGTGGGAGTGACTTCAGCCTGGCGTGTGTGTGTGTGTGTGTGTGTGTGTGCGTGTGACTTCAGCCTGGCGTGTGTGTGTGTGTGTGTGTGTGTGTGTGTGTGTGTGTGTGCGTGTGTGTGTGTGTGTTTGTTTGTGTGTGTGACGGGGGTAGACCGGAGCGTGGCGCTGCAGACTGCGGTCATTAATCACGTAGAAAGCCTCAGCTAACGCCAGGACAACGGGACCGTTATCTTCCCTGTTGGCTCTCCCTCCACAATCCTCGCGCTCCCTGAGAGCAAACTTTCGACCAATCACAGGCGAGCTATCTCACACAAATCCCGGTCATTGGTCGCTGAAAAGGACCGACAGGCCACGCAGCCGCTGAAGCTTGAAACGCGTTCACTGACACCTGGGAGATCTCAGTGTCAGTAACAGTCTTGTGTTTTAACACAGTAGACGTTGGAGATCAACCGCCCGCCCTCTGGTAAGTAGACGAGATCAGCAGCAGGAGGAGGAAACTAAAAGCTACAGAAAGTCAGACATTTTTTATTATTTATAAAAAATTATAAACAAAAATCATATTCATTCATATTAGTTCGTAAATATATGTGGAAATGTGTGTGTATTTTATTGTATTCTCTCCTTTATTCTTTTTATGTCTGCGTCATAAAACACGCCGCTATTACTCCTTTTGATAAGTGTTGTATAATAACCTTTATATTATTATTATTATTAATGGATACAATATGTTTTTTGACAGATTAAACCTTTATTGCACAACAAGAGCCTACAATCGCGTGTTAAATATTAAAATCACACAGAAAATTAGCATTTTCGACTAAACAAGGCTCAACAATTGTTGTCAAAACTTCGAGCCAATCAGCTCTCAGATGAGGCGACAGTCAGGCATTTCCCATCATGCCCTGTGTACTTGTCAGTGGAGAGTGAAGAGGCTGGAAAGCCAGAACGATGAGCTTTAAAGCAATCTTCCATTGATGCTATTGAATCACTATGGTTGACCCCACTCACACCGTTACACCATAATTTGATCCTTTGTTTTTGTAAAAATATAGATTTTAGACCCTTCAGTGTTGGCTGGTGGTTTTCAAATAAAAGGTCCCGGTCTAAGAAGGGCCGTGTCCTGGGCCTCGTTTGACAAATAGGATTCATCCTCATGCAGGTTTGCTACCTGTCACTGACATCACTTTGCAGCGTCATCCATTGGAACGAACCTCCCTGTTACCCTCCCCTGCCCGGAGTCGCCTCCATTTACATCTCATTATGAAAAGATTGCCACTCTACCTCCACGCTCTCTGCTTCAGGACCCCATCTGGCGTGGTCACGATGACATGCATCATTTCCACCCCCTCCCATGTGCCTGAGGGCTTTATAGCAGGTCTACACGGCCGGGGGACCACTCCGCTGGTCCCGTGCCGAGGGGCGGGGCCGATGTTAGCCGACAGCAGCGGGAAATCAAATCACATGAGATGGAATTTATTTTCCAATCACAATGAAAGAGGGGAACACCTGCTGTAGCAGTACTCCCCTCCCCCTCAATATGTGCAGAACCGGGTCCATGACATTATTAGTAATGGCATAGAGCGAGACATTCAACATGACGAGTATGAAAGTAATGCAGCTATGAGAAAACACGGACCTGAGACAGGAGATGATGTTGTAAGAGAAGTTGGCTTGAAGTAAATGAGACTCTTGAGGAATCTTGAGCTATTTTATGTGTGGGCACTTACATATAGTACACAAGTTAGCCAGCTCTTCACAGCAGTAAGTGATACACAGAGACGTGATGCAACATAAATGATGCTGTTTGAGAATAATCCAAAACAAGAGCTTTGTCGAGTGTTTAACTGGCAGAATTAGTGCAGGATCAAGTGGGAGGTAAAGACAAAGGAGAAGCGTAGGAATGTGGTCCTTTGTTGTCAGGCTGATTAATGAGGTGCCCCTGTAGACCACAGCTGGGGCTCCTGGCATAATGATACAGGGGTGTGTGTGTGTGTGAGGGGGGGTTGTGTTTGGAGAGCTGTGCGGGAATCATGCGTGGTGGTATTAAGGGTTTAATGTGTGTTTCTCTGCGAGGTGAGTTTAAGTGATGGGCTTGAAATTGTAAATCAGGGTTTTACACTTTGGGTTTGACATTGTCAAAGATAGACGAAGCTAATGGCAGCTAGCCTGCCTTTGTCTGACGGTAATAAAAACCCATAGTATATGAATTCCAAGTAATGAATAAACAGTGTCAAACAGTTGACATATTTCATTCCAGCTGGATACAATAAGTCACGTTACGTTTGAAATAAACTCAAATAATAATGGGTACATCGGGAACGTGACGGGCGGACTCTCATCGGCACGTTTTCACAGCTTTAAAAGCTTTCTTCATCTCAACATCAGCCTCACCACACTGGCCAAACATCCGGCACGAACGCCCGTCTGGTGTTGAACCGACTCTGGATTGATCATCTGAATTATTAAAATGAGGTCTACATCGCCAGTGTGCAGCAAAGGGAGGCATCCAGCTGTAGCGAGGATCCCGTGGATGCTCGTATTCAGTCGTGCATGCATGCAGCGCGCATATACAGGCATTACTGGACTTATAGGCTAGCTGTGCATGAATGAGTAAATGTCATAATGCGTTCAGTGCATATAACTTCCATCCCATTGATTTAATGCATTTTCTGTGCATGCTTCTATATGCAAAGGCCAGGTTTCCGCAGTAACAACAAATGCACACAGCAAGAGCTCCTTTAGGATCTTGGTTTTCCTTTGCCCTACTACATCAATCTAGTCTATATGTTATATAGATCCTCTGTCCTCTTTTCTCCTTCCATCAGTGAAGGACAGAGTTTGGGGGTTTGGTTGTAGACTTGAGGATGGTGCGAGCAGCCAGGGAGGGGGATGGACGGAGATGGAGCAGGGTATACGGCCCGGGAGGAGAGTAGACCCATGGGACGGACATCCAATGTGCTGTAAACCATAACGACCCCATAACTGGCAGATTTCTCATTTCCACGACGCCCAGGCCATATCTCATTTACCGCCTTGACAATCCCACCGAGACCCACTGGAGGCAGGACGGCACACTCAGCTCTGGAGGAGGGGGAGCTGGAACAAGCGAGGAGGTGATTTGGAGGAGAACGCAGATTAATTCCATCCACATATTATTTAGGGACACAACCCCAAAAACTCTCCCAACCTTTGATCTGATTCCACTTATTCCGACTCAAGATTAGGATTGTGAATTATGGTACATTTCCTTTCCAACCTCGTGAACCATCTCACCAGAGCGGTGAGGCGTTCTTCCCCTCTTTCTCTCATGATGTATTATTTTTCATAACATATACATCATAAGTCTAGGGGCTATAACCGTCGCTGAGGTAATGTTATATTAATGAAGAGTGGGCAAGGCAGAAGCCACCAGCAACCTGGCTAACAGAAGCCCCTGAGGTTAACCTCCTGATTCATTTAGCACCTCTGGGTGTCTCTGAGCTGTAGGAGTCAACCTGTCCTCCTGTTAATGTGTGCACTATAAAAGAAGATGAAACGCTCCGTCAGTGATGAGGTAGATCAAATAGGTTGCTTCTGAGCAAAGCTGCGGCGCTCTGTTTTCAATGAGGCACATTGTGCTTTGATGTTTCACGTTATTTTTCAGCATTTTTATTCCGAACTTTAATTTGTAACTCATTAAGGCAAAACGTATGTGATGTAGCATCCCAACATTTGCCACTTAGCTTAGCGTTCATTTTCTTGGTCAGCTATTTGGTCATTAATACAATAGAGTCCGGCATTGGAAGCAGTTTGGAAAAGAGGAAGAATCTCATTTCGGTTGCTTGTATCAGTGATTTCATTCTTTTGATTACTATCCAAAGCTCGTGATCATAGGTGAGGGTTGGAACTACCTGAACTCCTTCACTTGGGGTAGTGACTCCCAGCCCGGAGGGCACCATGACCTCAGACTTGGAAGTACTGACTCTCATCCAAACTGCATCCCACTCGGCTGTAAACCTCCTCAGTGCTGCTGAAGGTCTCGTTCTGAAGGAGCCAACAGGGTCACATCATCTGCAAAAAGGATGCAATTCTGTGGTCCCCAAACCGGACTCTCTCCTCCCTCCTAGCATAGCTTTCCTCTTTCGTTCCTTCAACCACCATACTTGGAAAAGTCAGCGATATTTGAAGAGGTTCAAAAACCAGTTCCAAGTCCTTCAAAATGCTGTAAAGAAGGAGTGTTTCTCCTTCCGACCAGAAATGTGGGCTTTTCTTTTGGGATATGCCTCTCTACTCCAGCTTTGCAAACTGATGGCAACGCACAGAGCTGGCCTTAAACAGGATTTAGTGGCTCGTGTGTCCCAAAGTGCTATAAAACCCCAAATGAGACACATTCTGAATGTGCCGTTTCCCAAAAAATGCTGCTAAAACCCCCAATAACATCGGCATATCACAAAGTCCATTTGGAATAAGGCCTACTTCAGAATATCCAAAAGGAATATGATGTTTGCGTGACCCTAATCAAATACAGAACCCCGTCATATTCAGGTTTATAGTGGAATATGAGTGTGCACGTATAGTTGCTGACTCACAGTCTCACGTGCACTACTGTCTGGCCGCCCTCTTGCTCCGTTACCTTGTGATGGTACAAGTGCGTCAGGATCCCCGGATCAATAGCCGTGTATCATTTACACACATGGAGAGTGTGTGCTGAGCTGGAAGCTCAAACACACACACACACACACACACACACACACACATCTGCTGCATCCCTCCTTCTTTCCTCTAATGTGTGGGTCAGGTTCATGTCCTCTACGTCCATTCACGAGGAGGGAGAGAGGAGGGAGGGAGGAGGGAGGGAGGGAGATAAGGGGAGAGATGGACAGAGATAGAAAGAAGGGGAGGGAGGGAGAAGGAAAACAAGCTTTGAATACAAATGAGCTGACACACATAATGCAAGCCCTCCCTCCCTCCCTCCCCCTCTCTCTCTCTCTCTCTCGATCACTGTCTCTCTCACACACACACATGGATGCACTCTTACTCTCTCACACACATGTTCTTGCGCTCCCCGTCTCTCCTCATTGGACCGAACGCTGCACAGGAGGCGATTCCAGCCACTTGATTTATTAGTCACCGCTGGTTGTTGGAACAAGCTAATTAAAAGGAGGGTGAGCCTGAGTGTGTGTGCGTGAGTGAGTGAGTGTGTGTGTGTGCGTGTGTGTGTGTGAGTGAGTGAGTGTGTGTGTGTGTGTGTGTGTGTGGAAGGTTTGGAGACAGAGGCGCCGCCGTCTCTCACACTTCACCGTGGACCAGGAGGGGAGAGGAGACGAGGAGGGAAAGAGGAGAGACAGACAGACGTGCGGAAGGAGATTTTCACGCCGCTTTTAACCATCATTCGATCTGACATGGCCACCGCATAGGAATCTGGTGCCACGGCAACCGTCAGCTCGGCGACGAGGCATCAGGGGTAAGGAGGGGAGGGGAGGATGAATGGATGGAGGGATGGCAGGTTGCCTCTCCTCTCTTGCATGCCGGGCTGATTTGAACCGCCACAACTCAACGGCCGTGCTGCTGGGAGCCACTGTTCTCCGCGTTGTTGTGCTCTTCTTCCCGGGGTCCTCAAGTGTCACCGTGGGTGTGTGTTGTGGTGCTGGTGGTTGCCGGTGGGTGCTGGTGGTGGCGGCGGCGGTGGGGGAGTGTCTCTCTGTGGTGCTGTGTGTTTTTGCAGTGGTGTTCCCCCCAAACAGAAGCCCTAATTATCCAGCAATGGGTAAATCCTCCTCTCCCAGACTCAGTCCTATTAATAGCAGGGAAAGAATGCCGTATAGTAAGAGGAGTGGGATGTTTGTTGATCGCTCATGACTCAACCTGACAGGACGGCACCGGTTGTGTCAGAATAAAGCATATTGTTTGTGGTTGGAGGCTTCCTGTACTGGCATGGAGAATATATATACGCGTGAGTTTGATGAAGCACGGGACGTGAGTCGAGGAGAGCAGTGTGACAATGTCAGGGCAAAAAAAATGGCCACACACACACACACACACACACACACACACACACACACACACACACACACACACACACACACAAATTCCAAAGCAGCATGAGAGCTGAGGGATGTGCAACAGTGACAGCAGTGGGCTGCAGGTAAATGAATAAAGACTATTTCCATCACTGCCCCACATTTAAAAATATTCTGCAGTCAAAGTCTCTAATATTTAGGTTATGGAAGTACTGACAGTTAGTGTTTTAACGCTGCGTTGCTGCTGCACCTTCCTCTTATGTTGCTGCTGCTGTACGGACGGGGATTTATGCACAGAAGGGTTTGTGAAGAGCATTGTTTGGCAAGGCAGAAGTAACTGGAAAATCAAGCATGATCCAGATTGTTGTGCCCAATTAGCCTTTGTGTGTGTGTGTGTGTGTGTGTGTGTGTGTGTGTGTGTGTGTGTGTGTGTGTGTGTGTGTGTGTGTGTGTGTGTGTGTGTGTGTGTGTGTGTGTGTGTGTGTGTGTGTGTGTGTGTGTGTGTGTGTGTGTGCATGCCCAGGCGTGTGTGCTGTATGTCCTGGGGCAGTGTGGCGGACTGCAGAGGCAGGAGAGAGGACATATGGCTGCCTGGGTCTCTAGACTCTCTCCCCTTTGACTGGAATCCTCAGAGCAGCAGCACAGGATCCACATGTCCTGCTACACACAGTGTGTGTGTGTGTGTGTGTGTGTGTGTGTACTGTCTCATCTCCACCATTTTGATTTCAGTTCACTCATGTTTTTCTTCTGGTGTGTTGTGTGTCTGTCTTCCCATCATGCACCACACGTCTCCGTCTGTGTTGACGGCTTGGTTTGATTTTCTGATGCATAGACTATCCGATGAGGCCTCCCATTCACTTGGTCCTGGCTAATCAGATCAAAACCAGCTACCTCGTAACCCATAGCGTTTGGCAGTAGCATATTACCTTACAGCGATGGGATTGATATTTAATAGTTCCAGAGTCCTTAATCGTGCTTTCAGCTCCAGCTGTGAGGTTACCGTGGCTAACAGGAAGCTAGCTGTTGATGGTCAGTAAACACATCCAAACCATAAGCCACCTTGTTAAACCACAATACCTTGGTGTGTAAAACTCACAATCACAGATTTTTTTTGTGGAAAGAAGTTGACATTGGCACATCATCACCTTTTAACTTCATACAGTGACCGTGTAAGAAACAGTTGACACATCCAACCGTCACAAAGCAACATTTTCACGGTTAGAAGACGGTGTGTGACCTGGTAGACACGAGCCCAACATTCTCCCTCTTTCAGCTCTGTTTTTGGTCCCTACCAGCCCCTCGGGGAAATACCTGGCTGTTCAGCTGCTACATGCCCCACGGTGCACTTTTTGGTGCTGGGCAGGAAGTGAACATTGCTTTTTCAGGTTGTTCTCTGAAAACAGTTGCCTGCTGTAGCCAAAAAATGACCCCGATATTCCGTATCATAGCAACCAGACGTAACCGAAGCTCTCAGCTGGAAAAACGCTCCCAGGTGGAGATTTTCAGAAGAGCGCCTGCCGTTTGGTGGACACTAAGATGTGACTTTAAAATGTTGAAACATATAATACACATATAATAATTCAACTTGCATGTTTAAATATATATAGACAACGTATGGCTCTCTACCCTTCAGGTAGCTCTCGAAAAAGGTTGGTGACTCGTGACTTGAAGGTATCTGTGACAGAGCTGTGCAAAGTAACAAGTAATAAGTAATTTATACATATTTCACATCCCAATGCTGATTTGAATGCTCCTGACCTCATACGAGGACGGTAAGATTAAGCCTCGTGTAAGCCTCCAGCTCACTTTCTAATGTTCTGCATGCTGAGCCGTTGCCAGATTCTCTCCTACTAATTAAGCCGCAAACTTGTCACCCAAATCAGAACGCTTGCGCCGGAGGAAAATTCACTTTCTACCAAATGTGCGTGGGACAGCTCCGAAGCCCCCCTGGAGAAAACGAGCCTTATAGTTCCCATTCTTTAGATGGGATCGTCCTTCAGTCGGCGTCCCACGTATCAGTTGTTCATCATCTAAAGCTTTGCCGCCTCATCTTCTCCCATAACACTGTTTCACCTCCAGGAGAGACACCGCCACCGACTCGTGCCTTCCCACGGAGGGAGTGAAAGCTACATTTCCCATCAGCCTCTAGTGGAGAAGGAACGGGAGAGCGATCCTCCCTCCGTCTCCTTCTTTCTCTCCTTGTAGGTTTCCGTTACCTGAGGCTTCTGCTTGTTCACCCTGACAGCTATTTTTTTTTATCTTACAAGTCTCGCGCACACACACAGTCCGACTGAGATGCTCTAAAAGCAGTCCTGGTTGGCACGTGGCGTTGTTCTGAGGGCTGCTAAGAGCGGCTTCATGCCTTATTCATCCCTCAGGCCTATTCTCTCCACCAGCGTAGAAGGAATTAAGAGAAGGAAAGCTCTCTAGCACACAACGCACAACTCACCAGCAAGGATAGAGGTCAACCCAACAACTTCTCCGAAACCAAAACTAAATAATTTCTTCTCTCCTCATATCATGTGTGTCAGAGTCCACGTCTTCTGTTCTATGTTTCAGCCTCGTGAAGGCCGACACTAAATTTAGCCGAGCCGTTTGCAAAAGTGTGACGGCATCGATCCTCTGTGAGGAAGCTTCCCTTTTGAACTCTGCAGTACAATGTTATCGCTCTTCTCTGTGGGGCCATTCTCTTTGACCAAGAGCAAGAAGCGAACTTTATTACTTCACCTTAAATATTCATTCCTGTTTTGATGGGGATTCTTACTGGGTTTTTGCCTAAAGTAAGTTTAAGCTTTTGTTCTACGATATAAGAGTCAGTGAATCCCCTCTTGTGAATTGTGAAGCTTTTATGTGTCTTGAAAGGTGGTTGCTAACGAGTGGCTAAATGACACGGCAAAGCTTCATCACGGCGACTCGTTGTGTTTATACTTGCGTCACGTGACCGCGCTGTAGGGGTTTATAGCCTTTTACTTGGTTGCATTCACATTTCAAAAATCATAAAAGTGGTGTATGGTGCAGATGTGAAGATTATCTGGCTGAACAAAAACCTCGAAGCAAACGTGTGTTTGACACCAAGCTTATTATGTACAATAATCGAATGGGGAAACTCCTGTCGGCTAACCAGTGCGATGCTAACTATCTGTTGTGGCTGGCTAGCATCATATGTTGCAAGCTTGCTAGCATGTTACCAGTTAGCTGGCCGGCTACGGCACATCTCCACTTAGCTCTGCAAACTGTCTTTAAGCGAGGACTCGTGAATGAACCGCGCCACTGTGGCGTCACTCCTCACTCGTCATTCCACTTGTGAACTATGTTTCAGTGTTGCACCGAGGCTGTTCTCCTTGAACACAACGCCGAGCGCACAGACGCGGGTTGTGACATAGTTGGCAGGATTGATGTGGATTAATCTCTCGCTGCTCCTCGGGGCGGCGTTGATGCATGATGCCTCAAAATCCCAAAATAAGTAAAGCAATTTGCGACGACTGCAACAGTAAACTGTAGAATGCACACAGCCCACGGTGCTAAGAAATGTGCTGTATTAAATATGAATGGATGTAGCAAATGCAGTGGGTAAACAATAAAGATGTATCACGGCGCTGAATGAAAAATGAAAAACAAACGGCTGACAGCGGCGCCATCGTGCCGAGAGAAAGATATGGAGGGAAGCCCCAGATCTGTCCCAAGCTCATTGGTCCTGATTGGATTTCACTTAATCTCACACTCGTGGACTTGCCCTCAGGTCGGCGCTGGACTAACCTGCCTGATCCTCTTTCCTTCAGGACACGGAGACGGCGAGCTGGACCGAGGGGCGTTCAGAGCGGAGAGAGGGATGGCGGCGGAGGAGAAGCCTGGTGTGAAGAGCAGCAGCTCCATCGTCCCCTGCTTCCTGTTTGTGGAGGTAAGAAGCTCACCTGCTGATGTAAAATAATACAGGCTATGATGTATTTCCCCATCATATTTGTGTTTCTGGCGTTCCCACTCGGTTTCACGCACGCCGCCGTGCTGCAGCACCGCGGGCTGCGAGGCCTTTGCAAAGTGGCGACAGTTGTTTCTTGGCGTGCGTTGAACGTTTTCCAGCGTGTTTGTGAGTTGCATGATTCATTGAGGTGGTTGCCGGTGTCGCAGCACACAGAGTGGGTTTCTTTCACTGCTGCGCTGTTTGCTTCGGAGCTGCGTTGCACAGATCACGCCAGAGGTGGTTGTGTGTGGCAGAGGGAGAAACGCGCTCATGCACCGCGGACCCTTCACCCAATCGGAAGTGAAGGTGGAGGAAAGAGTGAGCTGGTGAGGTAATCGGACTGTCTGTAATCCGATTAGACAACGCGAGCGGACCGGAAGCTCACCGGCTGCAAGTAAGTGGACCATCAGCTGGAGTTCCCCGCGCATCCAGAGCAGCGTTCTGTGACAGATGTGGAGAGGAGAGGCTGTTTGCATCGTTGCATCGCAGGTGAATCGTTATGTGATGCAGATGTTGCATTTACATGTCTGGATTCACATTCGTTCCAGCCATGCAAACTGTTTTCTACCATATGTGTTTCGACTGCATCCAAAATATTTATCCATTTGCGTCACAATAACTCAGTCATAACTCAGCTAGATGTGAAGACACAGACATAATGAACATACGCTGCAGGTATCATTATCTCAGATAATGTGGCAAATAAACATCCACAGATCAGCTTGGAAATAATAGAAAAAATGACTGCAGAACTTGCGTTGAATCCAGCGATCCCTGCACATAGTTAATAGCAAGCGGGATACTGTTGTATCAGAGTTGCCCTTTACCTGTCCACCTCCGCTGTACCTCTGTGTCAGTCGGGCCCCGAAGGACGGACCGGGATACAATAGTTACACTGAACCGCCCGCCCAAGTGAGCCTGAGTCTGTGAAACACGGCTCCCTTTGGTTATGATACACTGTAAAGTCTCCATTAGGTCTCTCCACCATATACCTCCCACACATCAGCTCTCAGCCCTCAGGTCTCAGTCGGTTCCCTCGCTAATTCTACATCTCTGTGTGTGTGTGTGTGTGTGTGTGTGTGTGTGTGTGAATATTTCTGTCTATCTGTACTGGGATGGAGAACCCGAGCTAGTAATCGGGGGGGCAGGGAAGAGAGGCCAGTGGCTGTTTCCTGTAATGGGGGGCAGCGAACAAGGTTTTGTCAGTGTGTTTCCCCTGCTTGTGTTCATCAGATCCACCCGTCTCTCCTCCACAGTCCAAATATGGTCACTTCCTGTCAGTGGTTGCAAAAATTCCAAGATGGCGATGGCCAAAGCTCCAAACTCGATGCTTCGAAACCGTAGTCCACGAACCAACGGGTGACGCCATGACGACGTCCACTTCTTCTTTAGTCGATGGTTTTAACACACATTTTACTTCCATCATGGATTATTAATATTCAGGCTACATGTGGAAAAAGCATAATGCTGCCTTGACGTCAGACTGACTCATTATTTGTGATAATTGGCTTTTTTATATTGAAAAGAGGGGCTTGTGCAATGAACAGCAATTTGCACTCTGCAGGGAGGAGGTCTCGGGGGAAAGGTGTAAATGGTCCTGAAATATTATTCTGCATTTATATGTAATCTGCCAACTGGATGACGCAAGTTAGAATCAGGCCACTGAGTCACTGTATGAACCGGGTTTGGAGGAGTCTCATTAAAGCAGACGGCGCCTCCTTTTCTTGCTACTTCCTAAAGGTCTAATTTCCATCAAGGACTTGCAGGACGACGGTTGTCTAAGCTGTGATATTAGAAGACGCCTTCACATTAGAAAGCCCCTTTATTACACCTGATTTCAATTAACTGTCTAGCCTGGAGTTACTTTCTTTGAAGTCACCTTAGGTTTCGTAAAGACCTTAAGTACCGCGATGATGGTGGATGTAGCTTTTCATTAGAGGACAAATGAGAAACATTTTTCTGAAGCGACGGAGAGAAAATCCTCCCAAACCGAAGAGGTGAAAATGGCAGATTTTGGCGTCTGTGTTGATAAACAGTGTGAAGTACCAACAGGAGAAGTGATTTATTTCACACTGCTGCTCTCCATTAAGCTACTTGTCAGTGTGTTTGTGCACGTGATCCCTGGCACCGGTTGTGCTGCTGCAGTCCAGAAATAATAGTGCTCCAGAGCATCCATACGGTTTCACACACACACACACACACACACACACACACACACACACACACACACACACACACACACACACACACACACACACACACACACACACACACTCACACACACACACTCACACACACACATACATAGCAGTCTTCCACAAGAAAACACCCTTGATAGGTAGCTGCTTTGTTGGTTACAAACACGTAGGCGAATGCTAGAGGCGCCATCCATCCATAGGGGTGCCTCTCATTTCTGTGTTCGCCCCGTGTTGTGTGTGTGTGTGTGTGTGGGTGTGTGTGAGTTGTGTGTGTGTGTGTGTGTGTGTGTGCTGGCTCAGGCTCTGTTACATGGGAACCTATAGCTAAAACAACTCAATTATTCATACAAAAAGCGCTGAATGGTGATTGACAATCTGTAACGTGCTGAGTTATCACTGCTTGGCGATGCGTGCCGAGTAATGTCGGTGAACTATTAATAAGTGGAAGTAAGAGGAATGGGCTTTGGGCCAGAAGGCACTCCGGGCTGGACTGATGATTCGGTGTGAGGGAAGTAGGAAGGAAACGTGAATCAACCTTCTCTTGTGTGTATGTAGTTCCAGCCAGCAGCCAGTTAGCTTAGCTTAGCACAAAGACTGGAAACAGGGGGAACAACTAGCGTGGCTTTGGCCCACCAGCGACTCTAAAGACATGGCTATGAGTGGTAAGAAAGTAGTTCCTAAAAAATGAACTATTCACATTATTTCCTGTCTATAAGGGAGGAACGGTGTGACATTATCTTTCAACCATGTGTGTGTGTGTGTGTGTGTGTGTGTGTGTGTGACAGTGATCCATACCGAGCCAGAAGGACCTGCTCTTCCATTTAGCCCCACACCTCATCAGCCGTTACCACGGAAACCAATCAGCCCGACTCATTCTCATCTCCACTCTCTTTCTTCTGACTCCTTTCATCCCGCCTGCTCCTAATCACAAGTCACAACCTTTCCTATCAGCGCCGCCCACTCAGCCATCTTGTTCCGCGTCTCTTCGATCACCTCCATTTTGCTCCGTTTTGTTTCCCGTATTTTGGATCCAACGGGATTCCCCCCCTCCACCACCCCACCCCTTGCCCGTGCTCATCTTTTTGTCTCTGATTTTGGGCAGATTTCTCCCGGGCCGCGGACATCAGCATCACCTTTCATTAATCTCTGAGTAACGGCGTGTTGACGCGTGCAAATGTGCGTCTCATCCAATCCAATCCTGTCAGCGCTGATGACACAATAAGATGAACTATGTCACCTTTTCACATGGGCAAAAATAAATCCATCAAGCACATTTGGCTTCTACCAAACTGCAGATATTCTTCAGTTTGCCGTGCAGCTGGATCCCCCCTGCCCTTCAGGAGAGATGGAGTTATTCCCTGCCATCTGGGGACACGCAGGCAAAGTTGCAGTTAAAAAGCTGTTTCTGCTTAAAGCTAATCTACAGCGTGCTTCAGTGAAGAGGTGTAATGGAGAACGCAGCTTTCTATTGCAAAGAGTCTCTGATTATAGGCACTTATCCAGACCAGTGGAGGGGCGAACATAAAGCCCCATTGCACCACTGTAAATACTTCTCTCAGCTCTGGATGAAGGCTGCTGCCGCCACATGACTCACTGTGTTCAAATGGAGTATTGATGCTCAGCTTCTCCCCTTCACCTTTTCATACCAGCTGTGATTTAAAGCAACTGGGATTTTTATATTATATTTAGTGTAGCTTTCTCAATCAGGTCAGCGTGGGCGTGATCATTTCCATTGCCGTCGTCGAAATGCTCCTGAGGGCATTTAACGTGTGGATTGATGTTCTTGCGTCAAAGCTGGCGGGAGCTTGATATGGAATTTATCCAACCGTTGTTGACACCGTTTTTTAAAAGCGGTGCAAGAGCACAAGTTGTTTCCTTGTTTTGTTGAACAGCATTTGATGTGATTGCTGTCAGGATGTAGAAGAGAATGTCCACAAATAAAACCCCCAAAATGAAATAAACGGCCCACCGTGATCTTAATCTTACAGACAGAAACACGTTTATCCTTCATTTCATGGTGAAACCTGCTGCCTTTCTTTTTCTCCTCCCAAGTGCTCCAGTACCATTTTCTTTCCTTAGCATGCATCTGTGCAGCAGCTGTGTCCCCATCCCTGTGATAGAATGTAGGAAGGACAGCAGCCACCAGAGGGCACTGCTGTAACGCAGCTGAGGCTTCCACTGTTTGCAACTTGCTGTTTGAGTGTTGCACATAGTTTTGAACCTGATCTATCATCAGGTGTTTTTTTCTCCTCTTAATTCACTTTGACACTCGGAGGGAGGAAAAATGTGTATGTATCCGTGACTGTGTTATGCATGTATACACACACACACACACACACACACACACACACACACACACACACACACACACACACACACACACACACACACACAGTCTCACAGCCCTCATTAACACCTGACGACATGCAGAGATTAGACAGAACACATGAGCGTGTCTGTGGCTGCCTCCCCCGTCTTTATAAATAGGCCGGCGTGTTTAATGGGGGGTAACACTCCAGGAGCTTCACACCTCACAGGAAGTCTCCCCGGTCTTACCAACAAAGTCACCTCCCCACGCAAAAAAAAAAAAAAAGAAAAGCTCACCGGGGTAGACACACAAACAAACAACGATGAAACGCACACAGACGCCGTCTCCCAATGTGTGATCAAGTTAATGAAATTAGATGCAGCAAGATTTCTCCTCGGATTTCCAGCTGGTGAGCTTCATAAGGAGGAGGAGCCTACATGATAACACCTGTCCCGCCATTTTGCAAATAATTCTCCTTCTCTTGACTTTACGTAACAGTCAGCTCACAGCCGCATTGATGTGTTTTTAATGTCTTTTTGGAAACAAAAGCAGAATATCAGCACATGTGTCCTTGAACCCTGTGGGACCCGCGGCTCAGGCTTAAAGCTGGACTGGAGACACTTTAAGTAGACGGCGGCTTGTCAGGAAAGAGGGCTGAATGCTCCAAAGTTAGGCCACATCGCACCAAAGATGCGTTGCAACAGGCACAGCTGCTTCAGAAACGCCCCTTGGCAAAGAGCGTCGGGCCAGACAGCTGCTCTGCTGTTGGATGAGGAGGAAGAGGAGGAGGAGGAGGAGGAGGGAAGAAAACATAAAGAGCGGAAGTTTTTCGGTTCACCACAGAAGATACTTTATTCATTCCCTTTGGAAAAAATATTGCATATGGGACAATTTTAGACTCTTTCAGCTGCAACCTCCCGGTGCTGTGAAATAGACAAATAAAAAATAGCATGAATGTAAAAATATAATTCAAAGCGGTGAGAAGGTTTCCTGCCATATCTTCTAATCACCCACAGCATCATATAGTAGCAGCAAGGAAGGCAGTGTAAGACATGACTCACGAAGCCGAGGTGAATATATGATATGAATATATGACGAGACAATATAGTGATTTACATCACGACAATATTTAAGCCCTGATATTGTCATACACACATGTAGCTCATCATAGTCAGAGACGTTTATTAATCTACACATTCAGGGAGGTTTTTAACTGGGCTTCAAGCTTTGATTGGTCGTTGCTCCTGCATGAACTGATCTAACATAACCTGCTCCAGTTAGTTACCGTGGCGATCCATCCCGTTGAGAAATGAACCCCGAGTTAAACCTGTCTCCCTCTATCTCCCCCCCGTCCCTCTCTAAAAAAGCTCAGTAAGGCCCCTCTGCATTGGTTACGTTCACCCTTGGTGGTTTTCAGTCGCCAACAAAGAAAATAAATCCAACCGCTGCTCTGTTGCCTGCTGTTCTTTCCTCCTCATTGATGAGGAGTGAGTAACGCAGGAAGGACAAAGGAGCTGGGAGCAGGTAGTGGGCCGGTCGTAGCGCTTTTTGCTGCAGTGTGATCTCTGCTCAGGGTTTCCTCGCATTGCTAGTGCACTGCAGAGCTGGCGGGAAGTGGATCCCCAACAGAGTGGTATGGGCTGGAGGATGATTGAAGCAATGCACCTCTCTTCTTTCCCCTTCAGGTCCTTTCCCACACAAACACAGTACAAACCTCCCCCACTCTCCCCCCTCGTCTCTGCTGCTTCCACCACGTCTGTTCTCACCTCACCTGAAAGCATCCAGGTCACAGCTCTCCACGCCACTTCTCCTCTCCCTTCTCTTTTCATTCACTCACCCACCTCCCACCCTCTCTCACCCCCTGAACACCTGTCCTTTCTCCTCTCTTTTTGTTTTGTCCTCCCTCCTCTGAATGCACCATTCCCTCCACCGCTTCCTTTACTCCGTCCTCAGCATCCCCCCCTCTTAGCACTCCCCCTAAACTCGATGGACTGTAAAACCCTCCTCACTCTCTGCCATTGTCATTGGTTTGCAAACACACGGACAAGCTGCTCAGGGTCATTCTCATGTGGAAAGCATTTATTCAGCCCACGGAGCCCATTTATCATGTTCTCCTCCGTCAGAGTACCAGCACGAATCGGGTGCACAAGCCAACTCCACATTATTGTTTTAATGGAGCTGTTTGTCGCCATTTGACTGAGATATTGATGGAGTGGTGTTGCATGTTCAAAAACGTTGGGGAGAAGGAATGAGTCATTTATTTATTTGAAAAAAAACAACAACGATATATTGACGTAAAAAAATGAAAATGGGAGCACTATTAAAGCTGGAAACCGTTGCATTGTTGTCGAATGAATGACAATTTTGTTGGGTAATTCACACAGAGATGTGTCACTACGGCCATGTCTGCTTCAACATTTGGGCTTTTGAAGGTTTATTTTGTTTTATTGTTTCCGTCTCCCCGTCCGTTCAGTTCCAGTCTCAGCAGGCAGCCTCTCTTGTATTTCGAATGACAGATTAGAGATCAGTGCAGACCACTGAGCTGTTCCAAATCCTGCTGCGAAGCTGTAATTAGCACTGACCGCCTGTCAGTTTCCAGGTTACCCAGAATAGTCCACATTAGGATGACAGAAGCCTTCCTGTTTGTAGGATTGTGTCCGGGTATTTCCTCTGTGGTGAAAGGTAAAGAAGACACAAAGTAGCTGGGTGGGCGTACGGCGTGTGGGCGGGGTTCGTGGTTGTGCTGGTGAAGTGTCGGTTGGTGGGAGGATTTTGGCTTTAAGGCTGGTTGAGGAAATACAGACCAACTCCCTACGATACAATTCAAGGTCATGTTTTTCTGAGATCCAACAGGTTTTATGTTTCTGGAGTATGTAGCAGAGGAAACCAGCTACACCAGTTGTTCAATAATGTATCAGGTTCTCTTCCTGTGCAGTTTGTGAGCGTGTTCCGCTTTGACACTAAAGAACTGTATTGTTGAGCGCTATTGTCGTGTTTAGCAGTCGTCACTGCAGAGCAGAGCGAAGCAGAATGAAGCAGACACGTGGATATGTACAGAGGTGGGCTGATGGGCGGGGGTGAACATAATAATACAAATGGCACCAGCTGCATGTGGTGGGACACCAGGGTGCAGAAAGGATTCCCACATGTAGGGTTGGTCACATGGCACTGCATCACATTTTCATCATTCAACCCATTAGTACACTGCATCCTGTTTTCTCCACTGGAAGAGCAGCCCAGGTGGCACTACAATATGTTTTCTTCAATGGAAGCCATCCTAGAGGGCACTACACAATGTTTTCTCCACTGTAAGGGCAGTCTAGGGCACTACATCATGTTTTCTCCACTGGAAGGGCACCCTAGATGGCACTACATCATGTTTTCTCCACTGAAAGAGCATCTTAGATGGCACTACATGATGTTTTCTCCACTGGATGGGCACCCTAGAGGGTATTCATTATGTTTTCTCCAATGAAAGCCATCCTAGAAGGCACTACATCATGTTTTCTCCGCTGGAAGGGCACCCTAGAGGGCACTACATGAGGTTTTCTCCACTGTAAGGGCACTACATCATGTTTTCTCCACTGGATGGGCACCCTAAAGGGCACTACATCATATTTTCTCCACTGGGAGATGGGAGGGCTGATGTTACTTCAGGAAGTTACCCTCCTCCTATTCTTACTGTCCTGGGCTTTGAAGTAGTCCGGCACATAACTTTACATAAAACCACAACGTGTTGCTTTTTCACTTCAGTTTTCAGAGTTGTACTCTGTTGTACTATGCTCACCTGCGCTAACTAAGGAAGGATAGTGTATTACTTTATTTTCATATTGAACATTTCTACAAGGTGAATCATGGCCATTGTCTTTGATGCTGACAACAGTAAGGATTTAAGAAGTAGAAATAAGTCAAGAAAGAAGACATGAGGAAGAAAATTAGCTTTGTACCCTTGAACCCCTCGTCTGTCTGATTTGACCTAAACCACACAAAAATACTCCACACTCAAATATTTCTTTCCCCTCCTTTGCCAGTCACTCTTGCTTCTTTCCGTCCTTCCTCTGTTTCTGATTTTTTCCCTTTTTTGTCTTTCTCCCCCCCCCCCCCCTGCCCTTCCTCCTTCTCCACTTTTGAACCCACTTGCGTCATTCATTCTTTCCCAATGCCCTCCTTGCTTCTACCTTCCTCCGGGCGTGCTCCTCCTCCCCCAGGACTCCCGTCATGCTGGCCAGGTGCAGTGTAGCGTGCATTGATGGCAGGCCTCTTAATGGACAGTGTGTCTGACGGTGGACCCCTGTGCCTCGCCGTCCTTCTGCTCTAAATCCTCTGTCCGTAAAACACAAAACTGCTCTTTCAGGCAACATGGCTTTAACAGCATCCAGAGACCCAAGAGGACCTCCAGAGAGACGGATACAGAAGGACAGCCAGACATAGTGACCCTTGTTAGATCTTTGTAACGTATTCTGTGGACACTGAGGTGCAAATGTATGAATAATATTCTATTTTTTATCTCAACTACTTTAACTTAAATATGCTTTTAAAAGAAGTGTGATGAAATAAGAGCATTGTTGGCAGCCACAGTGCTGCATGTCACACGGTTACACTTAGTGTGATAGTGTGATTGATTTTTCAGCACCAAACAGGAAGAGGGCAGTGTACCTCCAGCACAAAAAAGTAGATTAGTCGGCTCATTGAGCCACTTGTTAGCAACCAACTTTATTGAGACACACAAAAGCTTCACAAGAGGAATATTTACTGTCATATTTTATATATCCTAAAACAAAAACTTGAGGATTCATCCCTGCAGCACTCCAACCCTAAAAATTACAAATATGCCTTGCATAGTACTGTTGGCCCAAATTATAACTTTGAAAACTTGCTGTGAAGTTGATGTCACAAACGCCACAAAATGACTAATTGATCCATTCCGCCCTTTAAAATTTATCCATGTCAGTAAATTATTTCATGCTGTTCGTGTGTGGAGAGTCAACAGTAAACCAGTTGATCGGACTAGAGGAGGTCACCGACATGCATTAGCTGGAAAAACACTAGTGAGCCTGGTTTTTGGGCCCAGAGCACAGACTGTATAACAAGTAGAAGTAGTCATCGTGATGTCACCCGTCGGTTTTGAAACCTTGAGTTCAGCATTTGCCCGTCACCATCTTGTATTCTGCCCATCGTTATCTTTGATTTTTGAAACCAGTGAAGGAAGTGACCATATTTGGACTGTGAAGGAGCGACGGGTGGATCTGATGAACACAAGCGTCAGAGCAGCACCCTTACTGGATCTGGATCCATCTGGATTCTGTTGTGAAGCTGCTAACAAAGTTAGCTTCATAATTCAAGGTCAACTTTACGGCTAAGTGTTAAAGTCATCTTAGTAGCTAACTGTAGCGACTTATCAATCACCAGGTAGCCCCGCCCTAAAGCATACACTGCTTTATGGTCTATTGGACTCTAAATGGACTATAATGTACGAAATGAACATCATGCTGGATTGAAGAAACTAGAGATTTAGACCATAAACTCATGTTTACAGTGACATAGTACAGTACATAGACTTCTATACAATCAGACTTCTTTTTGCAACCACAGGAGTCGCCCCCTGTTGGCCATGAGAGAGAATGCAGGTTTAAGACAATCCAGCTTCTTTTGAGAACCGGAGGTTGACGCCTGGCCCTGAAAACCTAAAAACCCGTACACCCATTGAGCGTCCTGGAATACAGTATCCGATGTTGTTAATGAATCCATGAGCTCCACAAACAACCCGCCCTGTTGTGGTTACTCACCTCTGTGGCCGACTGTGAATGAAGACAGGAGCGCTGTGCCGCGTTAATGACGCCCCCTGAAAGCAATCACAGTTCTACCGCTGATAAATACAAAGATTTGCAGTCATTGTTTGGATCCTTGCCGATCAACCCTCACAGCAGAAAGAATCATTTTAGGCTTCACACTGCTCTCTGCGCTGTGCTGACAAGATATACTACAACCGATTCTATTTTGGTAAATCTTACATAACGGTAAGTGTGGATTTCTCCAAAACCTCTCAACCACTGAGCATGTGCAAAGCTCGATTGTGAAGTCTTTTACGGTGTTTCGTTTGTCAAAATCAACTCTTTTTCTGCACATGTAGAAAATACAGATGTGTAGATTTAAAACTGAATAATAAAGAGTAAAAAGAGCACAAACTATTCCCTCAACCTCTCGGTTGTACTGAACACATCCAGCACTCGGCCAGGTAACAGACGCAGCGCTATATTTAGTTCATCATCACAGAAACTTTCCCTCACATAAAGAATTCATACGGTTAATCAAGTATGGCTAACCGCGTGAAGCTGTCCATCACTGTTTGTGAAGAAGATGGATGGTTTGGATTTGTGCAGCGATGGCATGTTTTTAAAGAAATCCAGGTTAAAGGAGGGAGGGAGATGGTTGAGTTTTAAGAGCTGCACTGAGCTCAGTGTTGTAGGTCCTTCACATGCCGTCGGCTGTTGCTGTTCCCTCGCCTCTCTCCCACAGCGCTCCCAGAATGCTCCCCGTCTATCTGGGCTGCCGTGTTTTCAGTCGTCTCGATGTCGCTGCTGTCCAAACCCTTGCTGCCTCCCGGCGCCGCAGTCACTCCGGCCGGGGAGCCGCGCGTCAGCCCGGCAGTTGAAATTCAGAGTCACCGGTATGAAATATTCAGCAGAGTTACAAACGTCTCTCGCATGTCGGAGGGCAGGCAGGGAAGTGTTGGAGGGATGAGGGAGAAACGAAGGATGAAAGATGCGGCTGAGGTCAAATTATAACGGAGGGACGGTGTTTAAAGGCACATTTCTACTGTCATACATGTAGATATCAGGTAACGCCGGGTTGTCATCGGAGAAAAGGGTAGAATCTCATCCCGTGGTGCATCGAGGGTGAGTCCCCGCTGAATACTGTGCCCTTTCAGAGAGATAAAGTGCCAATTGAGGCATTTTTGTTCCTTCTGACTTGGCTTGTCACTTTTGAGGTTTTAAGACTCCCTTTGCTGTGTCACATGAAACAAGCTTTGGCTCTCACACGTTTTCTCTGATCATTTCTGCTCTATTTTTGTACCCGACTAAAGAAGCCAGTGCGGTGACGATCGTACTCAACAAGTTGCGATGTTTCCCACAAACATGAGGCCGGCGGTGGCGGCGGAGAAACCCTCACGTTAAAACTTGATCTGTGATATGTGAAGCATCCCATTTCTGTGTGTTAAAAAAATACAGTCCCTCAGAAATCAATCGATCAACATCACATGGAAGGAAGCTCGCTCAAATAAAGGGAACTAATTGAACGTTATCCCAGCGTATGTAACGAAGTGCAGTAATGGCTTCGTTATCTGAC
This sequence comes from Eutrigla gurnardus, assembly GCF_963514095.1. NCBI lineage: Eukaryota > Metazoa > Chordata > Actinopteri > Perciformes > Triglidae > Eutrigla > Eutrigla gurnardus. The sequence goes on along the minus strand of NC_139931.1, from coordinate 16,186,552 downwards.
AGGCATTGAGTGCATTTTCAAAGAGGTGATATGAAGGCAGGCTCCGAGGGAGGTGGTGACAATCTTTGAGAAGGTTGAGGGCAGAAGGAGACGCTCCTCCGTCTTGGCGAGCCTCCCGTCTCCCCGTGACAGCTCCCAACTTGAGCTGTCTTAACGTGACCTTTCATCTTGACAAGCCTTTGGGTTTTTTTCTCTTGCTATTGATCTGCCTTTCCATCTCCCGCTAAAATAGGTCAGGGGAGGATGGGATCTTTACTCCGAAGCCTGTCGCCTTTGCTATTAATGGCAGCTCTTTATGATGAGAGGTCAAAAGATTAAAAAAAAAAAAAAGTGTAAGTGATGATAACAAGGAGGTGGGAGCGACGATGAGTGCGAAGCAGCGCTAAAGGAAGGGCATGGGAATATAAGGAAGCTGTCAAGGTGTGAAAGAGCTGCTGTCACCCTCATAACAGCAGCAAAACTGTGTGTGCTAGCAGCTTGCTATATACAGTATGTGTATATATATATAGGTAAACGCAAGGCAGGAGCACGGCTGCATTAAACAGGAAAACAAGGCTTCATGAGTCACGACCATCAAACGCCCCCTCTCGCCCGAAACGAAACCCACCAGTGAGACCCCGTCAGGTGTACGAGCAGCCCCTCCACCAACAACACACACACACACTCTTTGTGTTTTGTGTCACATTAACACCAAACTATCAGAAAGATGTTTGAGATGCGCTAAAAATACAGAATATTATGAACCTGATTTCTCAGTAATTTCCTCACCATGACAACGGCAAACAGAAAAACACATCTCCCTCAACGGAGGCACAGGTGGAGGCTGGTTTGATGGAAGTAAAGATAAAAGCACATTAAAAAAAAAACACCAGTGTGTGTGCACACGAGTTTTCGGTTACCCTTGTACCTATGCTGTTTCGTACTTTGTGATTAAGTACATGCCATGTTTGTGCCACTGGTGTGGGCAGAGCTACGTCTCTGGTCACAGTGATGTGACTTGAAGCTGAACCTCCCTGAGGGCTTCAGCCTCTCCTCTCTGTCCTTGAACGCAGCACCATTTCCATCATTTGTACGAGACTTCTATCTCCATTTAAATCAGTTGCTCTCAGCATTTTGGTCTCTTTCAGCTCATTGTTTTGGCTTTTAACGCCTACAACTTCACTGTTTTGTCGAATGAACTTGATTTAGAGATTTAGAGAAATAGTGCAGTGCTCGTTGCGCCTGCATGTTTGACTCCCGCTCAGGTGCCAACCTCTGGTTCTGAAAAGTGAAGCTAACGTGGAAAGTGCCTTAGACTTGCATTATCTCTACTGGCCATCAGGGGGCGACTCAGCACAGGTTTCCACTGATTGCATGGAAGTCTATGAGAAAATGACCCTACTTCTCACTTAATTTATTATCTCAGTATGATAATAGTAGGTATATGGTTCGAAAAATCCCACATGGCAACAGCCAAAATGCTAAATTTGAGTCTTCAAAGCCGTAGTCCACAAACCAGTGGGTGACTACGTCCACTTCCTGTATACGGTCTTAGCTCCTGGCATTGCTCGCAGTGCGTTAGCATCCGTCTGGAGTCGTGTGTCTATCCATTTGAGGGATCGTAAGCTCAATATTCATGAGTCTCCACCAGGTCATGAGGGAAATATGTGGCTCTTTAGCTGCTAAACGCTCCACTGTGTCCACCAGCTGGCGGCTCATTGAGGTGCTGAGCAGGTAAAGTGGACTACACACTCCAGACTCCACATGGAACCATCTTCACAAACACTCACACTCACACATGTCACTCTGGAGAGACCGTCAGCTGATGGTGAGAACCAAATGTCAAAAGCACACACACACACACACACACACACACACACACACACACACACCATATCTACAAATACACCCACAGCTCAACTGTAGTAGATTTCATGAGTGCTGGCAGCATAAAGGCTGCTCCCCCTTTCTCTCCCTCCCACCTCCCTTCCTCTCTCTCTCCCTCTCTCTCTCTCTCTCCCTCTCTCTCCATGCTATCTTTGTTTTTGCCGTTCGTGCTGCCGTGGAACCCTCTCTTATTCTGTTTTTTGTTCATCTCTTGAAGAGAGAAGCCTCCTCCTGGAGATTTCTTTCTCTCTCTCCCTCTTGTCTTGTTATCTCTCTCTTGGATCCCAACACTCAACCTCTCTCGCTCTGTCTGTCTCTGCCTATGCATCTCCCCGTGGCTGAGGGGAACAGGGACTTGACTCTCCCCTCTTCCTCTCCTCCTCCTCCTCCTCCTCCTCTTCTTCGCTCTCGTCCTTTCACTTCCTAACGGAGGGATAATGTTCTATTTCCAGCTGGTGATCATGGCTGGGACGGTGCTGCTGGCTTACTACTTCGAGTACACGGACACCTTCCCCGTGCACATCCAGGGCTTCTTCTGCTACGACAAGACCTTCTCTAAACCCTACCCGGGTCCGGACGACACCAGCAAGATCCCCCCGGTGCTCATCTACTCGCTGGTCACAGCCATCCCCACCCTCACGGTAAGAACGAGTGTGGAAGTAGAGGTCAGGGACAGAGGGGGGGTGTCCACCGCATGTTGAAGAGGGAGGGTGGGGGGGCTCAAAGTCAGAAGTTGTCAAAGTTTTTTTCTGCTTTTGCATGTTGAAAGTAGACGAGGAGGTGTTCGCTTTCTGCTTATGATTTGAGAGTTTTGTGATGAATCATCTCCGGCGTCGGTGCTGCACCGCCGAAATATTGAGAGCAGATTGGCAAGCTGCATGGAGGAAACCCCCCTCCAGCCTCGACGGGCAGGAAGGCAGGTGTGTGAAGGATCAGCCGGGACCACACGGAGATGTAAGGGGAACGGGCCGGCTGGTCATTAGAGAGAGAAAGGGAGAGGAGAGAGGAACAATAGAGAAAGCAACGGAAAGAGAGAAAAAAAAGTTGGAGCCGAGGCAGAGCGATAATGGCAGTCAGCAGATGCTGTCTGGGGGAGAGAAAAACACTACTCAAGATGATAGGTGAGGAAAAAGAGACAATGAGCACAAAGGAAGGCAATTTAGAAGGAGTGGGGGGGGGGGGGGGGGGGTGCACGGGTTTTTTTGTATGTGTGCTTGAGGTTAGCTGTCGAAGCCCAAGTGAGACGCAAGGCAGCGAGCGTGAAATGCAGAACACCTGGCGCCGACTCCGAGCAACAGACACAATCTCAACAGAAGACAAAAACACCACAGACAGAAGCAGACAAACAGCCTGACACTAACGGACAAAAACCACAGCCTGCAAGAGTCTTCCAGTTCCTCTTACTGGTCCACAATACACCCTGGAGGCTTTAAAGTGATGTTATAGAGTTCTTGAGCTCAAATAAGTCAAAGCAATAATTAATATAATGCAAAATAAGGTTCAGCCCCTCCTCCTCCTCATCCCAGTCATTTGGGGGAAGTTTTAGCTTCCTCCAGTGGAATTAAAGCCCTGCGCCGTCATCTTGGTTGTTGTTTAACATGGCTGACAGCTTACAGCAGGCTACACTAATGCAAATCAAGCAGATCTGGCTGAGGCTAAATTACTTTGGAAGTTGATCTGGGTCAGAGCCCATTACCTCCACCAGCTAGTCTGCCCAAACCTGTGCTGACAGTGTGTGTGTGTGTGTGTGTGTGTGTGTGTGGTAGGGCAGCAAGGTAACTCCCTGTGATAGGACCAGCCTGCTGCTTTGCCATTGGCCTCCGGTTCCTGAACTCTCATCCAGTGCAGAAGCAAAAACCAGCCGTCTTTAAAACAAACTAGTATCAGGTTTTAGGTGAGAAGTTTGGGTCTTTCATAGCAGTTGTGTCTGCAAGCAACATGATTGGAAGTCAAACTCTTCCAAGCGGAGACGCACAGAGATGGCGGCGTGAAGAGGAAGACCCCACCTGACCTCGTCACTGCAGGTAATCAGCCAGCAGACACACATTTGAGTCAGAGCCACGGTCCCGTGCTCCTCAGCGCTCTGACGGCTCCCAGTCGGGCCCCGCCGTCTAATTAAAATCATCAATCACCTTTTTGAAGTTCCAGCACGAGGAGCCGCTCAGAGACTAGAACAGAAGAGGAGGGACCCGTCTCCCCGACTCAGTCTGTTACCGTTACTACGCCTGTCAAACTCTCCTATAGCGATAACGGTGACATTTTATTCTAACAGCTGGAGAAGGTGGGGAGCAAATCTTTTCAACGATCAAATCAAATTCCTTCCCGACGCTACGTCCCGCCTGTCTGTCCCGTTTCACTTAGCGATACGTCACCGGCACATACCCAGAAGCCACTGCTGCAGCGAGGTCCTCCACACAAACACACGCTTGAGTTTGGTTCATTTTAAGGGCTCTCCAAAGTTTGCCTAATGGAGCTCGTAAGCCAGTTAAGTCGGGGATGAATTAACTTCTGCAGCACAGATTCAATCTGACAGTGCGTGTGCAAATGTGCGTTCCCTCCCCTCCGTAAATCCCTCCTCTGATCGCTTTTCTTTCCCTCCGTCGCGTGTCCTCTCTCCCCCCGACCCTCCCCCATTCCTCCCGCCACGCCGCTCCTCCTCATCCACGCTGACCTTCTTGCCTTCATGTTCTATTCATAACCGCAACTCTCTCGCACATTTTGGCCTCATCTGTGTTTAGTCTTTTGCTCTTTTCCTCGGATGGAAGTCTTTTCGCCTCGTGTTCTCCCCTTCCACCATCCTCCAAGACTCTCATCAACACCTCCTCAGCCTCCCCCTGCCCTCCCTGAACTCTCCTCACACCTGTTATTTGTCTCACCTTCCAATCAACACGTCTCCTGTGGACCGACGGATCCTCCCTGCTTGTCCGCCGGGCGATCAATCAGTCAAACTAACCGTACAGTCCCCTTCCTTTCACTTCCTGCCCCTTCCCTCAGATAACAAGAACAAGTCTTTTATGTAAGTGACCGAAGTCATACGGAGGTAAAAGGCACACGCAGTCACAAGTGCACACTTAGCATTTCAGCTTTGTTCTGAGTCATCCAGTTCAAGTCCAGGTGAAGCGCACGCTACATCCACATGGGGGGGAAGGCGGGTCAGGCTAGCCTTTTACAGTCTTTGTGCCAAGCTAAGCTAACGAGCTGCTGCTACATATTTAGTGCAGTCGATCTTCTCGTCTCAGGCCTTGTGCACAAACGTAGCCTTTTCTATGCGTTTTAAACTTTCATTCATTGTTTTCGGTCCTCTAGCTCTGAGGTCTTCGTTCCTCCTTCCTACGTTTCCGTGTTTTGTCCTTGGATTGCGTTCGGCTGTGTCACAAATGAGTCCCGAGTGAGAGTGAGGAGGTCCGCAGAGGGAGGAGGAAGAGGTCGTGGACGCCTCGATACACACAGGGCTTTTACCCAGGAGACTGCTCTTCATCTCCCGTGTGAACGAAATCCTCTACAGAACTACAAAAGGTTGAATTGTGTGGATTTTAGATCAACCATGATTCATCCAATCAGCATCAAAAACAACAACAAACCCCTGGAGGTTCTGGTCGAGCATTCTGACTGACTTGTGCTAGCGTGTTAGCAGTTAGCTTGTCAGCTATTTTTGTAGACCAACTAGCTGTGAGAGTAGTCTTTGATGCTGATTGACAGGAATATGTAATATAATGTGTAATAACCATGCCCAACATGTCCTATCTTTAACCTCGGACTGTGACTGAGGCGTCCTGTCAGCGGCCTCACGTCCTCGCCATGATGTCAGCAGACTGACATTAAAGTGTGCTCAGCCTCGACCAGGAGAACCGTGACCTCACAGCGGCCCCAGAAGAGAAACTCTCACATTCATGCACAATTGCACCGACATGGATCGATGCCTTTCTGTCCGTCTCTCACTCTCCTTTCAGACCTCTTTTTTTTTTTTTTTACTTTACTGCTTCCGCTACGCACACAGTCAGGCCAGCCCTCCGCCCAGCCAGGTTAATGAGACAGATGGCAGGGTGGGCTAGGTGGCGGGAGAGCGGGGCATCGGTCGCCGTGACGCTGGCTGCCACGGGTGACGACTTTCTGCCTCTTGACTTCTGTCCTTCCTTCTGCTGGAGAGGGAAATGAGGAAAACGTGCGATAAGATGATCGGAAATGTGTTATTGGAGAAAATAAATGTACACACCAGACTTGAAGCCGACATTATAGAAGATGAAATCACAGCTCAGAGAGAAAATGTGAGGGATTCAGAGGTATGTGTTGTTTTAATCTGCTCTGCCTATCTGCGGCGCCGATAGAATAATCCACCGCAGCATTCCCGTCTGCCTGGACCCACAATCGCTGCTCCCATCTAAACGCTCCCGATAACAACCCCCCCTTACCCGAGCCAGCATGGCATCGCCGCACCTTTCTTATATTTGCATCATCAAACTATCTCCACGCTCCCTCGCATTTTTAGTTTTCTTGTCCCCTTAAAGCGCTGGCGTCTCCAACTACCTCGAGCCTCGTTGGCATGCCGAACATTATCAGAATGTAAACCATTGTTAGTCCTCTCAGCGTGTTAATCCTTCCTGAATGCACTAAAACGGGGACAGCTCCTCTCCATCATGTGGACACACAGAACATCTCAACAGACAAAATGAATGTTTTTACAGACTGGCTTTGATTGGCAGGTCGCGTCCACGCCGCTGAATTTCAACAAATACAACAAAAGGAATGCTGCTAAACTAAACTAAAGCAGTTCCTGTCTCACTCTCTGCAGTGAAGTTCACAGCTGAGCTGCACCATCCTCCCCGTAGGCCCGAGTGTTGCATCACCCTGTCTACAGTGACCGGAGCGAGAGAGAGAGACAGACAGAGAGAGGGGGAGAGAGAGGGGGAGAGAGAGGGGGAGTCTTTGCCTTCCTCTTGCCAATCTAGTGGTTTCAGCAGCCGTTCCTGAAATGTGATTGGAACCAACAGCGGTCGCCATTTCTGCCACTTAACTTTGATCCGTTCTTCAGGCAGGCATAGAGGAGGGACACCTCAGGGGTCCTGTTTGGCTGATGGACCACCACGCTTCACTCAGCACCTCAGAGGTCTCCGGCGAATGCCAGCGTGCCCAATCTGCATTCACAGCGGCGCCGCATGCCGGCTCGCCGCCCTCCATACATCCTTGCATTTGGCCTCTGAACCGAATCCGTGGGTTTGTTTGTGTGTAACTGTGTGGCATTTCACTCACACTCACACAAATCCACCGCAGACAGCTATTGACGAGCTCCGTGACGGATCAAGGCGATAAAACAGATGGATAGATAGGCTCGAAGGGTGTCACATGATTTTAAAATGATGGCTTTACAATAATATTTTTTACCCAGATTTCTTGTTATAAATTAAGATTCATTTTAAAACACAGACCTGCAGGTGATTAATAATAAAATATGTGTTATAATTTCCAGATTTCCGTCGATTCTGTTGATTATTTTCTCTATGAATCAATAAGTTGTTTGGTCTATCAAATAAAAACATATAAAAACAATCATCATTTTCCCAAAAGCCCAAGATGATTAATACTTTTGCCACAACTCAAAGATATTCAGTTTACTGTCATAGAGGAGTTCAGAAACCAGAAAATATTCACAATAAAGCAGCAAAAAATATATTTTTCACTGATTCTGGTGCATCAATCAGCCGACCCTGTGTTAGTGGCATGGGGCCGTGATCAAGAGGATTTAAAACACGATGATCATAAGCATACATCGATGGGGGAGGGAACACGACTGATAGGAACACTGGGACAGACATTAAACAGCTTGCAGTCCCATTGATGCAGCTTTTAAAGGAACGTAACGCAGATTTGAGCGTGCAAATGGAACCGGATAAAAATGCAAGACAAAGAATACATAACCTACTTTTCCCTCCGGTGGGAAGACGCGATGATGAAGAGGGTTTGCTTCTGTAAGATCTACACATCTACACCATCATAATACTACAAGCACAAGGACAGATTCCCAGCAGGCCAACATCGGTGACGATTTGCATGTGATAGAGAGGCCGAGTCTCGACCCCTACGGGACATAATGGTGGACAAAATATGTACGGGAGGCTGTGGCGAGAGACAAATACAAACATAAATGTTTGATCCTGTTTACAAATTATGTTTGTCAATTTAAAAGAAGATTTCACGTCAAGAAAGTCACATTTTGTCGTATACCTACTGAAAATACATAATTAGAAAGACGACGCACCCAAAAGTCGCTGAAGTGACGTTTCTTGCTGAAGCTACGATGCTTGTGTGTTTCGTACCGGGACGTAATGTTACTCACTCAAACAGATTGAGCTCGTTCTTTCTCTTCCCGGCTGATAAAATGAGTCGCCGGATAAAACGCGTCAGGAAAGATGAGGTTTGTGATGGAACGTAGCTAAGTTAGCCTAGCTAACTACAACTAACGAAAAAAACCACCACAAAGTGCAACTTTCTTGATGTACTTTTAAATTGACAGAAGTGTTATTCGTGGCACAATTCAAATGGGATAAAACAAATTGAAATTAGGTCCCATGAGGAGCAAGGGGCGAGCCTAAAGAGGCGGCTCTTTATTGCGATCTTTGTGCTTTTGGGGGGGCAGTGCGTTGTGTGAATGGCCCCGGGCCCTTAAGATCTGTCTCATGTGTTGCCCATCCGCGATCCGCCCTCCTTCCTCCGTCGTCATCCCTCATCACGCCCGTGGCGTCCTGCTGTGTTCTCCGTCAGCGTCGGCTCGCCACAGTGGGAAGTAAAGGTGATGGTGATGCTGATCCACTCTGGCGGGTTCCGTGTCTTCCGTATCATCCATTAGCCCAAATCTCCCGTAAGCGCTGCTTTGTGGGGATTGAGGTCGCCGTAGATGCTGACAGATAACGGGATACTAGTGACAGCTCGGCCTCTCTTTGTACTTTACGCATGGATGACCTCCCCCGTCTTGTCAGGAGCATTAGGTCTTACGGCTGCCGAGGCGTGCCTCACACAAACGGGTTTCTGTACGAGAGCTGCGTTTCATCTGAGGAAAGCTCTCCTCGCTACCAAGTAACTTACTAAGAGTGATCTGTTTATTGGCCATTTGATGTTCAGCGTTTCACTCCACCTTTGTGACACTTTGGAACAGCTGTAAACACTTTTACATGCAGACGGATGAAACGTAGGATTCCTGGCTTTAATCCAAGCGTGTTGTGAAACTATGAATCCGTGGCGTTCAGTAACAACGTTTACAAGTTTATAAGTTTACCAAGAAAAAAGAGAAGTACGGATGTTTAAAGCTATCCAGACCAAAGATGGGAAGATATCAGATTTTAGCGCAATAATAATTGAATGTGGTGAATTTTCATTATCGGGATAATTGCAAATATCCTCATGAGTGACTTTAAAAAGCTGAGTATCATGTAATAATTTAGAAGAAGACTTGCAAAATGTTGCCATTTAAAAAAATATGTATTGTTTATTTATGCAGGTAGACCTTATGATTTCTGATTACCTTTATTTTATTATTTGTTTTTCACTAAGAAATAAGTGATTCCAGTATGTTTTAGTCTAAAGGATATTTTGATGATTATTGGTATCGAGAATCACAGTTTGAATTGGGACCAGCTATTATATTTCCATGGAGAGGGCCGGCCCTTTAAGTGACTCTGTGGTTGAAGGAAATGCTTTCAACTTTATTAGCTCATATCTTTCACTTTATATAAACTGTATAAAATAATTAACTACCATATAATGAGTGTCATTGGCTTATTTATAAGATCTTTTAAATCAAACATCTTAAGATATGAGTAAGACGTCTTAGTCTTGTAACATTTTAATCAAATGTAGCTTAAGCAGGTCATGTGATCTGCAATTAAGCACATTGACCAATACGGTCCAGCCACCAGGTTTCACCTGGTCCACTTTATATTGGCCTTGTTATCCCTGATGTGGTACTCGGTTCTGTCTGCTGAAGGGGAACACGCATGGAAGCACCACCGCTCAGGCTTACTCCACGATGCCTGATTCGTCCTCGCAGCTTTATTGACATCATTAACACACGATGGCGTCGTGACAGGCTGTTTGCCGCCTGCATTCGGGGGAAACGCACCAGTAAAGCTGGTTTTACACGGTAATTATACCGCGCGGCTTTAAAAGAGCTCGTTGAGATGGTAATCGCGTGGAGAATGAGCGTATATCTCCCGCCTTTTTGTTCCTGCAGCTTTCCTCGTGTGCACATCTACGGTTTCATGTGTAAAATATTTATATATAAATACATTTCCTCTTCAATCTGCCAGCCACTCTTCGGTCCCACGGCTCCTCTGTCAACCCTTCATCCTCATCATCCCATCGTCCCCCTTCATTGTCTTCGTATTGACACGTATTCATCAGAAGGGCCGGTGTGAAGGCACATTGGACTTAAAGCCACTGACACAAACGGAGATCTGATTACTTACACACACAGGGCAGCGCTCGCCGTCGAGATAATCAGGTCTCCGGTGAGCGTGTTAATCTTTCATTTCTCTTGTTCTGCCCATAAATCATGCATGTGAGTACGCATGTAAAGCACGCCGTTGTCTGCACGCTTTCCTTTTTTCTGCCTCTCCCACTCTTGGAGCTCATCCTGCCATTTCTAGAAATCATCTCGTCCTTCTGCGTCGTCAGACTGGACTGGACGGGGCGGTTTAATTTCAAGGGATTATAATCCGCTCGTCCCTAAACCGCGGCGACAGGCTCGGCGTATTTAGCCACGAGTCGTCGGCTGAGGCCGGGAGCCACTGCAGCGGAGAGAGAGATAATTTAGGAATGTTGGGTTGAAATAATGCGCTCCATGATTCACATGCACGCCATCGGCGCATGAATAATTCATTCCTGCAGTATTACCCCCCCAACCCCATCACCGCTCTACCTTCCCCACATCTTTCTTCACTCTTCAACTTTCCCATTGTGCTCTTGTACTCTTCCACTTAGCCTCTCCTCCTCTCCCCTCCGAGGGCATCTGTTAGCTAATCATCACATTTAAAGAAAAGAAGTAGTCTCGCCTCCAGCGAGCACTAATAACTGTTAGACGGGGGTTCGATGCAGAGCCACTAAAGTCTTTAACTTGTGTTCGGTACTTCGGAGAGCAAACCAACTTTTGGAGTTCACGAGACTTTCATCATCAATGACATTATAGCAACTCACTTTTTATCGTTAACTCCATGCACTTGGATGGATTTGCCAGTTAAAATCAGGTTAAATTATGTTCACAACACATAAACATGTAACTATTTCATTTCACAGAATAAATTAAATGTTTTTTATGTTACATGATGGAAGCTTGTTATGTTTATTTAAATGATCACAGTCCGATCACAGTCATCAGTCATGTGGTCTTCTCTTTAAACAAAATAAACGGTGTAGCTCACATGGGAAAAGTAACGTAATTGATTATAATAGTCACAAGTTAAAGAAATAGTTATATCTAAAGAGATAATAATATAAATCAATGTTTTTGTTGTTGTGGGGATTAAACAAGCAATGTCGTAAAATGTCTGTCCATAATTTGAAGACATTTTGGAAAATACACTCACTTTGTTGCTGAGAGTTAGATGAGAAGATTTGTACCCATCTCATGTCTCTCTATTGAATACAAGGTTAGCTTAGCTTAGCATCAAGACTGGAATCAGGGGGAAACCGAGGCCAAAGCACTCGTACACACATGCTGAACCCTCCACGGTCCCCATGGAAACGGCCGCTTTGCTGTCTTTAATTGGCCGGTAAATGGCTGTCCGTGGTGTGACGGTGCCCCTAACATCTCCCATTTGATGCTGCTGATTAAACCGGCTCAGCTTTGATTCCATGCTCGTATTACGGTTTGGAGGGTTGCCATGGATCGCCCAGTAGGGTTGCGTTTGGCTGACGGACGAAGCGCTCGGCCGGGCACGCACTTCACAGCGCCGCTGCACCGACCGGGCCGGCACGCTATTAACTCATTGAACTTGCTGGACCCGCTTGGAAGAGCCCAGAAGCAGCCAGACTGGACTGAAACCCACGTTGTCACCGTGGGGGGATGAATGTGGGATTATGTCACGTATGGAAGGAGCTTTAAGGGTTTGTGGAACACACTTAGCATTAAAGCGGGTCCCACTACTGTCTCAGCAGAGCATGGAAACAGGAATGATTTGAGATTGATCGTATTTCTCTGTCATAGATATAATCTGTTGAGGGAGCTAACGAGTCTCTGAGTGTCGCAGGCAAACACAGAGAGTCTCACAGTTGCAGTCCATTCAGGGATCACGGCTCTGGAGAGGCACCGCTGTTCACGATCACCTCACGGAAACCTTCGCTACAAGCCCGACGATCCTCTCAGAGAACACAGCTGCCATTTTGACCACTGACTTTTGCAGTGAATTAACATCCCTCACCAAGGGAGGCCATGCTTAATAAAACAGATGATGATTGAGTCTAATTAGATCCACTTGCCCTGTGAGCTCCGACGTCATTAGTGGTGGTGAGGGCTGAGCAGCTGGGTCAGACCTGCTACAGTTTGATCTGTAGCGGGTCCCCCCCCCAGGGTTTATGTTGTGCAGAATACTTAATAGTAAATTATCTGTTTTTTATATATGATTGGTTCTGCCTGTGACGTTCTTTCTAGGCAAATACTTTAAAGCAGGGACGCACCGATCCAACGTGTTCAGTCCCGACACTCATTCAATTTTCAATTCAATTCAATTCAATTCAATTTTATTTATAGTGTCAAATCACAACAGAAGTCATCTCAGGACACTTAACACATTGAGCAGGACTAGAATACGCTCAAAATTTCAAGAGTCAACACAATTTCAAAGTCCCAACATCACCCAGGGTCAAGTGTTACAGCGACATGAGTGACATCCATCATGGATCTTTTTACGTAGGCACATTGGTGGTGTTGATCTAAATGCTAACGTACAAAACATGCTAACGCGCTTGTCATGTCATGTACAGTTCATCCTGAGGGAAACACGAAAGCCGCGACCAAATTTCATGACCTTTTCACAACTTTAGCCATTCATGTGCTATTAATCTACATGAAAAGAGCCCGTGAAGACACACGTTAAAGGCCTTTACGCTGTCTACCTTGAACTTTGACCTCTGTGGTTAGGTGCTGTTGTGGTATCTGGGAGCAGGCTAACACAATGTCGTTAGCTTCGCTTGCTAGCCAGCTAACTACTTCATCTATGTTCAATAACAAATGTCACGTATCCGTTGTGTCTATGTGGAATTCAACAGGATCACAAAGAATACTCGACCACCATATTTTTTGTCGTATGACGGTCCCACGGGGAAGTTGCGTGACTTAGCCTCCTCATCCTCACCATGTTTTCTCTGTGTGCACAGATTCTGGTGGGGGAGCTGTGTGCCTTCTTCACCAAGGCAGAGGGAACCCAGGAGAAAACCATCGTCACTGCAGACTGCTGCTACTTCAACCCCCTACTGAGACGCATGATACGCTTCCTAGGTGAGCACGCTGTTTGTCATACACAACCCCTCTGCTGCTTAGACGCCCGCCAAAAGCCACCTTCGTGTATCCGGGCGCGCGGTCGTCACAGGGAGACGGAATCAAAAGGATCAAACATGAAAGACGGCTCTTCAGAACTCGAACCGCCGCACTTGAAAGTTTGTCAGCCCGAGCGTGTACGTGCGGCTGTTAATTGGATGCGTTTTAATCTTTGGTGAGATATTCAGGATCATGGCAGGAAGACACTCGTGAATATTAAGCAGCCTGCAAATTTGCATCCTGAGCTGAATTGGCGGAGGCTTCTTGTTGCGATTTCACACCTCAGCTGATAATAATGTGTGGGGGATATTTCAGGAAGGGAAAAGTTATTATCACTTCTTTATCTCATAGCGCTGATGTGGTGAAATCGTGAAAATGTGCTTTTCTTCATCTCGTAACTTTTTTCTCCCTTCTCTTTTTTTTGTTGGTCTACACCACTTCTCTATCCCCCTTCCCCCCGACTCTCCTCCACGCCCGTCTCCATCCAGGTGTCTACGCGTTCGGCCTCTTCACCACCACCATCTTCGCTAATGCCGGCCAGGTGGTGACGGGGAACCAGACGCCTCACTTCCTGTCTGCGTGCCGACCCAACTACACAGTGTTAGGATGCCAGTCCACCATGCAGTACATCGCAGAGCGCCGCGCCTGCACGGGCAACCCACTGGTCGTCATGACAGCGCGGAAATCCTTCCCGTCCAAGGACGCGGCGCTGAGTGTCTTCTCTGCTGTCTACACAGTGGTAGGTTGGAGGCGATGGAGGCTGTCAACTGAACATCCTGGTCAGGATGATGCAATGATGCTTGTGTGTCCCCCCCCTCCCCGATGCCTGTCTGCAGATGTACGTGACCCTGGTGTTCAAGACCAAAGGCACACGGCTGACCAAGCCCACCATCAGCCTCACCCTGCTGTGCCTGGCCATGCTGGTCGGCGTGGTCCGGGTGGCCGAGTACCGCAACCACTGGGCTGACGTCCTGGCGGGGTTCTTCACCGGAGGAGCCATCGCTGTGTTTCTGGTGGGAGGAGAACTGTTGGAACACGTCTAACGAAGGGAGCCTTCATTCACACGCCATTATACGGAGAATAAACTTTATTTATAAAGCACTGTTGCAAAATGCTTTTCAGTATTTTCAGAACACATATTTTATATAAAAATAAGAAATTGGATTATTTTGTGGATATTTATCTATATACCGGTAGTATATATTGTGTTTTGCATATATTGTTAAATAGGTGCAGTATGACTTGAATATCTGCCGGCATTTTAAACTCTCTTTTAACTCCACCCTGGCACAAAGTATGTTGTCATGGCAACATATCACCTGTCGACTTAAAATGACATGAGATACATTACTCAAAAATCAACCCGTCGCCATGGAAATCGATTGGAGTGGAGACAATGTCAGACTGATCCATGTAGAAGGCAGGAAATAAAGACACAGTTTATGACTAAAATGTAAATTCTGGACATCTTATGCAAGTTTGGCTGGATTTGCTGGAGCCTAATCCCCAATAGAGGAAGACAAAGCCCATATTGGGAACTTTACTGTAGCGTGTGGAGGGGGCGGGGCTTAGCAAAGGGTTTCATTCTCCTCGCATCCTTCTCTTCTAACCCTTCCGTCCGGTCTCTACCTCCAGGTGACTTGCGTGATCAACAACTTCCAGCAGATGCTGCCGAGTCCTCCTCCGCTGCGACCCCAGCGGCCCGAGTCCGTGCTGGGCATGCCGATGGTGACGCTGCCCTGTGTGGAGAGTCCACTCGAAAAGTTAAGTGGCCCTCAGGTAAGGGGCGGGGGTGGGTGTGAGGTACGCCTGCGCTCACGAAAGAGGGGCTGAGATACACACCCCTTGTCTCTTACCTGAATGCGTTATCCTCCTTGTCCCCCCCCCCCCCACCAAAATCACAGTAAATCCCCAAACATGCATGCTCCGAGCAAACAAAAGCATCTCAGTGAAGCCTTTAAGAGCTAAACTCTGGTTTTCTCTCCGAGAGAAGAGTCGGCAGCTTAATTCACCGTCCTGACGCGACGCAAAGCAGCCGGAAGCGTGAATTCAAAGCGGATGTTACGTGTTTATGAAGATGTCTTTCGTCCTCTGTGGTCTGTCAGCGTCACTAACCCTCACCTGACTCTTCTCCTCTGTCTCCCACCTTGCCTCTCTCCTCTCGATCTGCTCCCTCACTCCCCTCCAGCACCCTGCACTCTCCTCCTCCTCCCCACCTTACAACGCCTACGTCCAACCATTCTAACCCACTTTAAACACATCACCCCCCCCCCCCCCATTCACTATCTCCGTCATCTGTCGCCTTGTTTCTGTTCTCTGCTCGGTTTCCCGCCCGTTTTCTCCCGCCTCCCCCCGCCCCTCACCCCGCGCATTGCTCTTGATTATTCTTTTCTTCACTTTTCTCTCTCCTTCGCCTTCTCTCTGCCCCCTCTCTCTCTCTCTCCCATTCCTCTCTTTCCCCTGCAGACTCCGCGGGGATCTCCGTTCACTGAGATCACATGACCATCAGCCCTATCGGTTCCCCGCCACCCCCGATGTCCTCATACCGTCTCGCTCCATTTCCAGCGAAGTCTAGACGAGGAGCAGGAGCAGCACTCGCCGCGCTGCGCCGCCCATCCGGCTGGGCGGTACGCCACGCTGCACCGCTCCTACTCCACGCAGGTCTAGACCTCCAGTGATGCAGCAGACACACACACACACACACCACCCTGTTGCCCTCTCAGACCCCGGGGAACCGATAGGTAAACTCTTCCAAGACTTTCTACTCTGAACACTCACTGCAGAGTCAGGTGCATCTTTTTTTAATTTGAAATATTCTAATGAAAGACTTTTGTCGTAACGCGCCCTGTGTGGAAACAACACATCAAACTGTCACCACTGAGAATGTCCATTGCTTCTTCTTCTTTTTTCTTTTCTTTTTTTAAAACGGCGGTATGAAGGAGTTTTCACTCGTTTGAAGGAGGCTAAACGTGGCGGGGAACTTCTTTGTGTGACTCCCAGGACGCAGCTCGACTGTCAGGAGGCGACATGTTGGACCAAAGAAACCCGATGAAGGATGTGTTTGCTGCTGAGATTTCCCCATAACAACATCCTTTTAGCACGCCAGTCACACACACACACACACACAGGGCCCGTGTCAGCTCCGCATGAGATTTACTCTGATCAAAGAATCCATCTCATATCTCTCAGCAGAAGCACCAGACAAAAGCAAACAGGATGAAAGTACCGACATCTTCACTTGGCCGTCGTCTTGTTTCTTCTTCTCTCAGAGGGTCGCAGCGTCGGCAAAAAAGAAAAAAAACAACAAACCGATGTGAAATACAAACACATTTGATAAGACAAAGCCGAGCTCCCGAATCGAGCGAATCACATTCAGGAGCAAACATTTGTCGGGTTTTGTATTCTTCCGAGGCGAGGAGCTTTCATACAGAACACTTCCTGTGATGCCAACAGACTTTTTTTTTTTTGGTTCACTCTTGAACGGCATCGTTCACCTCGAATTGGAGTTTCGTTCTCGGAGAAAACATCTTGAAATGAATCTGCTACAAACTGTCCGAGTCGTGTAATTACTGTGATTAATTTCTGCTATTTTATGACTGAATTTATTTATTGACATGTACATACAGTGTGGTTGCCATAAACGCTCCCTGTGGCGTGACAGTTTTGCTGATTTTTGATTTGCACAAATCCACGTTTTTCTTTGGTGTTTTTAATGAGTTCACCCTCCTCTTCCTCTCCCACCTGTCTTTTTTTTTTTACCACCTCTGTTTAGCTCTTCTTGACTGTGACATCATCACTGTGCCGTGAAATGTTTCCCTCTGCTGGACAACGCACACACACCAGAGCACACGTATAACGAAGCACACACACACACGATCACACCCATGATCCACTTTCTAGCACTGAAACCTGTTTGTATGATATTGTACATAACTCTTTTTTTTTGTTTTTTGTATTGAGAGTGTGATTTTTACACAAACATCACCCACCAACACTAGATCACAGGCTGAGATCACAATGAAGGAACCGTGTGTACGAAGGTGCTGAACCGCGTCGAACCGGATCGGTCTGGAAACACCCAGACGATTCCACCAAGTTGAAACTTCTGTTATGAGCTTCTGTTTCGAGTTTCCACATGAGCATAAACAAACGCTGTGAACACACTCCTGACATGTTATCACCTGACCAGAGATTGGTGCAGCTTTAAGAATTTGAATCTAAAACATAGACTGGCGTCCTGTCCAGGGTGTACCCTGCCTTCGCCCAATGACAGCTGGGATCGGCTCCAGCCCCCCCGCGACCCTGAATACAGGATAAGCGGTAGAAAATGGATGGATGGATGGAATCTAAAACATGTGGTTTGTTTGGATATTCCCACATTATGGAAAACTAAAATATCTAATATATAAT
The DNA here is from genome assembly GCF_963514095.1 of Eutrigla gurnardus. Taxonomy (NCBI): domain Eukaryota; kingdom Metazoa; phylum Chordata; class Actinopteri; order Perciformes; family Triglidae; genus Eutrigla; species Eutrigla gurnardus. The sequence continues at coordinate 16,168,755 of NC_139931.1, read as the reverse complement.
AACTCTTTACACGTAACTTTACAAGGTGATAATGTGTCACTGTTGTGTTTATAGTTCGTTGATCCAGAGTGATCAAAGATCACTTAAAGTGATGGTTGGGAGTAAAATGCACCCTAGGTCATTTCCACCATGACATCCAGCCAAATACCCCCTCAGAAGCATTTTTTAGCGATGGTCAACATTGGTCAAGATAGGGCTATCAGCCGAATGGCTTAGTGCTGGCATGATGGTACATCTTGTATATCTCGTAAATTACCCCACTTATAATGCATGGAATGTTACCAAACTTCTGCAGTAGTACACATAGGGTCTGTACTCACAAAACGAGGCATTTGAAAGTTTGTAAGTACACCAGGAGTTTATTTAAAAGAACACTTGCCTGATAGCTTCTATCCTCTGCTGCTATGCTACCGCAGCGTAGACGCCACTTCCGTGTTTACCCAGCCGATGCCGTCACGCAAGTTTCACGTGAGAGTATGAAAAAGTTTAGCTGAATTTTTATAAATGCTTGTATTATCAGGTCAACATGACCTGATAATACAAGCATTTATAAAAATGTAGCTAAACTTTTTCATACTTTCGCGTGAAACTCGCGTCACGGAAACAGGTATCGAGTGTTCTTTTTAAATAAACTCCTGGTGTACTTACAAACTTTCAAATGCCTCGTTTTGTGAGTACAGACCCTATGTGTACTACTGCAGAAGCTGGTAGCCCTAATCTTGACCAATGCTGACCATCGCTAAAAATGCTTCTGAGGGGGTATTTGGCTGGATGTCATGGTGGAAATGACCTAGGGTGCATTTTACTCTGAACCATCACTTTAATGCTGCTTTAATGTTCATGTTGTACTTCACTAATGCTTCGTTGACTTTCACATAGAGGCTAAGCCCCGCCCCCTTCTGGTGGACCCCCATTGGACCTCACTTTATAAAAAAGATATACAGTAGTCATTTTTGTTAACCCGTTTGATTTGTGGTAAGGATTTCACATGTGATGTGACGTTACTCTCACTAACAACATGTCTCGCTCGTTATCTCTCCTTCCGGCTGATGAAGAAGAGTTGCCGTTAGCTAGCTAGCTAGCAAGCCGAGCTAACGGCTGTGTTGGTGACGTACATTGCGCAACACAAGAGATGCAGTCTTTTGCATCTTTTAAATTGACAAATGTATGTGTAGTTCATGGTATGATTCAACAGTCTCTTGCTGTTGACTACTAATATTACAACATATTTGTTCCCAACTATGTCCCATGAGGAGCATCGTAAGGGGGCGGGGCTTCGCCTCTATTGGCTGTGTGATCACGTTCATGTCTAATCAACAACAACAACAAAGAGGGGAAATTGCCTTCACGGGCACGTTATTTTAGAGATGGATAGTGTCATCTTTTGGGGCCAGAATGTTCTTTGCTGTTCTGTTATTTCTACCGAGCTTCTGACTTCACAAAATTAAAGTAAAGATTGGATCGGACACACCTGCAAAGTTGTAGATGTAAGTCAGACTCCTGACCTCTGCTGCCAAAAGGAAAACCGCGTGCAGAATCCCGTCCGGTCACAATACCTTTCTCCTCCGGTTCAACCATCGACGCCACGGCTTTTCTTTCCTCCGGAGTCTTTGGCAACTCGTGTTTCAAATCAAAGAACCGACACACGGCTGATGAGTGGCGTGTGAATAAGAAGCGGCGACCTCCTTCAGATCTGAGCTCCCTTTGATCCTGATGCAGAACTCTCCGTTTTGTAAAGATTCCTGTGACGACAACAATAAATGGATATTGCAATAAGGAGAGCTGTCGTGTTTTTGTTGCAACTTTCGTGTGTGTGTGTGTGTGTGTGTGTGTGTGTGTGTGTGTGTGTGTGTGTGTGTGTGTGTGTGTGTGTGTGTGTGTGTGTGTGTGTGTGTGTGTGTGTGTGTGTGTGTGTGTGTGTGTCCGTTGCAGGTGCAGGAGTACTTCTTGATTGACTACTTGTGTCTTTCTTTCTGAATTTCTTGAGCATTCTGGACCTTTGCAATACTGCATTGCATCATGGGAATTTAAGGATCCATGTGTTTTTTTTTAGCTCAACTTAAAGTCGATTTTGACCTTTTCAATAGTCTCTTCCCTCCTTTGTACGCTGTAAACGTGTAAAACACACTTTTCACTCGCTTTTCTATGAACCATCTTCTTCCCCGTCTCCATGACAACTGAGCAAACTCTATGCAGATAACATTTTTAAAATCTAACTTTTTATTTATATTATTATCATTTTTGCCTTAGTGATTGTTGAGAACTGTTGGCAGCGCACTTTGAGGTAACAGTACAGTATTAAAAGTGCTTGTTGTATTTCTGACATTATTAGATTGTTAATACTGATACAAAATTTTTAAGGTGAATTTGACTTTTTTTGGTTGTGTGGTTTCCGACCTCCAAAATGATTCATGGGAGAGGAAGGAATAAAAAAGTGATATATAACTTAAAATATGAATCTAATCACTGATTTTTGGGGGAAATGCTGCATGAATGTTTTTTCTTTGTGGTTCATTATTTAACTGAAATCATTAGAGAACTTTAGAGGGTAAACCTTTGTTGGAGGTGGAACTTTAGCATTGACAGAGTATCATAATGTATATAAATTAGATGTATCCATATTTATTTTTTCTAAAAGTAACTCCTAACCATAGCTGTCACATAAACATAGTGGAGTAAAATGTACATTTACCTCCTAAATATACATGAGAAGTAGATGTATACAGTTATATAAAATGTATTTAAATACAAGGCTAAAGAACAGTTCTTGAGTAAATGTACTTTCCACTACTTTAGTATTGATTTAGTTGTGCGACTTTGGCAAATTCATTTTTAAAAAAATGTCAAACTTGATGCGGTGGAGACTGAGATATCCAGACGTTTAGTACCTAGAATGTGTCGATGGATCTTCCACCCGACAGTAACGTCATTAAGGTTGTTTTCTCAGGAGTAGGACTCTCCATGACGGATATGCTGACCTTTATGTGTAGAGTTGATTTTTAGTACTTACAGTATGACCCTTAAGGTCTAACTTAAACTCAAAAACAAATACTTCAGTCCTCATGTGACGTAAAGCAGAGCTGCTCTGTGCTGTGATTGGCTCAGCACCACCATCATGTGGTTACATGTCTTCTTACCAACCGCACGGTGGATCTGAATCTTGGGAGCGACTCACGAATATAAGAGGAGGGTAAATATCACAGCGTGCATATGCAACATTAAAACCCTCCCATGTGGGTGATGAAAAAAAAATAGAATTGTAATTAATGCAGATGAGATTTTAAAAAAGCATTCACTTTCTGTCCTGAGACTCTTCACAGTGAGGAGGATCTCCACGGCTGTGCATTTGCAGGTTAAAGCCACAAGATGGCAATGCACATCACAGACGTGTAACCTGCACACACCACAGGGAGACAACCGTAACCCAGCATTCATCTGTTCAGACATCTTACATGAAGACACTTCTCAAGCTGTGGCACGAAATGAAAGCGAACAATCGCAGCACTTAAGAGGGAGATGTGCACCTGTGTGCGCTAATGAGGCGTGATGACATCCATTTTCTTAATGTCACAGATAATGGAAAGAATTACTTATACATCAATGTCCCCGCGCCCTTTATTCTGCGTGCTTGATTTCCCTTTTTATTTTTATGTTTTTGGACTCCTTTTAGGAATTTGCACCCATAGAAACCCTGAGAACTCGAATGGCAGTGAAGGAGCTGATCAAAGAACGCTCACAGTACAGCTGACGCTAATTGCAGCCGGCTCAATTCTGCAGACTTTTCGAGAGACGCACCTGCAGTTCCTAAAAACCCTCTGCTTGACTGAATCTCAACCACCGCCGAACATCCCCAGTCAGAAAGGTTCAAAGGATGACGCTGTTTCCTTGGTGAAATCCCACCTGCAGCGTCTTTCTGCCTCTTTTCTCCCCCCCCCCCCATACAGGCCTCATTAATGTGGGCAGCACAACTCCCTCTGTTAGTTTGCTGGGAATTTTAATTCCAACGCGTTCATCTCCGCATTCCAATCACAAGTGGTAATTTTAGGTAATTTTTATTTTCAGCCAGCACGCTCATTTGGTTTTTAAAGTAAAACGTGATCGGTGTGACCAAAAACGTTGCTGGGGGAACGAGGTGCATGTAAGGTGAAGAAGCCTCGACACAACAAGCACCGGAAAATAGACGCAAGTGATATTTCCATGGAGAGTAATCATATTCTGCCTTTGTGAAAATGAAAATATCTGACCTCAGTCTTTTCCTGAGTGCATTACTGTGAGTGTGTGTGAGGATTGTAGGAGACCAAAAGTGCATGAAATGGGTTAAACCGCATGTTAGCATGTCTGGCTAACTCGCTACGACAGTGCGGTAGACGAGTTCCTCGTTCCAAAGATATTCGTAACTTTTAACCTACAAACTAATGTGGATTTAATTAATTTACACTACAACGCTTAAAAAAATAAAACATGTTCACAATTTGATGCTAACGATACAAGTTTAAGCTAACGTTTAAGCTAACTCCAGCAACCAGTTCGTCCCATGAGGTAAGTTATCGTCCTAAAAATAATATTATTGCTGAAAACCTACTGTTTGAAAGCACGTAGAACAGCCTGACCGTAAATTTATGGTTATCATGCACCTTTCTTTTAAATTTTCATTTATTCTACTTGTTGCCCATGACGTTACACTCAGTCTTTTATTATGTATATTAGTTATTTCACAACGTAAAATTAGTCAGTTGGAAAAAGTGTTAGCTAGAGACAACATTTTAACGTTAGCTTAATCGACTAGCTAGCTAAAGTTGATCAAATCGGTCATTCGACAGTCAACATTTGACGCCAGGAAACATACATTAGTTGGCATTGTAAGTATCTTGAAGTATTTGAATGAGTGACGTAGCACGTAGACGACTGAAAGTTATGCGTACATCGACCAAACAGGACTTTGCACACAGAAGACCGTTGTTCGTGTCCGGTAGTAAACCAAAAGTCATTGTAGACCTTATGGACGTCGCTTGATACGTAACGTTATTTAACAAAGACGACTGGTGATTATTAATTATTCATGCTAGTGATTATGTTACTGTTGTTGCATTAATTTAACACAACCCTAACCCTCGGTAGCTTTTCATATTCTGTTGTGTATTTCTTTCTGAGGACTCATTGCGTCTGTAAAACTGAGAGTTTGTCAAACCGCCTGATATCATGGAGCTGTTCTACCACAAAATAATTTTTTTTATACAGATAAAAAGATTTTCAAATGGTACATCTGCCTTCTTAACAGCTTACGAAGTTTCGTCTCCCACCAAAATAACATCAGTCTGTTTCAGAATCCCAACACGCTGCAGAGTGAATAGATCACATCCTGTTGTTGAAAATGCAAATATTTTAGTTCATATTCAATGTCAGTGGTAGCTGTAGGTTTTATATTTGTATTCCTGTTGTTTTTTTACAGCAGTGCAACACAAGCAGGTGGCAGATGAGGAGGGAATGCAGAAAGAAAAATCTATAACAACCAGACAATCGGGCATCCCCACTCGAATCTCAAATTCCGTCCCGCTCGGCGTTGTCTTCGGTTTGTGAAAGCAGCCGCCGTGAGGCTGGAGGCCATCACTTCCCCCTGACAGCCCCGAGGTGAGGCGCAGTCAGCTGAGGCGCTCCATTGAGGAAGTCGCACATGTCATCATCGTGGTTAAGTGGAGGTGAGGGGGAGAGACGGGTGGATGAGTCATGATGGGGGACAGACATAGGCGGGGGAGGGAGGGGGGGTGATGCTGGTATAGAATTTGTATAGAATCGAAGCTACAGAGCAGGTGGAAGGAAACTTGTTATGTTCCTGCTCCTCACTGCTCTCCTTATTCTCATCGCTTTACTTTTACATGAAACTAATGTACACACACACACACACACACACACACACACACACACACACACACACACACACACACCAGATGTCAGCTCAATATTAATTTAGTTAAATTATAATTGTTCAGGCAGAACTGCACTCGGGCTGACTCAATGAAAACACACATAACCGTGAGTTATTGATTTTGTGTTGTGTGCAGAGGGTGTGAAATAAATTGAAAGTGTTACTACGGCATCGAGCAAGGGGGTGCGCGGCGCCGACGGGAACATAATGTACACACTTAAGTCGTCCTTCCAACATGACTAGCAATTACAGATACCCGTAGAAAACGCAGGGCGATTCAATCAGGCGACGCGGAGGCCGGCGTCCACGTGGCGGCGCGGGGTTAATTAGTGTACTTGGCTTTAACCAAGCGTGCCGGATGTTGAAGGGCTGAAGGATAATGCTTGTTTAGATACACGGCTGCTGTGTCCACAGATAATGTCTTCATTAACTATTGATGCACATCGCTCCTGTATCTCCTCCAGCTCCTGTGCTGCACCTCCACACCTGTCTCCTCCTCTCATTCGCTCTTTTTTATCCCAGCATCAGGGGGAAATCTGTAACCCCCCCCCTCCGCTCTCCCACCACTTCTCTCTTCCTTCATCCTCCTTCCCTCTCTCTCCCTCTCTGTCTTTCACTTGAACATAAGCGCTAGGTACACACCGCTCACCCATCCTCCCTTTAACTCCCCCGACCCCCACCCTCCCCTCCACACGGCCCCTTCAGTCCTTGCATTATCTTTCCCGGAAATTGCATTTCCAGCACAGCCAGGGCCCCATTATGAAGAGGGAGCGACATGCTGTAACCTTTTTAAAAAGCCATTAGTGATGCACCTGCCCCTCCCCCCTCCCTCCCTCCTTCATAGCACCCACCCCTTAGACCCCCCCCCCCCCTCACCCTTCATACATACTCTCCCTCTCCCTCGCTTCACCCTCTCTGACCCCTCCCCACCCTTATGGCAGCTGTAATGTCATTAGGCCGCTTCTACAGCCATTACTCGGCCGGCTCCCCTCTCCCCAGCCCAACACGGAGCAGATGCAGGGGGAGCGGCGATAAGTGTGCAAAGGGTCATGTGTAAAGGAGGGTAGAGGGACGATGGGACGGATGGAGGGGAAGCAGGAATAAAGATGAATGCAGGCGGTGGAGGCGAGAGAGGGGAAGGGAGTGCAATCGATAAAGGTAAACAATGAACCGTCTATCCCCCCCCTCCATCTCTCTTTTGGCCCCCTTATCTAAACACAAACAGCGACTGTAACAGCAGAGCCGGATATCACACACACATACATGTAAACAGACACACAGTCAGCGGCGAGTCTGTCGGAGGAGCACTGTTGTTGTTGCACCGTCATGTAGCGGCGTAGTCGTGGACCACACCGGCTGCATGATCGTCCAATTAGAGTGCAGAGACGAGCCGAGGAGGGCAGTAAAGAGGGGAGTGGAGCGCCGTGGAGCGGCGGAGAGGCTTGAGACAAGCCAGGCATACAGACGGACAGGAAATCCAATTGCATGGGCAGGTTCCAGGAAGTGAAGGGTAGTGAGAGATGGAGGAGGAGGAGGAGGAGGAGGAGGAGGAGGAGGAACATATTATTCCCCCTTCTACTTCTTCTTCTTTGGTGCACACAGCAGAGCAGGCATCCCTGATGCAGCAGCTTAGCTTAACTGTACGAGCCGACACAATGCAGCTCCGGCCCACTGACTGACTGTCAATGTGATGGAGGTGCTGCGCTGCACAGAGGCTTCGCAGGGAAGCCCAGAGGACACAAATCCATAAAAAGAGCAAAAAAACAAGCCACTGTATATTTTATGATTCGGCCCACTTCATAAAAATCCCCATCACACAGGAGGATGTTCATTAAAGTCATTATTGGCAGGATGACGCCGCTGGTCGGGGAGGTGACTGCAGCGAAGGCTGCGTAGGAATACCTCATAAGTCTATTTATTCATGTGGTTAATGTGATTCTAATGTGATTCTAATGTGATTCTAACGCTCGGCAACGTATCGATCAGAACCACATGAGATATTGAAGCAGGTTGAAGTGATGGCTGGAGCTGGTTTGTAATCCTCCTCCATACAAGTCCCCTGTGTCTACTGGATGCTAACAGGGCTCGACTCACTTCACAGGAAGTCAGGAGGGCACCACCCTCCCCACGCCCTCTCTCTCTCTCTCTCTCTCTCTCTCTCTCTCTCTCTCTCTCTCTCTCTCTCTCTCTCTCTCTCTCTCTCTCCCTCTCTCTCTCTCTCTCTCTCTTGCTCTCACTCATTCCATATATCTATCTATCCATCCATCATCCATCATACATCCATCATCCATCCATTATCCATACATACATACATCATCCATCCATACATCCATACATCCATCATAAATCCATCATACATCCATCATCCATTCATCCATACTTACATCATCCATCCATCATACATACATCCATCATCCATCCATCCGTCATCCATCCATCATCCATTCATCCATTCATCCATCATCATACATACATCCATTCATCCATCCATCATACATACATCCATACATCCATCCATCATACATACATCCATTCATCCATCCATCATTCATTCATCCATCCATCATACATCCATCCATACATCCATACATCCATACATCCATACATCCATCATAAATCCATCATAAATCCATCATCCATTCATCCATCCATCATACATCCATCCAACATCCATCCATCCATACATACATACATCCATCCATCATCCATTCATCCATTCATCATCCATTCATCCATCATCCATTCATCCATCCATCATACATCCATCCAACATCCATCCATCCATACATACATACATCCATCCATCATCCATCCATCCATCATCCACCCATCCATCTTTGGGTGACAGAAGAAGAGAAAACATTCTTCTCTTCTGAAGCTCATGTCTCACCACCTCACCCCATCAACCTCATCCTGCTTCTCTCTCTCTCTCTCTCTCTCTCTCTCTCTCTCTCTCTCTCTCTCTCTCTCTCTCTCTCTCTCTCTCTCTCTCCAGACACTGACACCAAATCCCACAACAGACGCCCGGCTGATCGATACCATGACATCATCAGGCGTGGACCTCATCGGCGGGCTGTGGGCGAGGTGCTCCTCTTCAAAACACACACATGCAAACGCACACATGGAGTCGGACCTGAGGGACCGAGCCTCCTCGCATCCCACCAAGACCCGTAACACTGCTGCTGCTGTAGACGTCTGACTGACGGCGGGCTGAGAACCTTGTTCACGCACACACACACACACACATGGACACACACCGAGCTAATAGACAATGAGGACATTCCCCTTGAGTGAGGCCAGGCTGATGGGTCTAAGTACAGCGAAGGCGCAGCACACGGCACTCTGAGACCGTTAAACCGCACTGCAGCTGTCATGTTTGCACTACTTCACCCTGCTTACCAGGATGAATGAAAAACAAATATAATTGTGTGTGAAGGATTGGATGTCACAGTATCCCCTCTCCGCCTGGCTGCAAAAAACCTTTTCATTCCAAGCCTGACTGACTGACTGACTGACTGACTGACTGACAGACCTGCTTGTTGTCCGGCCCGGACAATAGACGTACATGCAGTTTTGTGTCGGCGCTACTTGTGTGAAGCTGTCACCGGCTTCCCATCCAGCTGGGAGGCTCACGTCTACAGCTGGACAGCCGGGATCAAAGAGCAGAGGAGGGGTGGATATCCATAAAGCTGAAAACGCCTCCCAATCAGGCTGAAACGGGAGGAAACGGGGGGAAAACGGCTCCACGTTTCTGGTGACGGGCTCGGCAGTGCATCTCAGCCTGGAGATGGATGGACAGGAAGGAGGGAGGGCGGGGCGGAGATGGTGAGCTGTGATTTCTTTTATGTAATAGAAACATCTGTTGCAAGTATTGGTACATTTGTCAGTGTTGCGTTGCTCCCGGCGTTCTGATTGTGAGGAAGCTCGGCCTCTCGTGCATTCGAAGAGGCTGATCCATCCACTTATATATCCAACTATGACATGCATGTATGTAGACGTGCATGCACCAAAGCACCCGTATCACCCACATACCGAAAAAAATAATAATAACGTGCTCCACATCTTTATTTCTCATAACTGTTTTTTAGCTGCAGCTTTCTTTCCAAATTCAGCAAAATATGTTATTCCCTTGCAGCAACAATGTTCACCATCTTACTGTCGCAATAACAATTCATCATTATAATGCTTTTACAATGACAATATAAATCATACTTTTAAGAAAAAGGATAATTCAATACATTACAATATTTCCCCTTACGTTTTCCTCGTTCTCCTCCTCGCTTGCAGTTTGATATTTTACCTCCTAACTCTCAAACCCTGTACTTATATTTTCTCCTCGTACAGGCATCATATGTATTTTATTCACACTCCATGTGTACTTAATAATCACACTGTAATCTAAAGTGTAACAGGAAAATGACGGTCTTTTCTTCCCGGACGAGAACATTTATTTCCCTATTGGAACAGAAATAGAAAAGTCCGAGGCGCGGCCGCTCTCGAGTACCTCGGACTGATATATCGTCAGATATGCGTACGTGGAAACTCTTTAACTAGTTGAGGGTGAAAAACGCTGTGATTTATTTAGCGAGTAATTCATCTATTTTCAAAAGCTATTTCAGTGAGCAGAATATACAAAGTGTACCTCAGCTCATTTGAAATTATATTCAAATGTGTTTCTGCCAACCAGGAAATGTATTCATTACATATCTGCGCCCTGCCAATTTCTCCAACCACATTTCCACTTGTCTGGGTCTCAGATGCCAGTCGGATGTAATAGACAATTCAAAAACAGTTATGTGGAGATTGTTTGATTGATTGATTTTTGTGATTGGATAAGTCGCCTTTTTGATTCATGCAATCATTGGTCACTCTTGTTGATATTGCGAGGAGGACTGGACACTAACTGTCTCTTCTAAATATTTACCAACAAACATAATCGTGAGCCTCAGACTCCAAGCGTAATTATGAATTCCAGCTCAAATGAGTGTTTATTACAAGACTGTAAGAGGAGGTGCAACATATATACAGAAATCCTTCATGGGATTAGTTTTGTTTTGTAGCATAATTGGAAACAGTTTTTTTTCTGATGCGATGTGACTCAGAGATGTTAATTCACTTCTCATTTGATTGTCGGAAATTGACTCAATTGACCAAGTGATTCAATCAGTTTCGGTTTTATCAAAGTGACGCGTGTTAGATGAACTGGAAAGCCCAGGTGTGGCTGTTTGTCTGTGTGTGTGTGTGTGTGTGTGTGTGTGTGTGTGTGGTGTGTGTGGTGTGTGTGTGCGTGTGTGTGTGTGTGTGTGTGTGTGTGTGTGTGTGTGTGTGTGTGTGTGTGTGTGAACAGATGTGCTGTTGAGGTTGAAACCTGCTGACGCTAAGTTGGGAAAATGTCTGGAGGCCTAGTGAAACTGCTTTCGTGCCAATTCATGTCTATTCTGTTATTATCAAGTTTTTCAGCGACTGAATTTGTGACATTACTAAAACATAAAAGTGAGTTTACTGTTTGCCGCGTCTTCCCCAAAGAACAGTCCAATCGTAACCTTTCAGTCAATGCCAGCCAGCAGACTCTACACACTAAAGCAATATGTACGGGGCTGCAGTATGAGGGATACTCTCTATATAAAGAATACAAAGAATTCTCTTTTCCGGCTAGCTAGCATACTGCCTACTGTAGTAATCAAGCATTACTTCAAATAAAAAGGGAAAATGTCATACTATACTTTTTAAGATTACAGGTTGAGTAAGAAAAGAAAATGCTTTATTCCAACCAGATGCAACCTCTGGTTCTGAAAAGTGAAGTGCATTTCCTCTACTGGCCATCAGGAGGCTTTTTCAGTTGGATCCACTATAAAATCTTACTCTATAATCATAAATCCCTACACTGCAATACAAGAACAATGCTACTTTTTCACCTGCAGGATATCTTACATAGCCATCTCAATCGCCACCTGCATTTACGTCCTACTCACAGCGTTCACGTTAACCAGCTAGCTACAGCTGACAGCGACAGTTTGCAGATTTTATCAGCACATTTTTTCTTCCAAATCCATGCCAGCTAGAAATGAGAAGCCCGATTGTGCCTACCTCTGTCTGCCATCAAGGGCCCATTGTTTAAAAAAAAAAATTCAATAGCAAATCTGGCACCATTATCGTCATAAACACCACATGTGCCGCGCAAGAACGCCGAGCTCGACAGGCGTAGCGACAGTAAATAGCAAATGGTCGATTAATGCTGGCGTTGTGCCGCTATGTGAGATATGTGGCGTTCGGAGCCTCCGGTCAGAGCCACTGTATCTCTTGATGTAGCAGGGTGCCATTTCAGGCTGTCACCCACAGCCTGCTGCCGGACCAGATGAGACCAGGCAGCGGATCAGGGGAAGCAGCGGGGTGCATCACACCTCTCCTCCAGCTCCACTCCACGGACTCCCCATGTGTCCTCATATGTACAGTGGCGTGTAATGTATGTGCCTCTCACTTTAATCTCCACTGTCACTTCAGCCCCGGGCACACTTTGAGGAAAGGGGAGATTTCTATTCTCAATTCGTCTCCTGTGCGAAGGGCTCCTGTTCTATTCTCCCGGCCTGTCCCTCCCTCCTGTCATCCCACATTCTTGTCGCCCAGAGAGGAAGGTACAGGGCGCGACCCTGTCCTCGTTCCCCCGTCTCACTCTCAAGCATTGCACATTCAGAGTGTGTGGTGCAACAGAGTGAAGTAGGCCCATTGAGCCGGTGTGCTCCTCCCTGCATGAATGTGTCCGTTTGGAGTGAATTGAGCTTGACTTTGAGTCCCCGCGAACCCAACAGCCCCTCCGCCCCCCCCCACCGCCGCCGCCACCTCCTCCTCACCCACCCTCCCCTTCCTTAGCAGGTGGCGCCACTGGCAGCGGGGCAGAGAGAGGGCTTTGATTCCTAAGCCAGTGGGCTCAGTGCATATTCAAACTAGGGCCTTTTGTTTGTGTTGCTGCGAGGCCCGAGTCAGACTCGCATGCAGAGAATACAAATCAGACCTTTGACAGGAGCAGTTAACCTGCCGCTAAATATAGCTGCCCTGGGTCTGAAAGAGATGGAGGGAGCACGGAGAGGGAGAGCGAGAGAGGGCGGGAGCAAACAAAGGGAGAGGCGAGGTGGCGAGCAGGGAACATATAGGAGAGAATCGTTGCCGTATCCTTTGGTTTTCTGCACTAAAGAGAATATGGCGGCTATCTCGATGAGGCTGAAAAGTATATACAGTAAAGAAAGGGCCGGCTGAGCGGCGCATTGACGTATGCAAAGCCAGCGCGATGTGTGTGTGTGTCGAGGAGGGGGCAAGAGAGAGAGAATAAATAGGAAAAAAAAGAAAAACACAGAGCGTCTGAGAGTGGGGAGAATGAAAGATAGGGAGAGTCTGTCCAATAAAGCAGCAATCTTGAGGGAAGCGAGGGTGAGGGAGAGGAGAAGGAGAGGGAATGAGAAATGTGCTCATACCACAGGGATCTGAGCAGACTGCAAAAGAGGGGGAGAGACAGGGGGAAGACGGGGGAGGAGAAATTAGAGATCCAAAGAGGCCAGGAAACAGGACTTACAACCGTCCTGTCTGGGCTCTTTACTCCGTCTCTGATTGCTTCCCATCTCCAAAAACCCACCAGCTGACCACCGAGGCTCGAAAACCACCTCGGGCCGCTTCGAAGAATCGTGTTTACGTGGGAGACAATTCACGGAATATGTATTAGGAAACATCCTCTTCCAAGTGCGTCCACGATGTCTTTTTTCTGTGATCGTGCCATTAAAAGCTAGGGCCGCCATAGGAGTTTCTACGTCCGCAGTTTTCCCTAAAACCGGCCGTAACATGCCACAGATAACGGACTCGTCTGACTCCTCTTACTTCAAATTAACCCAGAAGTTTGAAAAATGTCCCATTGGACCCAAAGCCTATTCCAGTAGTCCGATGGCCCGTTATCTGGAGAACAAAAGCTTTTCATTGGTCTGAAAACACACACTGGAGTCGGCTGGCTTTTCTACTTTCCAGATTGTTCAATTCAACAATTCTAACGATTTAACGATTCCCTGCGACACAGACGATACTCCTAAATCCTAACGTATGACTTTAAATCACTCCAGAAGAAGGACTTTTCTTTTTGGCTGATATCTCACTTTAACAGCTCTTCTGTGAACGAAGTTGAATAAACTAAAGCGTGATGTGAGATGTTACTGTTTGACTTTCCCAAACACCGCCAGCCAATGTGACGTACGGTGAAATTTAACGGAGACGAACTCCCCGGTCCACATCTGCCGCGTTTAAAATGACTCTTATGACTCGTAAACACCAAACTTATTTGGCGAACATTTTATCTGAAAGACCCTCAATTAGATGAACCATTAGCACCTGGAAACCGGCTCCGGCGTTCCCCACCCATTCGGGCTCCATCTAAGTCTAGAAGTCATCACGGGTCCTGGCCTCGGCACGCGTCCAACATGTGATGCCAAATTGATCCGCCGACTGATTGACAAGCAGTATGCAGTAATATATTACGTAACACCACAGCTGTATCAGCCACAGAACGATGGAGGGTCAGATACAGTGCTCCCTTTCCGCCAGGTCCTTCTGAGACATAAAGTAGACCCGCCTCCGGTGTCGGCCTCAGTGAAACCCTGCATCCTGATACACTTTGACAAATCATAAAACCCATGATGAACGGTGGCGCAGTCTCAACAACATGCCCACCTCGTCAGCTATTACGCAACGCCGGAGCCAACGCCACTTCCACGCCACTGCTGCTACTACTACTACTCCTGGAGTACACTCGCCCTGCTTCCTGCCACTACCCAGGGAGCTGAGCTGTGTAATCCGCGGGCGGATAAGGCGAGGTTTGGGGAGATTTGGGATGCAGAGATCCCTTCTGAAGCTGCCAGTCCTCTTGCTTGTGGAAATCCCATGGGATTGGATTAGGATGGATATAGAGCCAGTCACTGAGAAGTTGCTGTCAGGGAGCTGCAATGCTCACAGTGGGCGCACACACACACACACACACACACACACACACACACACAGATTGTGTGCTCCTGAATGGGCAGGCGGTGAGACTTCCTTTACTCGTGCATCAGGCGGTAATGCACTTACCGTCTGTCCATCAGCTCCTATTATGCGCTGCAGATGGAGAAGGCCATTTTAAAGGGAAAAAGAAAGAAGCTCTGAGGGCCTTAATTTTATGCACAGTGATGATTTTTCTTTTTTTTTTGCGACGAGGGAGGCGGGGCCCCGGAATTAATAACAGAAAATGTCGATCATTCCGCCCCCGAATTTAAATGCGGGACCATCTGTAATTTTGAAAAGTTAATTAGCCCGACGCGCGACGCGGTCATGTTCGGGGCAAACGGCTCCAAAGTAGAGCTCTCCAGGCAGCCTGCCACCGCCTAATGAGTGTCTCCCGGTGTGCAGGTTTATCATTTGAACACTTTGGTGAAGGTTACATTTGAATAATTTCTCCGAGCCTTAGTTAGACACTATTGTTTAATGTGCTTATTACCGCCTAATGGAAGTAAGACACTGAGACAAAGGAGGGAGCGTGTTACACAAACATATTCCATTTTTACAACTATTACTTTGGCATGATGATGATGATGATGATGATGATGAGACTCCCCCTGTGTGGGAGCTGTCACCGCATCCCGATCGGCGCGTGAGCCCTGAATCCGTTTCTTCTCCGTGAATCCTGAATCGTTGAGTCGCCTCCGCCGCGCCCCTTTGACCACGCTTGATTCGCAACAATGGGAGGAGAGAGAGAGAGAGAGAGAGAGAGAGAGAGAGAGAGAGAGAGAGAGAGAGAGAGAGAGGAGAGGGAGAGAGAGAGGGAGAGAGAGAGAGAGAGAGCAGCAGAGATTCCGGGATCTAAAGGGAGGATAAAGGGT
The DNA here is from genome assembly GCF_963514095.1 of Eutrigla gurnardus. NCBI lineage: Eukaryota > Metazoa > Chordata > Actinopteri > Perciformes > Triglidae > Eutrigla > Eutrigla gurnardus. Next base: position 16,152,945 of record NC_139931.1, on the reverse strand, counting down.
GTAGAGTGTCTGCCTCTCGGATCCTTTTTTTTTCTTCCTCTCCTCTTTTACCTTCATTTTTTCCTCCTTCCTGCTAGGGAGAGGCTTTTTTTGGGGATGGAGGGAGAAAACGAGACTTACAGAGAGGGGGGCGTTTCCTCCCCCCTCCTCCTCCCCCACCCTCCCCTCTTCAGTGTGATTTCCAGATATTGCCAATACACTGTCGACGACTTGAGCGCACGAGGAGGAATTGACAGACTTCCAACAATGACCGGGGTGAGTATTGAATCAAAATCCTCCAGAGATGCTGCTGCTGCTGCTGCTGCTGCTGCCATCCTCCTCCTCCTCGTCATCCGCCGCACTTAAATGCTGTGTAATAGAATGAACTGCACAACCCGTAAGTCACGCAGAAATGTGCGGCCAATATGGCCACAGCGCAGCGTAGAGCTGTCAGGTTAGTCAGGTGGGTTTATGTAATGTTTGACCACCGTGTTGAATAGCTTTCTGTGTGGACGCGGCGGGGCGGAGGGGGAGGAGGGGAGGGAGGGAGGGAAAAGCGCTCACTATATTGTAGTCGCATTATTAAAAAAAAAAAAAAAAAAAAAGGTGTAACCTCAGCAACGCGTCTTTTTCTTTATTCGTTCATTCATTCTTTGGTTCTTTCCCCTCGCGTAGTGTTTCCCAACTTGCCGTCCTCGCCTCTCGTCTCGAGTGAGATTATAAAACAAAAAGAAAGAGTTGGACGTGACTTCGCTTGTTGCTGAACGTTCGCCGTGACTTCTCTTCCGCGTTCAAAGCGGAGGGCGCGCGCTCTGCCGCGGACGTGCGCCTTCCTAATAAGGATGGGGGGGTTCAAAAGCAGCTTTGGAAAAGTAGGAAAATCAGAGAAAATTGAGCATCTTTTTAAAAATAGATGTTTTTTTTAATTTTATTATTTGAGTCTCAAATGGAATGAACATCCGCCTCGCCACACATTCACGTGTTGATGAAACGTAGCACCATCTGATCTGGGGCCAGCACCATTCTAGTCCACGTCAAGGCTCTCGGGCCTTCATTGCACATTCTCTTTTATGCTCCATGTTAAGTTTCTCTCTCTCTCTCTCTCTCTCTCTCTCTCTCTCTCTCTCTCTCTCTCTCTCTCTCTCTCTCTCTCTCTCTGTGGACTAAACACTGCACTTTAGCTCTACGCTGGAGCTGCTCTGACACAAGCTCCTTGGCCTCATCAATTGATTGCCTCTCAGCTCACTTCGATGAAATATTCAAGCGTTCCTCCTATAGGTCCACGTGAGCTGCGGGATTCAATAATCACTGAATTCTCTGTTCGATCTTTTGCCTATAGGTTCAAATTGATTGGATTTTTACGGCATTTGCAATTCAATCGGCAGCTTTTGGCCGCTCGCGTGTGTGTGTGTGTGTGTGTGTGTGTGTGTGTGTGTGTGTGTGTGTGTGTGTGTATGTGTGTGGCAGCGTCATGTGCAAGTGTGTGCATCTGTGGAGAGAATGTGTGTGTGTGTGTGTGTGTGTGTGTGTGTGTGTGTGTGTGTGTGTGTGTGTGAGCCTCCCCGCCTTGCCTCTCAGCGTGCGTGAGCTCAGCCCCTCAGGCACGTTGGCAAGCATGAACTCCCTGAACTCAATCCTTGTCCATTAAATTCCTATTGATCAAGCAGCAGAGAGACATAAAGTTCCATCTCCTCGGTTTCATGTGGGCTCGGCTCGGAGCTAGCCCTCCGTCTCTCAGGCTCTCTCACCCCCCGTAAGGAGGAGAAGGGGGAGAAAAAGAGAGAGAAAAAAGAGGCGAAGATGAAGAAGGAAGGAGGAAGGAGGAGAGAAAAAAAGAGGAGATTGGGTGAAGCCTTGGGAATTCATTAGGAGAGATGGATGAGGAGGGAAATAGGAGCGAGCTAACAGTTGATTACTAAATAGCAGTTAGTGGTCGGACAAGGAGCCGTGTGTGTGATCGCACATGTATATGCATGCGTTCGATTGTGAGCGCCTCACCCGGGACCAGCCGTATGGTTGTGTGTGTGTGTGTGCTTTTGCGCAATGAGTGTGTTTTTTCCTCTATGTGTGTGTGTGTGTGTGTGTGTGTGTGTGTGTGTGTACAGGGGAGACTTCCATTTAGTAACGCAGCAAAGCAGCACATATCTCTCCGCTGGGAGCTGTCCTTGGTTCTGATCCGTGGCCCTATCCTCCTCCGCCTGCTACCACCACCCACCCCCAGCACACACACATACTTGTACACACGGGCAAACACACCACCTCCCTCCCCAGTCACCCCCCCTCCCTCCCTCCCTCCCTCCCCCCTCCTCTCCCCCCTGTTGATTGACATCCACATGCTCTCCATTTGGCTTGCTAAAGGCTGCCTGTGTGTGTGTGTGTGTGTGTGTGTGTACATGAGTGTGACTGGGTGGAGGGTGTTTTTTTCGGGTGGTGCGGGGGAGGGACTGGGCCATCCTCAGAGGGCCTTGAGCAGAGAGGATGCTGGGTAAAAAAGAAAAGGAGAAAAAAAAAAGCAAGTAGCGAGAGGAGGAAAAACAAAACATCTGTGTGGTAATTGGGCTCCCCTTAGTATTGTAACGCATACATTGACATCTGTTTGATAATTGGCTACCCTGGCTCCACGGCGTGTGTCACGCTAAATGCCGGTTTGGTGGAAAGGAAGAGAAAGAACGAAATGAGGGGGGGGTGTTAGTGTGCGCATGCATTTGTGTGCATATATACCACTGGGGGGAAGGGATGCTTAGATTTGTTGGGATTGTGAACGCTCCACAGGTCTCTTGTGCACACATTTACCGCCTCTCTCATAAAAGAAGGCCCTGCCTACTGTAAGCACGGCTCCGAGCGGAGGTGTGCTCGAGTTCACAGCCCCGCATTTAGCGAGACGGCTCGAGAATAAAAAAAAAAGAAAGAAAGAAAGAAAAATAAAGAATACAAGTGCTAAGTGTCAAGTGATTGTTTACAGCCTCTTGTGCTCAGCCTCTGGGGCTCGCCGGCGCGGGCGACTCGAGCCACGGGGCCCCCGAAGCGATATTAGCTGCTTCCGCAATTTGTTCAGAGCTTTAGAGGGGAGAGGCCGTCAAATTGCATGGATAAATATGTTGAATAATTGATGCGGCGCATAGTGGGGAGCTGTTTGGGAGCACACCAGAGAGCGCCGGTGATGCCTGGGCAGCCTCGCAGACGGTCTGTCTGTTTCAGGCGAGAGCCCCCCGGCGTGTGTGTGTGTGTGTGTGTGTGTGTGTGTGTGTGTGTGTGCCGCCGCGACGCTCGCTCTCAGAGCCGTACAATCGATCCTCAATATGTGGGCTCCTTTAAAGGATTTGAATTCATACATCATCCTTTAAATCTCCACTTTTATATCAATAGAATTCATGTTCGCCGGACTTTTGCGTCATCAGACGAGTGAAGGTTTAAGCTGCTACTTAGAAAAACTAATTCCTGGTAATGCCTTATAATTCCCACCTATTCTGTAATCCTGCAGATCTATACAGGAGTGTCAGAGCTTATAGTAATGGGTGAAAGGATTAATTTGGGGATTTCTCTCCGATGACACTTGGGAAGTGGCTGAGTCAGGGGAGAGCAGCCGGACAGGCCACCGGGACAGTTAAGAGGCGAGATGTTAAGTCCTGCAGGAGCCGAGTGGTCGGGGAGTTGCTCTTCCTCGCTCCATCTCCCTCCCTAATGCCGTCTAATGTGAGAGCTTACGGCGAGTGGAGGAGGAAGAAAGCGTTGCAGAGACGCGGGGATTTGAGATCTCAGGGCCTCGGAAACCGACGAGGCTACTATCAAGCTACAACCTCTCCTGAAGAATCTTTTCAAAACCCAGACGTTTTCTGTCTTTCTGCCTTTTCATCCTTTTTCTCCCCCTCCTCCTCCCCTCCACATCCAGGCCCCTTTTGAAAAGAAAAAAAAAAAAACCGAGAGAAAAAGAAGTGTGGTATTTCACATGCAGAGGTGTTTAGAATAATAGCAGGAATCACTCCTTTCATGTAGTCTCTTTTCAGTGCAGAGGAGCGCGGCGGTGTTCTCCGCCGTTTGATTCCGGGGCCTTGAAGATGCGAGGGCAGAGGGATGTGAAGACTGCTTATCTCTTCCTGACACAGCCAATCATGTCATAGAATGACAGTCCGAACCCAGCTGATACCACCCCCCCCCCCATCCCCCTTTTATCACACACACAAACACACTCCCTCCTGCTCTCTATCAATTTCTTCTCTTGAAATTAAACGCACCCTTCCTCTCCTTCCTGCTCCCTGACATTTCTTCTTCTGTCCTTATTTTCCCCGTACGACTAAAAAATAAAAAAATAAATAAAAGCCACCACACGACCTCTTCTCCATCTCCGTCCCTGTTTTTCCGCTCTGGTTTTCTCCTCCCCTCTTGCTCCCGGTTCGTCTCGTGTGTGCGTCGCGGGGGGGGGGGCTGGAGCTCGCAGTGCTGCGGGGGCGGCGCCCTCGCTCCCCTCAGATGTACGCGTGCGACTGTGGCGCTCGCTGATAAACTCAGGGAAGATGGAGGGCGAAGCTCACATCTCCCACTTCCTCGCTTTGCACTCAGTCAGGGGTTCCAAGCATTTAAAAACAAAAAACAAAAACTTTATTGCACCCTAGCGTGCGATGACAAAACGACTGTTCGTGTAAGCACGGCGGTCCATCACGCTGCCTCTCTCCTCCTCTGCTGCTGCAGGAGTGAGGGAGAACGTTTAAGACGCTGGAAACAACAGCGGTTGTCGGCGTTTAAAGCGTAAGAGATATTGCCACCAATTAGCGAGGACTTCTCCGCCATACAGAAGGGCCATGATGAACAAAGACCGCCATTTAAACGCATTAAACGCCACCTCGCAGATGATCTACTCCCCGTCTCCTGATTAATTGCTCAGCACGCATCAGTCACTGTCCTCTCCTAAAGATAATGTATCAACGTCGGCAGCTTTTGTCTAGCAGCTGATGCGATTAATCGACGAGCCGATCAACAGAAAAATAACTCAAATCAGTCGTTGAAATCCTTTTCTTTTTTGTCTCTTTGTCATTCATATCATTGTTGACTGACTTCTGCTCAAACAAAACATTTCCAGACGACGTCTCATGCTCTGGGAAGCTTCAGTGGGCATTTGTGATTCATTGATTAACAGAAAAAGGATGTGCAGATGAATCTTTAATAACAGTCATTCGTTGCAGCCCTGATTGTTTGATGAATCGGTCCCAAAACAGTTTTCTTCTGTCGTTTCCTCTTGTTTTGCAGGACATGGACAGTGTGAGCAGCTTCTGAAACCCCCACCCTCCCCTCCAGCTCTCTCCTGCTGTATAGCGTCAAACAGAGAAGGGGGAGGGGGGTGTGAGAGAGAGCGAGGGAGGAGGTGGAGGGGAGTGCGGTGGTGTGACCGTTTGCTCCCGTCTCGACCACGGGTATTCTTGGGTTGATAATACAGATGTCGATGTTATTGCTTGAGAATACGCGTAGCTGAGCGGAAGCCATCATCGGCGCCTACGAACAGATGTTGATACGCGGACGCGAGGAGAGCACCCGAGGTGATCCACTCCCGAAAGTCCCGCTCGTGGTCCCCGAGACTCCGCCCAGCGTCCCGTTGGCCTCCGCAGGAAGTAAGATCCGTCCAAGCGTGCATCACACACCTTTTTAGCTCCTGATTGTTCATCCGCTTGACAGATGCCCTTATCAGAGTGCGTGGTGAGGAGGGGAATCCAATAAGTGCACACGGTGGATGGGTGGGGGGGCACCATGGCAGGACGACACAACTCTGCACGACAGGACAGAAGGTCCAGCAGTCGCACTAGCTCCCGTGGCTTGGCCGTGTATAAGGTCACAGGCAAAGAGCAAATCCAATATCCAGACAGGCTGGCGGGCGGGCGGGCAGGTAGGGGCACGGGCAGGAACGCATTTAGAAAGTCAAGAGATAAATCTCAGTCTACTCTCAGCTGTTCTCCAAGAGCCTGGGGAGGAGAGGAGGGGGGCAAGGAGACCAGACCGGCACATTAGGGAGGGAAGGCAGTCTAGATCCAGTGGTGGAAAGTAGTTCCTCAGGTATCTCCACTCCTTAATCCACATCTGTGAATGAATGTTTATATAACAACAGCGTATCCTGATGATGTGACATCGGTGTAACAGCATGAAAGGGGTTGCTCTTAGCAACGGACCTACTAGAAGCTTTGCAGAGCTGCCATCCTGTCATTTTACACAAAAAAAGACTCAAGTATAATAATTTAGACATAAATGTCTTCATCAGATTGTCAGTTTCTTCCAAATAAGCTGCCCAACAGGTTAGATAGTTAAAAGTCATCCCATGTAGAGCAGCTATGCTACTCACACATCAATATATCAGCAATAAAGAACCCATAATATATGAGAATATAATCACGCTTTAGGGGTTGTTCTGCTGCGTAACGTAAAACACTACATTTTTGATATTACATGCATTCTAATGCTGCTATTTGACTTAGTAGTGTTTTTACACTGCAGGATCGCTCCGCCGCCGCCTGGATCAAATTAACAGCACGCTAATAAAAACACTAACGCTCCGAAAATAATCGTCTTTATTTTTGCAAAAACAGCGTCTCCAGTACCCCGCCGGGTGGCCAGAATAGCCAGTTCCCCCTCTGTGGTGTAGTTTGCAGGGCAGTGGATCATATTAGCGTTATTGTAATGGGGTGTAATAAGATTATTCAAATCCCTCTATTTCTGGGGCTCATCCATGTAAAAGGGCCCTTTGACAGAAAGTGTGTCTGTGTGCTAAACCCTGGAAATACCAGCCAAGAGGATTCTCCACGCCACTCCCTAGAGACGCCACTCACATCAGCGCCTCTGTCTCCCCGCCACCGCGCATGTGTGTGTGTGTGTGTGTGTGTGTGTGTGTGCAGTTTTTTTCTGTCTCTTCCTCCACACAGCAATTAAAGATCCAATTGATTTCCCTGCCTACACTGATTACCTGCTTCACTAGTTTGGTTTTTCTATGATATCTGATTAATACTGAGACTATATACAGGGAGCCGACACACGAACAAGAGCACCTCGCGTTATCGCACAATGGCATGAAAAATGGCCCGTTGGTAGAGCTGAAACTATTAATCGATTATTCTCTATAGACAATGTATATCAGCGGTTTTGACAGTTAACTGCTTCAGTATTTTTTTAGTGGCGGTGCCTTGCCGGCAGTAAAGGGAATTCATTGGATTTTTAGTTAAAACAATATATTTTAAAGAAGCCATCTTCTCTCTGGTACATTTTTTCTCGCATTTTATAGAAGAAGAAAAAAGAGTATTTGGCAGGTTTATCAATAATAAAAATAAGCTTGGGTTGCAGCCCCAATAATTTATGACTTCAAAAGAATTGGACTGCCTTGTATTCTTCAGGTATCCGCATTGTGTCTGCTCCCTGTTCATTTAGCTCCACGTCAATCTAAAGTTCTCGGTAGTGAGACCAACAGTATAAAGCCATCGAGCGGTTCGGTTGGGGTCAACTCGACTCTCTTTGTGCCAGCTACCTTTCTCTCTGTCCTTTCCACTGCAGACACCATCGTTGTCTTCCAAGCAACACAAACACCGTTTTTCCGTTGACAACCAAACAGAAGAATTTTTGTCTCTTGACTTCAGCCTGGCTTTGTGGGCTGCAATTGGAAAAATCTGAGTTGAACGAATTAGAAACGATGTGGCTGCTAATGCTTGTTATCTCCGCCGCGTAGCATCGGCTCAGCTCGCTTGGAATCTTGTGATACCAATAAAGTACCAGCTTCTATCCATCAATGAAAGCCCAGGAAGAAAGGTTCACTAGATTTGCGACATAAGGCACAGCGTCACTTTAAGCTAAATGCCAACGCATCTTACTTTAGCGTGTTAGCATGTTAACGTCAGCTAATTAGCAGTAAAGACAAACTACAGCTGAAGTCGGAGGATCACAAGTGAAGAAACAACATACATGTCTGCACCGAATGTCATAGCAAAGCAAACCAACCCCTATAATTCGAGATATTTCACACAAACCCGAAAATAAATCTCATGAGGGTTTTAGAGGAAAATTCAGTAGGATCCATCCTCTGGGAACCATAAATATATTTGCATCGCTTGAGTAGACCTTGAGATATTTCACAGGATGGGCAGAAATTTCAACCTGCTGTAGCTACAACAGGAAGAGTTAGGGGATCTAGGGTTCATCCTCTGGGCACCATGAATTTTGTGGAATCTAGTGTTGAGGGATTTTAGTGAAAGATAAAAGTGTCAGACGGAAGTCAAAGTTGGTAGGATTCATCCACTGGGGATCCTGAATATCTGTAGAAAATGTCATTTTTAGCGACCAGCAAACCAATACCCCCATTTGGCGAGCTAACACTTTACCATTATTTAGTATACAAGTACCCATCTGTAGCTAGCATCTCTGACATTTGTTTCTACAGAATACTGTTTTTTTCCAAGATCGTACTTTGCCATCAGGAGCACCGCCTCCATGTCCGCCACCACGTCCGAAATCAGCATTTCTTCGTCCGTGGCTATAAAATGATAAACACGATCAATCTATTGTGTTTTCCCGACGATAGCTATCCTCTCAACGGGAACGCAGGGAAACATGGCCGACAGACAGTCGTTGCATCTGTGAGCGAGCTGACATCAAAGCGACCCCCCTCCCCTTACCCATCAGCTTCAACCTGGTCAACTGACCTCCCCCCTCCCCCCCCCCCCCTCCTCCCCCCCTCTCCTCCTTCCAAGCTGTCCCCCGTATACTCCTGTCCGTAATCACCGCGGCACTAAAGCAAACAGAGACAATAGACCCTGAATGAATAAGTACGTCTTGGATCTGGCCATGCGGTGAAAGCGGTAATTTCCCCCTCGATGGGTCACTCCATTACAATTACCCTGTAATATTTATCCAGACAAACAAAAGGATGGATGGATGGATGGATGGATGGATGGGTGGATGGATGGATGGGTGGATGGATGGATGGATGGGTGGATGGATGGACGGATGGACGGAGAGAGAAAGGATGCTGCAGGTAGAGAAGGATGGATATGGAGAGGAGAGGGGGGGAGGGAGGAAATCACAGTGCAATAAGAGCCCTCTCATTAGGGCCTGTCTTTATCACTGTGCAGCTCCTATGAGACGTGGCAGACGAGAGGAGGGAACAGAAGGCCAGGAGGAGAGCACGGCTCAGATTAGGATCCTTATTGCTATGATAATCACTGTTTGTCATCCAATGTGCACGTTTCACACCTGTGGTAAATGCAGATGAGTGAGTTAGTTAGTGCCAGGGTCAAAGAAGTCGGCGTGTGTGTGTGTGTGTGTGTGTGTGTGTGTGTGTGTGTGTGTGTGTGTGTGTGTGTGTGTGTGTGTGTGTGTGTGTGTGTGTGTGTGTGTGTGTGTGTGTGTGTGGGCGGGCGCATTTGTGTTTTTGCAAAAAAAAAAAGAGGGAGAGAAAGAGAGAGAAAAAAACCAACCCAAGATAACAGTTCATGTATGTGTGATGCGGCGCGAGGCGAGTGGCGATAACATAAGCGTTTGCGTGCGCGCGTGCTCCTGGTGCATGATGGGGCGCGTGAACGGCGAGCCGGCGGACGCATTTAGAATGAACAAATAGATAAAGATGGAATTAAATAAATAAGTAACAATCGCATGCATTGCTCTCGGTGCCTGGCAACCGGATCTCTCCGTTGCCTTGGAAACAGTTGCTACAGAATGTGAGGTGATTGGCAACCGTGACAACGAGGAGGGAATAACATTTGACCCCGCTTGCTGACGAAGGGGAGGGTGAGTTGGGGCGTGTGTGTGTGTGTGTGTGTGTGTGGGGGGGGGGGGGGGGGGGGGTAGTAGATAGTAGATGGTATCTGAGCGTTTTTGGAAATGTATCCTCTGAAGCCGCTTCACTCTCACTCCTTCCTTAACACACACAACCTCACCCCCCCTCTGGCTCACACACACACACACACACACACACACACACACACACACACACACACACACACACGCTCGATGCTTTAACATACCAGCGCTCGTGCCAACCCAAACTCACACTCTGCCACCCACCATCCATGCGCACGCACACTTTTACACACACAGTCAGGACTTCGCCGCAGAGCGTCCACGCCGCCTCTGTCACATGTCGGATCTGCTCAGGGCGTGTTCGAGATCGCACGAGGATGCTTTCACGACTTGTTGTTCGACGCGCCAAATACGGCGACGCACTACGCTACACGTATTAATCAGGGAGGCATTGTTTCGCTCCCGAAGCCACGCGATGTGAAACAGGAGGCAGTGTGAAATCGCAGCCTGCTCCGGTGCCAACAAGGAGAACCTCTCTCCTCCTCCTCCTCCTCCTCCTCCTCCTTTATTTCCCATCCGATTGCACTTTTCCATCTTTCCATCCCTCTCTCCTATCTTCCCCTCTCTCCCTGCCTGGCTAAACTAATAAGGGTGTGATTAATGGTCCGCTAATTGCTGTAATCTCGGTTAATTAGAGTGGAGATTCTTCAGTGGCGGAGTGCTCAGGGAGAGATGCGCGTTGCACTGATCTGGAGGTACAGAACTGGCATCGGTCCATGGAAGGCAGGAAAAAAGAGGAGGCGCTGAATAGTGCAGGAGCAGCGTCTCGCTGCCTCTTCTGAAAACGGTGAAGAGGCAGATCAGAGATTTGGGGGTTTAACGTCTATATAGCCGCTCCAAAAGCTCCCTCGCGCCTCTATTCGCTCTGCAAATAACGATTCTTTTATAATCAATGAACCTGTAAGTGTGAGTGAGTGGTTTCTTTATGAATCGATGATGATGTTTTTTTGCCACACAAATGTCAGAAAATAATGAAAATGCCCATCTGTCACACCAACTGTCCAAAGGCATTCATCTATATACGACAGAAGCTGCATCTTTGCTTGAAAAATAAATGACTGTATCTCAACTTCATATCGTCGGCTAATTCATGACTGGACTCTTGGTTTTAAAATGTTGTCGACGGATTCATACGTCTCATTTCTACAAACCCATACAAGGTGGTCTTTGATG